>NW_027331956.1:0-372577 GCF_048418815.1 Hemitrygon akajei
TAAACTGTGTATTATGTACACTGTCAGGTTTGCAAAAGGAATCTCGTTATCTCTGAACCTGAAGTCACTCTGAGATAAGGTGTGTATTATGTACAGTGGCAGGTCTGCAGAAGGAATCTCGATATTTCTGCTGAGAGTCTGAGCGACACAGTTTGTCTGTTTGGAACCATTGTTGAGGAGAACAAAAGAAATTACCTTTGGCATGAAGTTGTGTAGCCCTTGGACTGCATCCAATGGAAATCTGTTAGTCATCAGCCTGATGGACTTCAGCCAACAAGAATGAGATGCGTCCTCGGAACTGATAAGAGTTGTTTCAAATGTTTCAAACAAGACTTGTTTCAAAACAAGTAAAGAGTTTCAAATGCAAAGGTGTGATAACTCCTGAGACTAACCTTCACAAGGAAGAACCCCCATGGAAGGGACTGAGAGAAGAAATGATCGATCATTTGGATACAGTGGGATCCCCTGTTTCAGTGTTGTGAATTTGAGAAGTGGTCAGGGTGTGTATTAGTACAGATGGAGCAGTGGAATTCATGTTTTAAATTGTTAGCCTGGGGTCAACATAGTTACTTTGTTGTTTGTGCAGGAAAAATAAAGTGCGAGCTGTGATTAATTACGAGTTGCCTGGTGAGTTTCCAAACTGATCTCAGTTGATGAACGGTGAACATATTTTAGTGCCCTGCGGTGCACTGGAAAAGAAAGAAAAGTGGTCTGGTACCCTGGTGTCGAGTTGAACCACACAGTAGGTTAGGATATTAAAATGTGAAAGGGAAAGGACAGGAAGAACCCAGGAATTCCGAGGATTTCAGAGATTACTTTCATGGTTAATTATTAAGGAAGTGGTCAGAGTATGATACGTGGTTAGAAAAGATTGACAGCCAAGGGTCCGGGACTGTGGAGGAAGAATTGTGAAAAATAGTTAGTGAAAATAAATTAAAGAAATTATAAGGGATTAAAAATGTTGTAATGTGATGTTTGTTGGATGATCTAATTGAAGTGAAGAGAGAAAAAACTGAAACTGGCGGAGGAATTGTGTAAGTGTAGGGAAGAGTTAGAAATTCTGAGGGAGCAGGTTCAGGTGAATTTGATCCACATGAGTCAGTTTCAGGCTCAGTGTGAAGCGTTAACAAGAGAAAATGAGAAAACTGAAGAGGAGTATAAAGAGGCGGATATAGAATTAGAGAAAGGAAAAGTCAGGGTCGAGATTTACGGCTGTTGTGAATGTCATGAAGAAATCGGCAGCTGAGAGGAAAGGCTGCGCTGATCGCAAGTGTTTAAAACAGATGGAAAATCTGCAAAGTGAACTCTCAGATCGGAGAGGAGTGATATGTGCGAGGACTGACGATGATGGTGATGCAGAATGGAGTGATTTAGCGTATGAAGCGACGCTTGTATCACACACCGGGTCGCTCTCTTCAGTCACCTGATGAGGTAATCGTAGCCTTTGGCCAGGGGCAGATATGGTCAGGTAACGCCCAACCTTAATAGAGTGTTTCAACCCCTAACCACTACACTGTACAGCTGGTGGATCAGAAGTGAGGGCCAAGTCACTGCCCATCTGTTCCAGACCTCGAGCTCAACCCCTCACTCCAACTCCATACCCAGTCAGGGGCTCTTTCTGCTTCCTCCCCCATCCTGCCAGCTGCTTGCTTCTTGCTCTTTTCATCAAGGCCCAGCACAGACAGCAACCTCCATGCTGGCCGTGCCGGGAACCCACTACAGTCGATCTCCATGAGGAACAGCCACGTCTGCCATCCTTTGTCCCTGCACTCCGGGACTAACAGTGTAAATGCCAGGATTATTGGGGATGTGGCCCGCCTCCCAGCAGGTTTTTCCGAGAGTGGGTGGAACCTTCAGCACTCAGTGCCCCAATGGCGCCTGTAGTAATGGAGGGACTGCAGGAGACACCAGAACCGGGGGTGTGGGGCGTGTGTGACACGATATTCTTTCCCTTTGACGTGGCCCAATTGAGTGCTGGAGTGGTGAATGAGAGATGATTCTTGGATACTTTCCCAGTGCATTCAGCAGACAGGACAACTCACGGTTTATATGAAACAGAGGGAGTTAAGTTAACCCTTCTCTGTCTGACTTCAGCTTTCCTTTCAGCCCTGCCGGAGGAACAGGTACCCGTTCAGGGGACACGGGGTGATTTACAGAAGGCACCATTAGAAGCTGCTGGACTAATAGAGGTGACAGTGGAGGTTTTGCATAACTGCAGACAGTGGAAAGGGAGGAACCTTCTATATCTGTGATGATGTTGTGGCCGGTTATCTCGAGTGTTTTGGGTCCTACTTTGGATACGCAGAATTTGACTCCGTGACAGGGTAGGAACTGGCCGAGGAACTTGGTATCGCACAGTACCGAGGAGAGCAGAAGGGTGTGTGAAATGATTGATCCATCATTTGCTGAAGCATGGGCTGAAGCATGGGCTCTCTGAAGGATGATGTGAACGAGGGAAAAGGGCGTGAGGGAGAAAGGTACAGAGGAGGGTAAGGGGAAACAGGGTTCTAAAACGACTCTATCACAGAACAAGGTTTGCAGTGGCAGAATGAAGGGAGACGGGGTGCTGATCAGGATGAGCTGCCACCGAGCTCAACAGCGCCGCCTAATGGCTTGGTAGTCAAACACGTGGTTGAAACACTTACGTTCCCACTGTTATGAGCACTGGATCCCCAAAGAAATGATGCAATTCTGGACACAAAGTTTATTTTGCCGTTGATTGCCCACAGCCCAGGTGGGTTGGGATTTGTCAGGATGTAGCAATGGCCCATTGCCCCTGGAAGGACAACTGTGTTACGTACAATGCGTTGCCCGTGATGCTGATGAAAAGCCACGACTTGTATCCAGAGCTACCTATGGGGTGTCCAAGTTGTATATGTGTTCACCACGTGGTTGGATGGTGCAGCTGGACCGCTTGTAGAAACTAAAGTAGGAATCCGCCCCATAAACTTTATTTGGAATGCCGGAGACTCTTGAACCACCCTAAACATGGCCACGTTCAATGCAACACTTTGGGAAAGAGAAGATACGGGACTGAACCGAGGGGATAAATTGAACTCGAGGTCTATGGATTCGTGTATAGTCAGGCAGGGTCAGGCAGAGATAATGGGTCGATCCACACAGAGACACAGAAACACGCTACACATTTTCTTATCCGCCTCTCCAGCTCTCCGCCGTGTTCTTTAACACATACGTGGTGATATGATTGAAACATACTCATCCCCTACTAGACTTTATGGCCATGTATTAGGGTTAAGGGTGGGTCCCGGACGAGCACCGAAATGTTCTGACTGTGACTATGTCAGTGAAGATGTTGGCGGGTTTTCTGGATATGAAAGTGTTTATTCACCATCACAAGCAGATCTTTTCTTGGCGACCCCCTCGTTAGAGTCCCCCAAACACAAACTAATCCAAGAGTTTATACTCTCGAGGAGAATGGTAACAGTAGGTGATTCAATACAATTTTACAAGCTACAATGACATAATTTACTTCAATATTCTGTGTGTCTCAATTAGCTCCATTGAAGTACATATTTACAGTGGGAGCGCATTGAATTGATAAGAAACCACTGAAGGTTCAGTCACCTTTGTTGGGACAAACTAATTCACACAAACATTCCAAACATTGTACTGGTTAATTATTTAATCGCAATGTGTCACCACGGGGTTTGCATCTGCCTGACGTAATTGGTTTGTAAATAATTTTAAAACAGTTATTTTTAAATCTGTTAAAATGTGTCTCTGTGGAGTGGCTAAATGGTATTTAAAACCGCAGGCATGTGCTGCCTTAACATTGCATTCCGAGAGATCGCCTGTAGCACAGTGGGGACAGGTCACTGGGCAGAGAAAATGCCTGCATTGTTGGATAGGTACAGAAGTGTGGAGAAAATATTGTACATGTTCATCGCCGTCATTGGAGTTCCTGGTGAGTGAGCAGAGCAATTCATGTTTGGTATTTCTGTGTGTTAAACGGTGTGAATCTGTTTATGATCATTTGACGAGCTTCTAACTTGATCATTGTAGAAATATCCGTCAGAGATATTGATCCTGTCAGATCAACACTCTGATTTTTCATATTTAATGACAAGCAGAGCTAAACTCCTGTCTCTCATCTAACTCACGGGATCGACCCGAACGTTGTTCTTGCCTTCAATGACACCTTGTCCGGAGTTGTCCCAGTGTGGGGACAGGCAGCTCTCCCGCAAGTTGTGACTGGGAAGGGTTTACACTGTAAAGTTCACTGTGTCTAAGTTATTGACCAGAGAGAAACCCTGGTCCTGTGTTTCATGTCTCCCTGTGGAATCTGTCACAGTCGGATTTCACTGTCTGTCGGTCAATAACTGGGTCTGTAAACACAAAGTACACAGCTGGGGTCAACGCAACACGTACAGCAAGCTGGATGAACTCAGCAGGTCGGACAGCATCCGTGGAAACGAGCAGTCAACGTTTCGGGCCGAGACGCGTTTCCACGGATGCTGCCCGACCTGCTGAGCTCCTCCAGCTTGTTGTACGCGTTAATAATTGGGTCTGATCATCTGAACCAGTGTCCGCGGATCTGCTGACGAGAGTTATCGAATTGAGCTGCGCTGTAGAATTAATCCATTAACGGAGCCCTCAGATTCAGGTTACTGAGTTGTTCCTGCTTTCCCTCTGAGACGCGTCGGAAATTGCACCGCTTCGTCCTGTAGAAACGTCTCGGCCCAAAACCGAAGTTTGTCCAATTCCATGGATGCTGCCTGAGCTGCTGAGTCCCTCCAGTACTTTTTGTGTGTTGCTTCCCTCCGTATCATTTCTCGGCCCCATCAGATGCTTAGTTTCCAGGGGCCTGGTCAGTCACGGTTAAATCAGTGAAACCGGCTCCATCAGCGACTGGAATCTGGATCAGCACCGATCGTTATTGTTCATGAAGATCGCTTTTATCGCCGACGATTGTCCACACATTGTCCAATCTCCACACTGAAGAAGGCAAGTTGGAGACAGTGACCCATTAAATTAGCAGCCGTTCATAGACTGTAGTGCTCCAGACCTTTAGCTGAAACCCGATCCCTTGAGGAATTGTTTCAGTAATGCCCTCTGTCTGTTATCTCTCTCTCTCCCTCACTCTCTCCCCCCGTCCCCCTCCCCATCCCCCTCTCCCTCCCCCGATCCCCGCCTCCCTTCCCTCCCCCTCCTCTTCTCCCCCCTCCCCCACACGCAGTGAATGTAGTGGCGATCGTGATCCTGTCCCGGGGAAAGTGCGGCCTCTCTACCTGCACCACTCGCTACCGGGTGGCCATGGCAGCGGCGGATCTACTGACCATTGTCACCGAGGTCATTTTGACTCGGTTCATTAGGTCATATTTCCCGTGGAGTTTTCTGGGCATCACCCCTGTGTGCCGTGTTCTCAATGCACTGATGACCGCAGCTGCACGCTGTTCTGTCTGGTTCACCGTCACTTTCACCGTTGATCGGTTTGTCGCCATTTGCTGCCCCAAGCTGAAAACAAAATATTGCACCGGGAAAACTGCGGCTATGGTTCTAACAACCACCGGCGTACTGTTTTGTCTGAAAAACTTTATCCGCTACTTCATGTACCAACCCGCAGTGATCATCAACAATGTACCGTGGTTCTGTTTGATCAAGGACAATGTTTTCACTGACCCCGGGTGGGTAGTATATGACTGGCTTGATACAGTTTTAACTCCGTTCCTGCCTTACACTGGGATCCTGCTGCTCAACGCTCTGACAGTCAGACACATTTTAGTGGCCAGTCGGGTCCGTAAGGGGCTGAAGGGCCGGAGCAAGGGGGAGAACCGCAGTGACCCGGAGATGGAGAGCAGGAGGAGGTCTGTGGTTTTACTCTTCACCGTCTCCGGCAGCTTTATCCTCTTGTGGCTGACGGTGGTTGTGAATTTCATATATTATCAGGTCTCAGGAAAAGGATTCGATTTCAATGATTCTGAATTGATCTTTCACTACGTCGGGTATTTCCTGATGAATTTCAGCTGCTGCACGAACACATTTATTTACGCGGTGACTCAGTCGAAATTCAGGGAGCAGGCGATCAGCGCGGTGAAATATCCCGTCACTTCGATGCTTCAGTTGATTAATGGCGCCGCATCCTGAGTAGTCGCCAGAGGCGGCGGCAGGGTCTCCAGTCCGGGCTCCAGCTCCTCAGATTCACCGCCTGATCTCCCAGGTGTTATTCCCGAGCGGATTGTCCCATCGACCGGCAGTCCGGGACGTTAAGATAGTGTGTGTGGGGAGGGGCAAAGCACCGTCCAAGAGAGTCAGAACCTCATTCTTCCCCCCAGATGCCAGACAAATAACTACTCCGGAATGCCGCCCGCACATTCGTCTGCGGATATGTCCATCTATTCCCATTCCGCTCACCAACTTCACTGTCAGACATTCCCACAAGACGGCGCGGGTCGAGTCAGATGCTCATTTACTAACCCAATGTGAATCACACCAGTCTCCGCCATCTCGTTTAATGATTTGCAAAATTAAGGCACTCCAACTTAATGGCGCATTCCCGTTATCAAATGGACTGGACTGTGGAGTAGAGAATTGGGAAATAAAATCCTCACTGCTTCTGTCTTCTAATGAAAGCTAGATTACCCGCAACAAATCCTATCGATTATACGTAATGAAACACAACACTGCGAATAAAATAAAGTCACACCCATGCCTTAAGAAAGCGGTTAAATTAAACCAATCAAGCCCCCCAAAATTGCAATGAAGCCTGTATGATTTCCTTCCTGATATGTTTCACCCTGAAATAGCATCTGTTCAACCGTTTCATAATGAAAAAACCTACACGATCTGGAAAAATGTTTTGCAATTGGACAAAAGGAATAATTAAGCTTAGTAAGACATCGCGAAATAATTCCTTCCCTTCTTGTTTCTCCCATAAACCCAGAACTTTCATGTTCCACCTCTAGTTCATGTCAATACAATTCCGTCCGTTCTTGTTTGACCCCTTTCTCCCCATACACCCAACACGTTTATGTATTCTGTGAAGGTGTACCCATTTTCCCATCAGTCTTTCCATAAGCTCCTAATTCTCAACATACATAACTCTGAACTTCTGATTTGTTCAGTGAAGCGTCTTTATCCACAGTTCAATTTTTGTAACCTAGAATCAACCCACTCATTCCCCTCAATACCTCTGTGTTCAGAGACCTATAAGAAGAAAATATATAAACAAGTACTTGAATATGAATGAATGCCTGGCGAGTTTCCAACAGTAAATCTGACCGACTGCTAGCATAACATGTTTAAGAGTCATCAAAACCGAAAAGTAATCTGAACAAATATAACGTTACGTGGGAAAAAATTTCTTCACCCACCTTAAGCCTAAAATGATGGCAACCAGTTGAGCTGTATATACTGATTAATGGTTACAAAGTAATTTTATATCGTTTTCTGTACTTTAGGCAAAAAGAATGGGCTACTCCAGCAGTCCCAGTCAAATTATCTTTTGTTCCATCTGTAAAAATGCTTACAAACTTGACACGATTCGTAACGATTGATGGTTAAAATATCATAATAATTTTCCTTAATATGCTAATGAGACAACAGATTCTCCGGCAGAACAGAATATTTACATTGTATTAAACTGTTCAATATAAAATCGACTAATGTGATTGGGAAAGGAAAACAAAGTAGAGTTACTGCGAACGCGACACTGGGAGATAATCCAACAAGCCCATACTCCAAGCGTGATAAGAGCCCGGATATCCAAAACTGAAAACTCTCTTCCTGAGTGTTCCCACCCGTCCTCTAACACACTTTCAACAGCATGATAATGTCTCTGCCCCCTGAAATTAATCGGGGATGTTAATATCAAGTTCAGCTGCCGCAATTATGGGGGTAATTATCCCATTTCACCCAGTAAAACCGAAACATGGGACGACTTTACTGAATAACAACACAATCTTAAAGTCTATGCTTGCATCACATCCAAGCATTTTAAAGCTGAAGATGAAGCTGATCCATAAGCCACACAGACAGCATCCAGACCAGATTTCATTAAACAATTCTAAATGGTTAACAAAGATTTCCGTCGAGCACCCAAGAATATCCACATAGACAGCAGAGAATATTTAATGCTCCTTTTTATTTATCAGTTATTATACCGAAGTCGTGCTTCCATGTCAGCTTATAGTCCACCCACATGCCTGAAAATCTTTTTACTGGCACGTCTTCAAGAGTTTGATTGTAGATAGATAGATAGATAGATAGATAGATAGATAGATAGATAGATAGATAGATAGATAGATAGATAGATAGATAGATAGATAGATAGATACTTTATTCATCCCCATGGGGAAATTCAACTTTTTTTCCAATGTCCCATACACTTGTTGTAGCAAAACTAATTACATACAATACTTAACTCAGTACTTAAATACTTACAATACTTAAATCATCTGCAAATCATCAATTAAGCTTATTTGTAAAACACACAACTTATGTTTAGCTACTGAAAGCTTATATCTCCATCTATTTCCCTTCTGTTCAAACAGATTAATAGATAATTGCAACTCCATACACTAAAATTCAAATTTCTGCCTCTAATCCAGAAAGCTCCTTCATCTGTACATAGTAATTTACCGACGCTATCTCGGAAAGAATCATTAATCATATTATTAAATAATAAAGGTTTACAAATACTGTCTTGTGCGGTCCGATTCGCTATCTCATACACACCAGGATATATCTTACTTGCAGGGACCTTCCAAATAACCACAAAAAATACCAGAAAAAATGTTGCAATCTCCCGTCTCCTAATTTCCAAAAGTCCTTCCTTCCATAAATATTACATGCCTTTTCAATGTCAAAAGTTCTGTCATTGCAACAACTTACTTTAACTGTGCTTTCCTAATATCGTATTCCAAATACAAAACTGAATCCAATATCATTCTCCCCTTCCACAATATACTCTGATAAAATGATAAATTGCCTCCCTCTTCAGAAATATAATTCAACCGTTCCAGTACTATCCGTCCATAAGTTTACATGAATGAGAGGTTAACCATATTGGTCCATAACTGGAAGGATCAGACAGGGATCTCCGGGTTTAGAATAGGCAATACTATTGTCATTTTCCACAAGTAGTACAAATTAACCTGCTGAATGATGTATTTCTACTAAAAATGCCACATAAGTTTAACTCACATTCACAATTCTATACCTTGCCCTTTTCCTTATGAAACTGGTAACACCAGTTACACCAAGATGTCTTTCTGCAGCTCTCAGAATAATTTTAATTTCCTCAGTAGGACGAGGAATTTGATCAGTACAATTCACCACATCCGTTATAAACATCACAAGCTTCATTTCATCCAGCAATAAAGTATTTCCGCCTCTCCCTATGACAGACGTTCACATTAACTAATCTTCTCAATTGACCGATAGGCGCCTCAGCCAGTGACAGCAGGGGACAGAGGTAGGTCTGAGCTACGATAGGCCGGGTGGAAATCAGCCTCATGTTCACACCCTCTTCTTCTGCTCCATCGCCGTTGCGGAGTTCAGAGAGCAGCTGCTGTCGGAGTCTCCGTCCTCGGCTTTCACAAAGACGGGTATGGTTCCCCTTCGACGCCTCGGTGGGTCCGTTCCAGCGATGTTTGTGGTGGCGGAGGAAAAGTGTTTTGCCAGTTGTTTCTTTTTTTACACAACATCAGTGTAGAGAAAAGATAAAAAATACACTAATTTTAAAAATACATAAATAGTGCAAGAATGGATTCATCAGTTAGTGTTCCCCGTTTCTACTTAGATATTGCCCTCGGGAATTAGTCATTTCCTCCTTGGGCAAAATACAGGTTGTCCACTCTGTCTGTGTCTCTCACATTCCGATAAACGTCTGCCAGACCTCCCTCAGCGTCCACCGATCCAGAGAAAATCAGCCTAAACTGTCCAATCTCTCCTTATCCAGGCTGCAACCCGGTAAACCTTTTCTACTCACCGTCTACAACCTGCACATTCTTCCGATGATAGGATTGCAACACCTCAGATGCAATGAAACTAGAGATTTATGAACCTGTAACATACCTACCTGACACCGAAACTCAGTGCCTCGACTACTGAAGACAAGCAGGCCGGACATCGCCTTTACCATCCCATCCCCCTGCGCAGCCGCTTTCAGGGGTTTACGCACTGGGATCCTCCGTATCCTGGTGAATTTCCTCTGCAGTCACCTGCAGAATATATCCTTTGTATGGAATGCTGAACAGAACTGAATGCAATATTTGAAGAAATATACCAGGTCAGGCAGCATCTATGGTGAGGCATAGAGCCAACGTTTCGAATTAGACACTTTACTTTCAGCATTAACACTGGCCGTTCCTCGCCGACTTGGTGCCCAACAAAATAGTCCCGTCTGCTGCGTGTGTCCCATCTCCTCTGGGCATGAATTAGCTTGAATAGTCACATGGGCACAGGAGCTGAAGGCTATTTTTTTCCGCTGTAAGAGTCTTTGATTAAATCTTTCTTATTCCGTACCTAACTGCAATGTATTTTAACTTTGTATAATTACAAAGGATGTAGTGTTTGGTCAATTAACGGGAAATAAGGTGGATAATTTCCTCAAAACCTGTTGGGATATACTACAGATTATTGAGAGAGGTAGGGAACTGGACCAATATATTTGTTTTCTCTCCAGCCAAAAGTAAGATCCCAGAAAAGTGACTATAAATGTTTTTAAGTAGGGGGTGGTTCATCCTGGAAAATATAAACTAACGCAGTGGTAGGAAAGTTTTTGGAAACGATTCTTAGGAATAGGATATAGAGTTACGGAACACCACATGGATAAACAGACCCACCGGCTCTTCCAATCTGTGATGACCTGTTTTCCGGCCTAGTCCTATCGACCTGCACCAGGACCATAACCTTTCATACTCCTCCCGTCCATGTACCTATCCAAATGTCTCCTGCTTTCACCACTTTCTCTGGCAAATTCACACTCACACTGCTTTCTGAATTAAGAAACCCCCTCTCATCTCCCCCTGAAACAATTCACCGTTTACACTTAACTTACGACCTCTTATCCAGCGACTACAGTACCCACTGACGTCACACTCTGTTCTCTGACTGGGAACGATTGATCAAGTTGACCAGTCGGAAACTGCTTTAACTTTTTGTAAGGCCTCTGGATATGACACTCAGCTGTACTTTAGCGCGTTGAACTGCAACTGCCTCTATTTTCTCAAGCAACATAGATACTATTTTCACATTTTCACCTCTCTCGTGAGTGACGTTCAGATAACTACTTGAACGACGGGTAGCTCAGCCAGTGAGAGCAGGGGACAGCGGTGGGTCTGAACTACGATAGGCCGGGAGGAAATCTGTGCCATACTCAGCCCCTCCTCTTCCACTCCATCACCCTGGCGGAGTGCAGCGAGTTGCTGCTCTCGGTGGTATTAGGAAAAGATACAAAATTACACTAAATTGCAACATACGTAAGTAGTGCAAAAATGACTCATCAGTTGGGGTTCTAGCTTTTGCCTTAAGTACATGTGCTCTGCAATTAGACATTTCCTCCTTAGGTGATGAAGGTACATGTTGTCCACTCTGTCTGTGCTTCTCATGTTCCAATAAACTTCTGTCAGACACCGCTCAGGCTCTGCAAAAAATCCCAAAATTTTCCAAACTCTACTTATTTAGTCAAAATCCTGGCAAACCTCTCTGCCCACCGTCCAAAACCTCCATATTTTCCTATAATAGAATCGCAGCGCTTCAGATGCGATTAAACTAGATATTTATAAATCTACTAAAGACAGGCAGTCCCGACACCGCCTTTACCACCCATCCTGAGTAGCCACTTTCAGGGAGTTATACACTGGGATCCGCCACAATCCCGTTTGATGTCCCGGGGAGTCCTCCAGCACAAAATATCCGTTGTATAAAATGCTAACGGGAACTGAATGCAGTATTTCAGGAAACATACCAGGTCAGGCACCATCTAATGAGCGGATGATACGCTTTACTTTCAATATCGCCACTGGCACTTACAGGCCGAACTTGGTGCCCACCAAGACAGACCAGTGATCACCTTTGCGAACTTTTGTCTGTATTTTTCAAGTTTCCTGATATTTCTCCTGCGTTCCCAGATTCCTCTGCTCTCTGCAGACCACAATCTCCTACCATTCACCCTACACTGGTTGTTCCTGGCAAAGTGCAACACCTCACACTGGTCCACATGTCATTGCAGCTGCAAAATCTTCAGCCGATTTACCCAGCTGCTACAGACATCTTCAACTTTCGATAATCTACTTCGCTGTCCACTCGCGCTCTGAATCCAGGTGTCATCTGTAAATCCAGTTTACCGTATTACCACTGAAATCCAAATACTTAAAGTGGCATGCAAAGGTTTGGGCACACCTGGTCAAAATTTCTGTTACTGTGAATAGCTTAGTGAGTAGAAGATAAACTGGTCTCCAAAAGTCATAACGTTAAAGATGAAGCTGTCACGGTCCCTTCTGGAAATCACCCGCCTGGCTATTTTCCTCAGGAATTGGGCCTCAATCACCTCCTTTAGTTCCCAGTCATTCCCAAGTTCCACTAACTACAAACACCTGCTGTCCATCAGCAAATGCTGTATAAAAACTTCGTGACCACAACAAGGAGCTGCCAGCTCGTTGGTCGACGCGTGTTTGAGTAACCTCGTTCCATGGTTCTTTGGACTATCAGTTCTAAGTCTAGCATCACTCCTGAATTCTCTGCTAAGACCAAGACTCCAGGTAATGATTCCCTTGGCACCAATTCCACGCTCGCTCCGACCGTAACGCCTCCCGACTCGGGGTCCGCGCCCGTGTTCAGCACTTGGGTTCGTTCCACCGCCACGTCCTTGCAACAGAGCGAACTGGCCACGATGAACCCAGCGGACACGGATCCCGTACAACAGGCACTGGCCAGCCAGGGTTACCTATTCAGCGCCCACGACCACCTACTTCGGGAGATCACGGAAAACCTTCGGACACTGACCACGAATGTGCAGAAGGTCAGTGAACAAGTGGACCGGGTCTCCGCTTCTTTTTCTCCGTCCCCTCCAAGAACGCCGGCTACCCAAACCGCACCGCTCGGGATGGCTTCGCCCCCGGAATCAGCGACACCATCCCTTCGAGAACCGTGTGAACCCTACGCCGGGGACCAAGGTAGGTGCCGGGCCTTCCTGTTACAATGCTCCCTAATCTTTGAGCTGCAGCCACTTACCTACACTTCCGGTAAATCAAAGATTGCGTACATCATGGGGCTGCTACGAGGGGATGCCTTGGCCTGGGCAACCGCGATATGGGATAACCGACCAGAGGTTTGTTCCTCCTACTCCTCCTTTGTCCCCGAAATGAGGAAAGTCTTCGAACAATCCATTCGCGGAAAGGACGCCGCGAAACGGTTGCTTACTCTTCGTCAGGCTTCGCGAAGTGTGGCCGGGTTCCCGACCTTAGCCGCAGACTCCGGGTGGAATGACGAGACCCTGCGGGAGGTGTTTCGACAGGCCCCCTCGGACCAGATAAGGGATGAGTTGGCCGCGGGGGACGACACGGACTGTCTGGACTCTCTGATCTCGCCAGTCATTCGATTAGATTATCGACTTCAGGAGCGTCTGAGAGAGAGAACCAGACGCCCCGCTGCTGGGGGAAGCCCACAGTCCACCTTACCAGTCTCAACCAGCCCCCTTTCCGCAGCCGCTCCCAGTGTGGCTCCTGTCACGACCTTTCCCCCCGGGGGAGGAACCGATGCAGCTGGGACGGAACCGTCTCTCCCCGGCCGTACGAATTCGGAGGTGGAGAGCTTGGGATTGCTACTATTGTGGCCAGCCAGGACATCTCCGGGATACCTGCCCTCAAGCGGCCGAAAGGGAGGGCATCAGTGAAAAAGGTTGTCCCGGTGAGCCGGACGATACTCCCTTCAGCCCCCAGACTCGGATGCAGATCCTGGCTCCCGTGAATTACCAACGACAGTCTCTGTCCCTGTCCGCTTTGGTGGATTCCAGTACCGCAGGCAATCTGCTGGACGAAGACATAGCCTTCCAGGCTGGAATACCTCGCGGGCCGCTAACTACCCCGCTGGAGGCCCGGGACCTGGACGGAAAACTGCTGGCTCGGGAGACCCACTGTACGCCGCCCCTGACCTTGATCCATGTCCGTCAAGTCCTCCAGAGACTATGGGAAAACAAATTATTTGTGAAGGCGGTGAAATGTGAGTTCCACATTCCTTCGGTCAGCTTGCTGGGTTATATCACCGAGAGCGGGCAGGCGACAGCAGACCCCGAGAAGATCCAGGCAGTGGAAGAATGGCCTAGGCCCACGACCCGCAAACAACTTCAACGATTCCTGGGGTTTGCGAACTTCTACCGCCGATTTATCAGAGACTACAGTCGAGTGGCGCCCCCCCCCCTTACCCGGAGTACCTCGCCTACTACCCCCTTCTGTTGGGACTCCGAAGCCGACTCGGCATTCACCGACCTAAAGAGGCGTTTCACCA
Source organism: Hemitrygon akajei (assembly GCF_048418815.1). Lineage (NCBI taxonomy): Eukaryota > Metazoa > Chordata > Chondrichthyes > Myliobatiformes > Dasyatidae > Hemitrygon > Hemitrygon akajei. The sequence goes on from NW_027331956.1 coordinate 14,467, forward strand.
CCACTCTCATTCTGGTCCATCCGGACCCAGCCCGTCAATTCATAGTCAAGGTGGACGCCTCAGACTCGGGGATCGAAGCAGTCCTGTCCCAACGATCAAGTTCGGACTAAAGGCTTCACACCTGCGCCTTCTATTCTCGCCGACTGTCCCCCGCCGAGCGGAATTACGACGTGGGGAATCGGGAACTCCTGGCGGTCAAACTAGCAATGGAAAAATGGAGGCAATGGCTGGAGGGGGCAGAACAACCTGGGGTATATTTAGACCGCCAAACGTTTGAACTCCCGCCAGGCCCGTTGGTCATTATTTTATGGGCCGTTAAACTTTTCCCTCAAGAACGGGAAGCCGGACGCGCCGTCCCGCCAATACGACTCCAAGGAGGACACTTCCAGCCCGGAGGCAGTCCTCCCACCACCCTGCGTGGTTGCCCCCCTCATTTGGGAGATGGATTCCAAAGTAAAAGAAGCCCAACGGGATGACCCCGACACCGGCAATGGGCCCATCGATCGCCTGTATGTGCCCGTTTCCGTCAGGTCCCAGGTTCTCCAATGGGGCACAAGTCTCGGTTCGCCTGCCACCCCGGGAGTGATCGGACACTAACCCTGCTGAAAAAGCATTTTTGGCGGCCGTCCATGGAGGCGGATACCCGTTCCATCTCGGCATGTTCCATCTGTGCCCTGGGAAAAAGCCTCTCATCCTCTTCGTCCTCTCCCTGGTCGTCCCTGGTCACACATCGCCCGAGACTTTGTCCCCGGTCCACCCCCTTCACATGAGAACACCCCCGGACTCACCGAGGTAGACCGATTCTCCAAGACGGTGAACTTTGTTGTCCTCCCTAAACTCCCTTCCTCTCCAGAACCCGCAGATCTTCTCGTCCGTCTTCCGCCTCCACAGAATCCCCCCAGACATCGTCTCCGATCGAGGTCCCCAGTTCGGCTCACAGGTATGGGCCTTCTGTCAAGCCTCAGGTGCATCGGTCAGCCTGTCATCCGGCTTCCACCCCCAGACGAACGGGCAGGCGGAACGGGTTAAACACGACCTGGAGGCGACGCTACGTTGTGTAACGGCAAACAACCCGTCGGCCTGGAGCGACCACCTCCCGTGGGTTGAGTCCGCCCACAACTCTCTGGTGATCTCTGCCATTGGAAAGTCTCCATTCCGGTGTCCCTGGGCTACCAACCCCCGCTGTTCCCGCACAAGAAGAGGAGATTGCGGTACTGTCGGTTCAGGACCATATCGATCGGTGGTTTAAGGTTTTGGAGGAGACACGCACGGCCCTGCTCCGATCAGCAAAACGCAATAGGAAGACGGCCGACCGACATCGGACTCTGGCGTTGAGTACCCACCTGGGCCGAAGTTGTGGCTTTCATCCAAGGACATCCCGCTCAAGAACGAGCATAGGAAACTCGCACCTCCTTCCTGAGACCATTCAAGGTCGAAAGTGTTATCAATCCCGCAGCGGTCCACCTAAAACTGCCAAGATCTATGCGCATCCACCCGACTTTCCGTGTTTCCGAGTTAAAGACAGTTTCATCAGACCCTTGTGTCCCCCAGCTGAGACTCCCCCACCTGCCCGTATCATCGACAACCATCCGGCATATACCGTCCGAAGACTACTGGATGTGCGCTGTAGGGACAGGGGTCTCCAGGGCAGTCTGGTAGACTGGAAAGGGTACGGTCCAGAAGAGCGTTCCTGGGTCCCTGCTCCTTCACCCTAGACCCAAAATCTGAGATTTTCATCAGGACCATCCGGACAGGCCTGGAGGATCGCCGGGAGGCTCCCATTGAGGGAGGGATAGGGTCATGGTCCCTCCTGGCTATCCCCCACCTGGCTATTCACCTCAGGAATTGGGCCTCAATCACCTCGTTCAGTTCCAATCATTCCCAGGTTCCACTAACTACACAAACCTGCTTTCCATCAGCAAATACAGTGTAAAATCCCTGTGATCACAACATGGAGCTGCCAGTTCGTTGGTCGACTCCGGTGAGAGTAACTTTGTTTCATGCTTCATAGGGCTGCCAGTTCTAAGTCCAGCATCGCTCCAGGATACCGACTCCACGCTCGCTACGTCAATAACGCCTCCTGACTCTGTCTCCACACCGTGTTCTGCACTTGGGTTCGTCCACCGCCTCGCTCGTGTAACACATGCAAGACATCCAGAAGGTGATTTTATTAACTGAATCTGTGGTAAAGAAGGTAAATGCAATGTTGGCATTTATCTCAAGGGGAATAGTGTCAGGGGTAGGTTTTTCACACTCAGAGTGCTGGCTGCGTGGAATGCACTGCTGGCGGTAAAGGTGCAACCGGATACAATAGGGTCTTTTAGGGAAATTCTCGGCAGTCTGTAGAGCAGGCTACAGCATTGTGGTTGCACAACATTGTGGGCCGAAGGGCTGTAGATTTCTCTGTTCTCTGCTCGATGAGACTGCTCCGCCATTCCTGGCCTTCCTGTATCTGGCAATTCCTGCTGCTGTTGAGACAGTGTCCTGACGAAAACTACATCATGAAGACGAAATCTGGATGATGGGTTGGTAAGTTGGATTAGTAAGTATGCAGATGATACTAAGGTAGGTGGCGTTGTTGATAATGAAGTAGGTTTTCAGAGCTTGCAGAGAGATTTAGGCTAGTTTGAAGAGTGGGCTGGACGATGGCAGATGGAGTTTAATGCTGATAAGTGTGAGGTGCAAAATTTTGGTAGGAATAATCCAAATAGGACATACAAGGTGAATGGTAGGACATTGAAGAATGCAGTAGAACAGAGTGATCTAGGAATAATGGTGCATAGTTCCCTGAAGGTGAAATCTCATGTGGATGTGGTGGTGAAGAAAGCTTTTGGTATGCTGGCCTTTATAAATCAGAGCATTGAGTATAGGAGTTGGGATGTAATGTTAAAATTGCACAAGGCATTGGTAAGGCCGAATTTGGAGTATTGTGTACAGTTCTAGTCACCGAATTTTAGGAAAGGTATCAACAAAATAGAGAGAGTACAGCGATAGACTTACTAGAATGATACCTGGGTTTCAGCACCTAAGATACAGGGCACGGTTGAACAAGTTAGGTCTTTATTCTTTGGAGCGTAGAAGGTAGAGGGGGGAACTTGATAGAGGTATGTAGGAGCTCTTCTCAGGTTCCAGGGCTCTCTTTTAAACAGGGGTACTACACGAACAGATAGACAGATTCGCACTGCGTTGTAAATTTATTCGGCTAAAAAACTACCAAAAATGAAACAAAAATGATTTTGCTTTTTTTTCCAGCTAAATGGACGACATTGACTGGGAAATGGTTTAGGAAGGCTGCCAAAACGTTTTTGACTTCGGAATGAGCGCGCGAATTACGGATACATTTCTGACAAAAAGTGCTGTCTCCCGGAGCCAGGGATTTTTTTGGTGACGTCATGTGCAGTAATAAACAGTTTTCACAACCTACCTTAACGTATAACAGATACCATCACATATTCTTTAAAGTTACTAGGTAAAAAAAATGCCCAGTAAGACACTCTGATCTTCGGGGAATGCAGTATGGCGATAATGTGTGAGAGAACCCTTGATTGGATATGTTGACCCGGTGTAGTCTGATTCGCGACTGACTCTGAAGTGAGGCTGTGTGGGCGGAGCTTAAGCAATGAATGTACCAGTTGTGCCGAATTCAAACGGTGTGTTGGAAAGATATTATAAATAGGAGGAAAACTATTGACTCCACTGAAGGTTGCTGTTTCGGTATTTCATCGGCTCAGTTACCAGGGCCCCCATAAACTCTTGGGGCTCCCCTTCTCACAGTTTTCAGTCGGTGGCCCCCTTCAAATGTGCCAGGGCCCCCAAGGGAGCCAAATGGACCCCGTTGAGAATCGCTGATGTACACCAGTTATAGGTGCCTTTGAGCTAGATATTCGCGATCAGCTGACTGCAGGGAACTCTCATTGAATAATTGTCAAATTGAATTTTACGCAGAGAGGAGGAATTTCAAACGTGGCGGTCTTGGGAATGAGCAGGACACACAGTAACGATACCACTGTGGTCAGTGTGAAGGCTCCACAGGCAACATTATCATCATGGTCAACGGTGCGCGTGGAATAATAATGACTTCGGCAGCTTGGCGGCAGTAATATCATCATCTCAGTTCAGTGAGCTGAGATCCAGAGAAGCAATGAAGAAATCAGAGTGGTCAGTGACGTGCTTTGAAAGTGCAGACCATTTGGCATATTGAATACGAGAGCCCGTAACCGTTCTGACGTTCCCGCTTCACACTCAATGTGTCTGTTCGTGTCCGCTGTCTTGCAGTTCCAATCCAGGAAGTGGTTCTCCAGGAGGTCAGAGAGAAGAGTCTGAGTGTGACTAGTGGAGATTTTGGGCGGATTCATCAAGTCTGTGTTTCAGATCCTTCCCCATCTGCTGAGCAATCTTCGTTGGAATGTTTACTCCTATCAGAGTAGCAAATAAAATTATTACAAAACCTTTAATAATAATGTGTCCTATTTTCATTTTATACCGACATGTGGTGTATCCCGTATTTCTGCATGTGCTGAACTACAATGATATACAACATACAACAGGAGGAGGAGTATAGGAAACTGATACAGGACTTTGTGATATGGTGCAACTCAAACTACCTGCGTCTCAATATCACCAAGACCAAGGAGATGGTGGTGGACTTTAGGAGATCTAGGCCTCATATGGAGCCAGTGATCATTAATGGAGAATGTGTGGAGCAGGTTAAGACCTGCAAGTACCTGGGAGTACAGTTAGACGAGAAGCTAGACTGGACTGCCAACACAGATGCCTTGTGCAGGAAGGCACAGAGTCGACTGTACTTCCTAAGAAGGTTGGCGTCATTCAATGTCTGTAGTGAGATGCTGCAGATGTTCTATAGGTCAGTTGTGGAGAGCGCCCTCTTCTTTGTGGTGGCGTGTTGGGGAGGAAGCATTAAGAAGAGGGACGCCTCACGTCTTAATAAGCTGGTAAGGAAGGCGGGCTCTGTCGTGGGCAAAGTACTGGAGGGTTTAACATCGGTAGCTGAGCGAAGGGCGCTGAGTAGGCTACGGTCAATTATGGATAACTCTGAACATCCTCTACATAGCACCATCCAGAGACAGAGAAGCAGTTTCAGCGACAGGTTACTATCGATGCAATGCTCCTCAGACAGGATGAAGAGGTCAATACTCCCCAATGCCATTAGGCTTTACAATTCTACCGCCAGGACTTAAGAACTTTTTAAAAGCTATTATTAATGCTTTTTGAGATAGTGATTTAGATGCATATCATATTTTTTACTGAGTTAAGTATTGTATGTAATTAGTTTTGCTACAACAAGTGTATGGGACATTGGGAATAAAAGTTGAATTTCCCCATGGGGATGAATAAAGTATCTATCTATCTATCTATCTATCTATCTATCTATCTATCTATCTATCTATCTATCTATCTATCTATCTATCTATCTATCTAACATCTATTTCTGACTGTAATTAATCTGATTTGTGATGCGCAATAATTCTCTTTGTTGTGCACAGCCTGCTCGGAACAACATCAACCTGAACGTTTATTTGCAGCATTATTCAGAATATTGTTGAGTGTTTAACTACGTTATACGTATGTTTACCTCCATGCGGGATATTTTAACAATTATATTTATTTATTCTGTTCTTGGCAGTTTGCGAGATCAGAAAAAGAAGCAGGTGCGTAAAGCTGTAAGTGACGGAGACTCGATATTTTTATGTTCCCCAGTGTGTTTCATTATCTGCATCATTGAACACAAGCTGCACCTGTTTTCATATTTTAGGTTCTTTTTCCACTACTCCACGGACAATGTCCGGAATTATTTCTGTGTAGGTAGACCTAATAGAATAGACGTAAGGCGCTCCCTCCCACCACTAGCCTGCAGGTTACACCTGAGCATGCTGTAGCCCCTGCTTACTGATGTACACTGGATATGGTGGAAGAACTTGTAGCAGGGTCACAGACTGACTGTGTTGCCTGCCTATGCCCGGGTTCGGGACGCCTTATCTACCCTGTAGAAGAAATTGCAGTGGGAGGTGCATGTGGGCACCGGCAACATAGGTAGAACGAGGAAAGAGGATGTTCGCATTACCACCTGAGCGACATGCAAATTGGCATAGGGTCCGGGAGATTAGAGAGTTAAATACCAGTTCAGGAAGCTTATTATAGATTACAGGGAGACCCTGACCATTTGGGGAAGAGGGCCACAGAGTGGCAAATGGATTACAATACAGATATGCACTTTCTGATGAGGCTGATGAGAGCTGGACTGTGCACATCTCTACTCACATCATTCTACAGGGACACAGTCGGCTACACCGAGCCTCAGTGTGTCCCTCAGCATGTACTGCCGCAGCCTGAAATGTGGTAGTAGGAGACGGGGGGAAATGGCTGGTTTGATGTTTCACGGGATATTAACACAGAACAGTTAAAGGTGCCTGCTCCACCTTTTCCCAGTCCTTTGCCTTCTTTCCCTCCACCGGACATGACGCTGCTTCACTCAGATGGCTGCTCAGTGACAAACTGACTGCTGCTGTCTCCTGTTATACCCAGAGCCTCGACCTGCCAGAGGAAGGTGCGGAGAGACAGGCTTGGGAGGAGGATGAGACAGAGTCAGAGTGACGGACTGCAGAGAGCGGCCCCTCATCTTCCAGCTCCACCTGAACTTTAACACATCCACCAATTTCCAACGGAGCATGCACAACAGAACTGAAAGACAGCGCTCTCGTCAAACTCTCTCACACTCCGGGTCCATACTGAAGGATTCCCTGGTTTTACTGATCCCGGCTCTGATCCAGAATTTTAAGGAATAATTTCCCACTCAACAAAGAAACACTTGAGGGGTCGGTAAAAGTGATGGCAATCATTCCCTGGGACCGAGAACAGTGCAGCGCGTCCTCCTCAGACACAGCAGCCGGAGGGCGAGGGTACAGCTGGTCTCAGTGTAAAACCAGATTGCGAGGAGAAAATGAAATATGGTCGCAGGAAGGAGCTGCATATACAAGCAGATCTGTGCTATTAGAGCCTTCTACAGCACAATTCAAGAGGTTCAGGAAGCTAAATCGTACTGGAGCCTCACTGACTACAAAGATAGCAGAAAATTGCTCAAACAGTTGATTAGAAAAAATAGAATAGGACATAAAATGTCCTTAGTGAGCAGAATCAAGAGTAATCACAAGGTCTTTTAACCTTATTCCTTGGAGTGTATGAGAATGAGGGGACATTTAACAGCGGTATACAAAATTATGAAGGGTATAGATAGGGTGAATGAATGCATTGTATTGTGAGAAACGTGTTTGATCTTACAGCTCTTGCAGGGAGATGGTTGCAGGCTGACCGGGAGAGGGACCTTAGTGTTCCAGCACTGTCCGAAGCCCGGATGCAAATGGAGTAGAGTTGGACATCCTAACTCCAACAATCCAGTCCCACAAAAACCCGGAGCCACAGAAGCTCCAAAGTCTTCATCTCTGAGAAAGGATGTATCCACCACGAAGACTGGCTGCACCTGGGGACAGCGTGAAAGACTGGCACAGCACAGAGAACTCGGGGCAGTGGTCTGTGCCCCAGTGGGCATGATGTGCGAAACTGACCACCGTCTGACTGAGAGACATAGAGCAACAGATTTCTATTTAATCTCTGCCCTCTCACAATCTGGTGCCCCGTAGTAGCGGATTCCACATCCATGTTTCTCTATGGAGTGTCTCTATGCATTCACACTATCTGCGAACTTCCTTGTTTCATACACCTCTAAAATATCGCCCCTCATTCTCACACATTCCAAGAAACACAATCCTAAACTGTCCATAACTCAGTCATTTGTGACGCAACAATGACCTTGTAAACTTCCCCTGCCTTATTTCCAGCTTAATGACATCTTTCCTGAGACAGTGTGACCAAAGCTAAACACGATATTTCAATGTAGACTTACATCTTATACAACTGCAACATAGCACCTCGACCTCTATCCTCTGTGCATTGACTGATGAAGGGCAGTGTCCAAATGTTTCATCATCAACTTGTCAGTCTTTGACCCAATTTGAGACCCTGTCAGCTCATTGAGTGAAAGGCAACTCATGTTTGATTAACATGAAGAGAATTTGTCTGGATGCTAGAAGGGAACCTATAGATGTGATTGGATTTTCAGAATACATCTAATAAGGTGCCACATGAATGGCTGGTGCACAACACCAGAAATCACAAGACGAGTTCACAAGAATTAAAAGGCTGTTTTTTACATAGAGGACAGAAACTCAGTTAACAGGTTTGTTTCAGGATTGGAGGATATACTGGAATATCCATGGATCAAATCCACTCTCAATTATATACTATCAATATTAAAAATTTGGTGGAGTGGGCGGAAGCTGGGTTGGTATTGGATTTTCTAAGGGAGCAGGGGTAAGTTAAGGGCCATCAATTATTCACAACCGATATTATTCACCCGGACGAGGGGACAGAGTGTGAGGTGTCCAAGGTTCTGTAAATTACATAGAATGTGGTGGGGGTAATGTTGTGATGGGTCATTTGGTCTCTGCCACAGGATATAGAGACGTTGGGTAAAAGAGAGAATTCTTGGAAAATTGAGTTTAATGTGGTAAACAGCGATGGCGTGTTCAGTGATGGAAAGAATCAAAACGCGGATTATTGGGAAGTTAAAGCAGGCCAGGACATACGCAATGTCATGTGAAGTGTTAGTGAACAGAGAGATCTTGGGATCCCGAAAAGTCACAGCACAGATTGTCAAGTTGTGAAGTAGGTGGAGAACATGCTTCCCTTTGGCAACAGAGGAGTTACAACATCACATTACAGTTGTACAAAATATTAATTAACTCACAGCTGCAGTAACCTGTGCAATTCTGGTCAGTAAAATAAGGAAGAAGTGATTAAGCTGGAAAGGTGAAGAAAAGATTCACAGAAGTGTCGCCTGGACTGGGGTCTTGTGTTACAGGTAAAGATCAGACACTCTGGGGCTGCTTTCGCTGGAGTGAAGGAGGCTGAGTGGGGACCTGACCGAAGTTTATAAAACTATGCAGTTGTAGATAAGGGAAACAGTCAGAGTCACTTTCCCAGGGTGGGAATGTCAAATTCAAGAAGGCTGCCTTTACAGTGACAGGGTGATCATTTAAAGATGGTGAACAGGGCAAGTAGTAGATCAGTTTTATTTACAGAGTGGTGGGGCCTGTTATGGGCTGCCAAGGGGAGTGATGGAAGCAGATATGATAGTGACATTGAAGGGAGAGAAGAGATTCCGTTTAATGTGGCATTGTGTTCAGCACAGAGTTGGTGGGAAGAAGTATCTGTTCCTATACCGCACTGTTCAGTGTTCTGAGTGAGCCTCAGTGACAGAAAACTATTTAACAGTGGGCACCGACAGGGGTATCTGTGGCAGCTAGTCAGATCCTCAAGAGTGTTAGAGAGCAGACAGACCAAGGATTACAAGTACACAGTGCTCTGGAAGTGTAGGTAGGGTGGTGAAGAAGGCATTCATCAGTTAGAGTTTGGAGTACAGGAGATGGGACTTCATGTTGTGTGAGTACAGGTCATTGGTGAGACCACAATGCAGAGTGGGAAGTTCTGGTGGCTCATTTATAGGATGAAGATCACTAAGCTGGGAAAGGGCAGAATGTTCTGAAAGGGGAAAGAACAAAAGTACACTCGGGCAACTTCTTCCACACAGACAGTGGTGGGTGTATGATACGAGCTGCCAGAAGAAGCTGCAGAGGAGACACAATCACAATGTTTAGCAGACATTCGGGCAGGTGAATGGATCGGAGAGGTTGAGAGGGAAATGGACCAAACACAGGTTGAATGGAACTCTGGGATACACACCGTGGTCAGCATAGCCGCGTTTTTGTCCTGTGCATTTCTATAGCTGAGTGGAAGATGGACAGCACTAGAGATTCCTCACTCCAGGTGTAGATGGTTCACATGTGACTAGGGGGGAATGTAAAAGACGGGAAGAGGAATGTGCAAAAAAGTTTCTCCCCACATGTCCTTTACATCATTCTCCTCTCACCACAGATCAACTCCATCTAGTTTTAGATGGCCTCTGTTGTGAAAAAGTCTGCAGCCATTCACTTTATCAGCCATGTCCCTCAGAGTTTATACATTTCTATACGCTCAACACTCAGCTTTCTACATTCCGGGAGCACAGACCGAGGCTTTCCAGTCTCTCCTTGTAACTCAGTCCCAGTCGCTCCTTGTGAATCTTCACTACACCCTCTCCAGCTGAATCACATCCTTTTTGTTTCTGGGCAACAATCCAACTACGGTCTCAACAAAATATTATATAGTTGTGAGGATACATCCTAACTCTTGTATTCAGTGCCCTGACTGATGAAGGATTCATGCCAGAGGATTTCCTCACCACCCTGTGTACACTGTCACCACTTTCAAAGACACACAGACTCTGAAAAAATAAATGAACAAGTATAATGTTTTTGTGTTATTAATTTAATTGACTACTCTTTATCTAGTTTTAGGGCTTATGTGAAGATCTGATCGCATTTAGATCATATTCATGCAGAAATAGAGAAGATGCTACAGAATTCACAAATTTCTCTCACATCTGTATCTGTGTTGCGAGACATTTGCCACTCTGGCCCTCTTCCCTAACTGATCAGGATCTCTATGCGAACATTATTCACTATCAACAACATGTCCGAACTTACTGATGAAGTCTTTTGCATTTGCATGCAAATACATTGTTAAAATAATGAACGACAAGACTCACAGCTCTGCCCTCTGGAGCACATCACTAATCCCCAGCCTGCATTCTCAGAAACAGTTTTATTCACCTCTGTTATAAGATTTTGTAAATCTACAAAAACCTCTGTAGATCCATCAACCACAACTTCCTGCAAACAAAGCTACGCTGACTCCTGGAGATCAGACACCGTCCATCCAAATACAGGTAATTCCTGTCCCCCAGAATCCCCTCCAGTAGCGTCCGAACTACTGAAGTCAGGCTGACTGACCTGCAGTTCCCAGGCATGTCCTTGACAGCTCTTTAAACAATAGAACACCATTAGCCACTCTTCAGTCATTGAAGCAACCTTCAGTGGACATCAACAATTTTCTCTCTCCTTCCACAAAGCAGTGGGTCAGACCTGAATGATTCCTCCACCTTAATGCAGTGTAGGCTGCTCATAACTGCTCACTGGTAATATGAATGTCCTCCAAATCAAGTCCACGAGTTTGCATTATCCGTTGAGCAACCATGATATTGTACTCAGTAAACACAAAGTAGAAATCATTGATTGATTCATGATCCCACCCATTCCCTGTGGCTCAAGACATGGAGACCCTGCTGTTCTCTATGGGGCCTCTCTCTCCCAAGCCACACTGTTACTCCTAACATAGCTACAGAACCTCTTGGTATTTTCTAAAGGTATTTAATAACTTTTATTCTCATCAGGTGATTTGCCCGATTTTGACCTCCTACACCCAGTGAATGCTTCCTCTATTTGTTAACCCGACCTTTATATCTCTCATTGGCCAAGGTTCCCTCAACTTGCTAGGTTATCCTTCACTCTAAAAGGAACATGCTTCTTCTGGACAGCTGCAATCACACTCATATAAAAAAAACTCCCGCTTGCCATCTGTTCATTTTCTGTCATACAGATTCTTTCACTCCACCTCTACTAGATCCAGTCAAATCCACTAAAATTCACCTCTTCTCCAGAATAGATCCCTAAACTCTGAACTTGACCATAGATTCCCATTACTATCTTCAAACCAATAGAAAGAATGAAGAAGGTATTAACAAATACAAGGATAAGACGTGGGAACACGAAACAATCTTCATAGAGGAATCAGAATAGGAGAGAGTGAGCAGTTTCAAGTTCCTGGGAGTTAGGATCTCTGAGGATCAATCCTTGTCCCAAAATAACAATGTAACTGTAAAGAAGACAAGACAGCAGCTATATTTCATTAGAGTTTGAAAAGATGTGATTTCTCAATGTGCTGTGCAAAATGCCCTCCAGCCGCAGCCCTGAAGACCTTCGCGCCATGCTGCGTCATCTTATGAGAGACGGCGCGCCACACGATCAAATTTATCTGTGCCTGCTCATGCCTTTTCTGTGCCCAATGCGAGAATCTGCACACTGGATAGAAACTTCCTTCACCGTGCTATTTGAATTGGGATCAGCCTTCCAAATGCTGTGATTGGAAACATCTCCGACGATGGGGTCCAAGCCTTCAAGAGTTGAGTGCACAAACACCGATCATCTCTGGGAGGGAAGTCACATGCTTCTAAATAAGCCATCATGAATGGGACCAGAATGGCAATGCTTGGTTGTTGGTAGGTAGGGTTAATATATTGACTTTCAATAACACTTGTGAGTTATGTTCCGACTGGACTCAGTCCTTAAACTGCTGAAGAACAGTGCTGAAAGAACAGGTGCTGTTTTCTCCCGGTCGGAATTTGTTTTTCTTTCCAAGTGCTCCTGCCACGTTTTGTCACCCTGCAACCTTATCCTTCAATCTCTTTGAATTATTGAGGACAGCATGTGTATAAACGTCTCTATCCAGCAGACCTCATCATGATCATCATGACTCCAGTATTTCTACTATTCGTTAATGTTTCTTAATCGTGCACATGATTTTTTTGTATTTTATCACTGAGCAGCAGTGAACCATCTGATTGGCCTACCAGAGTTCTCTTTGAGAACTAGTAACGGAAGTCGCTCAAAAACCTCTCTCAATGTACAGTGAAGAGTATTCTAAAAGGCTGATTCAGTCTTTGGTGGGGATGGGGGCAATTACTACGCAGGACCAAAATCAGCTTCCAGAATTAGTAAAATTAGTCAGCTCCATCTTGGGTCCGAGCCTCCGTAGGATCCAAGACATCGTCAAGTAGTGATGCATCAGAAAATCGACGTCAACAATACAGGACTTCTATCACCCAGGACATGCCCTCTTCTCATTGTTAAAGGCAAGAAAGAAATACAGAAGCCTGAAGGTGCACACTCAGTGATTCAGGAACAGCTTCCTCCCCTCTGCCATCCGATTCCTAAATGGACATTGTATCCATGAACACCACCTCACTTTTATAATATATATTATTTTTGTATTTGCAGCATATTTCATCATTTAAGTATGCATATATACTTACTGTTATTGTTTTACTTGTTTTGTTTTTTCCCTTTCTATGTTTTCATGTATTGGATGAAACTGCTGCTGGTAAGTTAACAAATCAGAATCAGGTTTATTACCGCTGGCATGTGTCGTGGAATTTGTTGGCTTAGCAGCAGCAGTTCACTGCGATACATAGTTTGGAAGGAGAAAACAAAATAAAATAATTATAATAATTATAGTGTCCAAGGTTTCAATGCCCGTTCAGGAATCGGATTGCAGAGGGTAAAAAGCCGTTCCTGAATCGATGAGTGTTTGCCTGTAGGCTTCTGTAACTCCTACCTGATGGTAACAGTTTCCAAATTTCACAACACATACAGGTGATAAAAAAAAAACCCGATTCAGATTCTGATACAAGTGATTCTTGATCAGCTTGTTGAGTAGGCTGAGGAATGGCAAATGGTGTTCAGTCCAGATGAGTGAGGTGTGGCAATTTGTGAACTCATGTTTGAGAAGGACTTTGTGATCTCAGCACTGTCTGTCACAGAAACATTACTCCCCCCCATTGACTCCAGCTGCATTTCTAGCTGCCCCTGGAAAGCAGTTAACATAAACAAAGACCCTTTCCACCCCGTCATTCTGTCTTCTCACACCTTCCATTGGGCAGCAGACATAAAAGAGTGAGAACACACAGCACCAGGATCAAGGACAACATCGGTCCTAATATTTCTTAATTGTACGGAGGATTTTTTGTATTTTACAGCACTTTAAAAAGTATTCATACACACTTTCGAAGTTTTCATGTTTCATCGTTTTACAACATTAATCCACAGTGGTTTTATTTGGCTTTTTGACACTGAATAACAGAAAGACGATTTCGTGTCAAAATGAAAGTGATGTCTAAAAAGTGATATTCACCCCTTGAATATGACAAACCAAAGAGTCACTGGTGCAGTCAATTTGCTTTAGATCTCATATAATTAGTTAAATGGAAATCATGGTGTGCAGTCTGGATGCTTCAATTAACTGTCGTAAAAATGCCAATTGCTGTTGCGTCAGTGCCTTGTGTTCTCTTCCATTTTTATACTCCATGAGCACCTCATTTGTTCCGGCCTGCTTATGCCTGCAGTGAACCTCCTTTTATATCTTCACCAGGGCCTCAACATCTAAAAGGACCGAAGATGCCTACATCGTTCAACTTTACCTTTTATTCAGTCAGACATATATAAGAATTTTACTCCCAAAGTTACACTTTTTGAAGCTTCCCACTTCCCAAGTTCACATTCGCCAGAAAACAGCCTGTCTTAATACACACTTGACAGATTACTTCTGATTCCATTAAAATTGACATTTCTCCAAGTTAGAATCTCACCCCGCACACCAGACCTAACTTTATGCGTATTTACCGTGAAACAGATGACCTTGTGGTCACGAGATGCAAAGTGTTCTCCACACAAACTTTTGCCACAGCCCTCTCTCATTCTCTAATGGCACATCAAGTATCGCACTCTCTCCAGTTGCAGTTATTTCCATGTTCATAACAAAATTGAATCTAACTCAGTTCCTCAATGACCTGCCAAATGTCAGTCAAAGAACTATTTCGGAATGCCACCGAATAATTGAACTCGGGATTTGTCCATCTATTCCCATTCACGCACAGTGACCTCACAGTCTGACGATTCTGGCCACAAACCCATCAAATGCGTCATCTAAGTCACTGAGGCAGAGGTTAACAAGAAATGGTCCCAGCACAGTCACTTCTGGAAAACCACGAGTTACTGGAAGTCAACCAGAAAGGTTTTACTTTGTTCCCAGTCTCTGTGTTAGACAGCAGCTGACAGATGTGTGTAAGGGAACATTTTGGGACCTGCACAGAAGGGACGATTTGCACCTGAACTGCAAGGGAACTAATATCCCACTATAACACCAACCTTATGTTTCTTGCGATCTACGATCTCTCTGCAAATTTGTTCCGCTAAATCCGTCGGGGTGTTGAGTTCTCTGTAATACAGCCCCATGAACGAGGTCATAGCATTTTTTTTATTCATCACTTCCACGCAAAACGCATCATTTGACGATGTTTCCAGTCTGGCCTGACTGCATTGCCATGGACTCCTCTCTTGCTAGGAATTTCCAAATACACCATATCTACTGCATCTCTTTTGTCTATGAGCTTGTAATTACCTCAAAAATTGTAGTAGGTCTTTATCAGGCTGGATTTTCCTTTCAGGAACCCATGCTACCTTTGACCTCCAGGCACTCCATGATCTTATCCCTAACAATCGTTCCCAACAAGTTTCTAAACACTGATGTCAGGCTAACGGGTCTGTAGTTTAATTTATGCCGCCTTCCACCCTTCATAAACAGCGGAGTAACATTTGCAATTTTCCAGTCATCTGGTACTTCGCCAGAACCTCCCGATTCTGGAAAGATCATTATTAACGCCTCCGCAATCTCTCAGCTGCTTGGTTCAGATCCCGAGCGGGACAAGGTGCCGGACATGAGGCTGCTTAACAAACAGGGAAGATTCCAGCATTGTCTGACTAGCAGAATGCAAAGTGTCTGAAGTAAGGGAGCCTTTTCTCGTTTGGCTGCCGTGACTGTTGTTGTTCCACAGACGTCTGTGTTGGGACCGATCGCTGTTACATTCTATGTCAGTGAATTGGATGATGGCTTTGTCGCAGGGTTTGCGGACGATATGAAGGTCGGTGAAGGGGCAGGTAGGTTTGTCGCAGGGTTTGCGGACGATATGAAGGTCGGTGAAGGGGCAGGTAGCTTTGTCGCAGTGTTTGCGGACGATATGACGGTCGGTGGAGGGGCAGGTAGCTTTGTCGCAGGGTTTGCTGACGATATGATGGTCGGTGAAGGGGTAGGTAGCTTTGTCGCAGGGTTTGTGAACGATATGAAGGTCGGTGAAGGGGCAGGTAGCTTTGTCGCAGGGTTTGCGGACGATATGAAGATAGGTGAAGGGGCAGGTAGCTTTGTAGAAGCAGAGAAGCTGAAAAGGTACTCAGCCACATGAGGAAAAAGAGGGAAAAAATGGCAGATGGAATACAGTGCCAAGACGTGTATCATTTTTCAATGATCCAAAAATCTGAAGCTCTCCCGCCTGCACCAGCTCCATCGCCACGGGTTAAACTGTATACTCTTCATACTTCTGATTTCACTGGTACTGTGGCATGGGTAGCAATCCTAAGGACACAGCCCTGTAAATCCCGTCATTTAACTTTGCACACATCTCCCTGAACTCACTTTGAATAACATCGTCCCTCTTCCTACCCATGGCATTGGTACCTATATGGACCACAGCATCTAGCAGTTCAGCCATCACAAGACCATAAGATTCTGGAGCAGAATCGGGTAATTTGACCCATAAAGTCCGCGTTTTCATTATGGCTGTTCCATTTTCCCTTTCAGCCCCCATCTCCTGCCCTCTCACCGTCGCCCTTCCTGCCCTGACTAAACAAGAATTTATCAACCTCCGCCTTAGATATACCGAATGACGTCTCTGGCAAAGAATAACACAGATTGACAACCGTGGCTGACAAGAGAAGTCGAAGCCAGCATCAATAAAATACAACAAAAATAATTCCAGCAGTAGCTGACTAGCAGGCGACGAAGAATGGGAAGAGAGGGGCCTTTTCCGGCTGGCTGCCAGTGAGAGGTTTTGTTCGACAGACGACTGTGTTGTGATAATTCTTTCACGTTATACGTCAATGATTTGGATGATCTAATTGATGGCATTCTTGCAACGTTTGCAGACAATACGGAGATGGGTGGAGCGACAGATAGTTTTAAGGACGGAGCGAGGCTGCAGAAAGACTGACAGATGAGGAAAATGGACAAAGAAGTGGCAGATGGAACGCAGTGCCAGGAAGTGAATGGTCATTCACACTTGTAGAGGAAATGAACGGGTTGAGTACTTTCTAAGTGGAGAGAAAATGCAAAACACGGACAAGCACAGAGAACTGGGACTCGTTGTGCAGGATTCCCTCAAGGTTATTTCAGAGTTCGAGTGTGTGATGAGGAAGGAAAAGGCGATATTAGCATTTATTTGAAGGTAGCTACAATGCAAGAGCAAAGATGTAATGTAGCGGCTTTATAAAGTGCTGGTGTGGCCTCAAACGGAGTATTGTGAACAGGTTTAGACCGCTTATCTTCAGAAGGATGTGCTGAAACTGGAGAGGGTTCAACGAGGTTCATGAACATGATTCCAGGTTCGATGGCTTTCGGTCTGCATTCATTGGGATTCAGAAGAATGAGGGGTGACCCGATTGAAACCTATCGAATGGTGAAAGGCTCTGACGATGAGCCGGGAAAGTAGAGGCGGACGAGCCTGACACCAGCGGTTAACTTATTGTCAGACATTCTGAGGGACAGGACATAGGAGTATTTCAAAGGTATCAAATGTTTCAAATGTGTAGTTAATGTAAGAGAAATGGAACAAATATACATCCTGAAATTCTTCTCTTCGCAAAAGAAGAAAACAGAGGAGCTCCAATGAATGAATGACAGTTAAATGCTAGCACCCCAAATTCCTCCAGTTCACCCCACCCACGCATAAGCGGTAGCAATGCAAACATCTCTCCCCCCCCACCACCAGTTAAAATAAGCATCGGCGCCCTGCACCGAGCACTGAAACGTGCAGCAAAGCGTCAATAGAGACACAGACTTGCAGAACCCCAAAGACTACACGTTCACCCGGTAATTCAACAGACCACAGTCTCTCTCTCTCTCTCTCTCTCTCTCTCTCTCTCTCTCTCTCTCTCTCTCTCTCTCTCTCTCTCTCTCTCTCTCTCTCTCTCTCTCTCTCTCTCTCTCTCTCTCTCTCTCTCTCTCTCTCTCTCTCTCTCTCTCTCTCTCTCTCTCTCTCTCTCTCTCTCTCTCTCTCACACACACACACATACACTCTCTCTATCTCTCACATTCTCTCTCACTCTCTCCCTCCCTCTCTAAAAAGGGAAAAAAATAGGTGTCCCCGTTTCACAGCGACAGAGGGCACATAACAAGCAGTTCGCTGATTTAAGATGTTAAATGTCTGTTGTGTCGCTTTTTCCGAGCTCTGTGCCCGAGGAACTCGGGTCTCCGGGCACACGGCCAGCAGCCAGCTCGCTGATTTAAGATGTTAAATGTCTGTTGTGTCGCTTGTTCCGAGCTCTGTGCCCGAGGAACTCGGGTCTCTGGGCACACGGCCAGCAGCCAGCTCGCTGCTTTCGATCTTCCGTCTCCCACGACGCACCGATTTCCTGCAACGGCACCGACCTCGACTTCACCCGCCTCCAGAGCCACGAAATCCCGGAATACTGAAGGCGCGCTGGTGTTTTAGCCCTCGTCCTTGGTATATCGAACAACGGCCAGTCGTCAGACTCCGAGAACGGGTCCCATTCCCGCAAAGAACATAAGCCGGATTGTAATTCCAGGTCGGGGTCTTCAAAAAAAATATGAAAGGGAAAAATAGAGATATTAAAATAGAACTAGAGCTCTTTCCGAAGTTGCAAACAAGGAGTCGCCGTTAGGCGCCATCGTCCTCCTCAGCTCCACGTAACTGTGGATTTCAATGGGAATATGGAAAACTGGATTTGCAGATGACACCTGGATGCAGAGCAGGAGTGGCAGTGAGGCAGATTATCGAAACTTGGAGATGAGTTTAGCAGCTGGATAAATGGGCTGACGGTTTTGCAGCTGGAATGTAATGAGGACCGATGTGAGGTGTTGCGCTTTGCCGGGAACAACAGGGTCGGACTCAGACAGTGACTGGTCGGGGATTGTGGTCTCGGAGAGTAGAGGGATCCGGGAATGCAGTTCCATAGTTCAGGGCAGGGTCATGAAGAGAGCCTTTGGCACATTGGCCTTCATGAATCAAAGTACCGAGTTACACGAATTGCAATGTTATGTTGAAGTTGTAAAGGACGTTACTGAGGACAATACTGGAGTATTGTGTGCAGTTTGGATCATAGAAAGTAGTTGTGTAGAACTGCCTAGGCTTACCCATTGCCCGCTATTTTTTCTAAGCTCCGTGTATAAATCCAGTGTCACCAATCAACACGAAAAAATATCAAGAACCTTGAACGATTAGAGCGAATATTTATAATGATGTTTCCAGGAGTTGAGGACCTGAGTTGGAGAGAAAGATTCAAAGGGTTTTGTCGCACCGAAGCTGAGGCTTTTCCCCCTCAGTTTGAGTGAGGCCTGAATAAGAGGTCATCAGTCGTAAGTTCGGGGTAAAAGGCAAAAGGTTTAAGGGTAAAATGTGAGAAAAATTGTTTACTGAGAGGACAGTGTGAGTGTGGAATGAGACGCCAGTGGAAGTGGAGAAATGAGGTTCCATTGAGACACTTGGACAGGTACATGGACGGGAGGGATGGTCCTGGTGCCGGACGAAAGGGCCGTCGGGAAACAGACTATCACACTCTGGAGGAGACGGTGGGTATGTTGAAGTGTCAGGAGTTTGATAGCTCTACATCCAATCCCTAAGAATCTTCTCCAGAAACGTGTCTACCCCTAACGTGAGTCTATATTTTCCAGGATTATCCATCCCCCTTCTTAAATAACAGAATAAGATCGATCAGCGCTTTTCTGAGATCTTACTCGTGGCTACAGAGAGCACAAATATATTGGTCAAGTCACTAGTGATGTCATTTCTGCCTCTCTCAATAATCTGCAGTATATCCTACCAGGCCCTGAGTAAATAATCCACCTTACTGCCCGATAAGAGCCTAAACACTACCTCCTTTGTGGTCCTGTACTGATACAAATTTAAAAGGCATTGTGATTAAGTACAGGATAGGAAAGGATGAGTCAAAGACTCCTGCTGAAGCGAAAATAACCTTTCAGCACCTGTGCCCATGTGACTATTCAAGCTAACTCATGCCCAGTGGAAATGGCTCACACGCAGGCAGATGGGATAATTTTGGTGGGCACCAGTGCAGCCTGGAAGGGCCACTCTCAATGCTGAAACTGGAGGGTTTCATCCGAAACTTCGACAGTATTCCTCTCAGGAGATTGTGCATGACCTGGTATGTTTCTTAAACTGTTGCATTCTTAGCAAAGTATATTTTGTGCAGGAGGTCTCCAGAGGAGATTCACCAGGAGGGTGGAGGATCGTAGTTCATAACTCCCAGAGTGCCTGCTGCCGGCTGGTGGCGCAATTTTCTCTGCATCGACGGAGGCTGAGGGAGGTCTGGCAAACATCGCCGGAACAGACACTCGGAGGTGTGGACGGAGAGCCACGCCGGTCCCTGTAGATGCCGCGGCCGACGACCACCGACAGCAGTATCGCTGAACTCCGCCATAGCGATAGAGCAGACAGGGAGGGTCTGAGTTTGGGGCAGATTTCCACCAGGCCTATCGTAGTTCAGACCCTTCACTGTCCCTGCTGTCATTGGCAGAGGAACCTGTCGGTCAAATGAGATGATTAGTTGATGTGAATTTCAGTCATGGAGAGAGGTGGGAATGTGCAAACAGCAACTATGTTGCCTTGGGAAAATAGAGGCGGATCAGTTCAACAGGTTAAAGTACAGTTGGGTGTGTCTTATGCAGAGACCTTGCGAAAAGTTAAACCTGACTCTGACTGCTAAACTTAATGAGTCAGAGAATAGACTCTGTACTGGTGGATACAATGGAGTTTGTGATGTCAATAATGGATGTCGTGAATTGTACTGATCAGACATCTCTTCCTACTGGCAAAAACATAAAATGATTGTGAAAGCTGCAGAAAGGTATCTCGGTGTAACCGGTGTTATGTTGGAAGCAGTAAATGAAGATCTGATGGGTGGAGTATCTGCATCCTAGTCTATCCCAGCCTGATTTTTCATCCTCAACACATTAAGAAGTCTGTTTCTCATTTGTCAGAATCCCCCGATGTTTTGAGTAATCGGGAAGAGAGATTATTTTCACAGTTAAGTTATTCTGTGCAGGATTATATTGTCGTTTGGCGTGCTTGATCATTTGATAGAGAGGTAGTGCTGACAGTTTTATAAGGAAGGAGGCAGGGTGTAGAGTTGTGAATGTGAATGAACCGTATGTGGGTTTTGCTGTAGAAATATTTGATTCAGCACGTAGTTGTATAAAACTGATTATGGTTTACAACGCTTGTGGAAAACTTTCTACTGAGTACTCGCTCACGAAGAGTTGTCTGCTGCTGAGATTTTAACGCAGTTCACCGAGGGTTTGTTTGCGGATTGATGATAATGGTTTGATTAAAGAACAGTTTTTCAACTTCTGTGTCTGAATGGGTACGAGATTTAATATTCACAGTAGTTCTAGAACCGCTGCAGAATATTGACGAAGATGTGTATTTTTACAATGAAAGGTTATGTCACTTTATTCAGCAAACTGCGATGGAAGTGATTCCCATTACAAACGGAATTAATAGGAGAAAGGCTGTATCACTGTGGACTGAGGAGTGTGCAGAGGCGATTAGGGAGTGGGACAAGGTGTTTAGGAAAGTGAAGAAGTATCAGTGTCCCAGTAACCTTATTAAGTATAAAAGGGCAGAAGCCGTGGTGAGGAAAGTGGTGAAGATTGCGAAAAGGATTTTCTGGGGACATACTGTGACAATATTGCAGGGGATTGGTAGGTCAGATGTCACCAGGACAGGATGATACATGTTATTGTTTGGTCAGATAAATGGGGATGCAGGCATATTTCGGGGTTTGCCAGTGAATCTAGTGGAGCGGACGGGTTTGGCGGAGCATCCAGCCTTGCGGATGTGCTCAGCTTCAGGGGTATGTCAGCGACTGTGTGAGTGCACAAGGATTTCGTGGTATCGGAAGCTTTGGGATGGACACTGATTTGAAGGTTCATTTGAGGGTTTTCTGGTGAGCACAGTTTTGTGGATGCTGACAGATTTGCACAAAATTGGGTGTGTTGGTGGATTTGGGGGTGAACACTAACCTGGGTGAGCCGGGGCATCTGGAGGTGTGTCGAATCTCAATGTGTTTCCGTTTATCCATACTTTAATAAAAATGCAATGTCAACTTTGACCTTTGTTCTTCCTATGTTTTAAATGGAGACAACTTTTTTGTGAACTGTTTGAAATGATTCTTGCCCTGGGAAAATCGAATGTGCATGTGGGGAATCCTCTTAATTTGGAGCTGCGACGGGTCTCAAAATTATTTCATTTGTACATTCATTACTAATAAATGCAATTTGAATTATGCCCTCTGTTCTTGTTTTTTCATTGTTCAGGCAGCCATTTTGTGAAGATTTGGAACTATGCAGTTTGCGGAGACAGATGAGAAGGGACTAAACCAAGGGGATAAAATGAATTGGAGATGGACACGTGTATAGTCCGGCAGGGTCAGGCAGAGACAGTTGGTCTACCCACACACCGACACACAAAGGTTTTTTTGGAGTCGGCTGGAATCGAACTCGGGAACGTTCGCTCCGAAGTCCGGCGCTGATCCCACGACAACACCAGCCGGTGTAGTGTTCGTGATTCAATACAATTTCACAAGCTACAATGGCATAATTTACTTCAATATTTTGAGTCTGATAAATGGTTACTTTAAAGTGCATATTTACACTGGAAGCACATTTAATTGATTAAATATCTCGGACGGTTCAGTCACCTGCGTTGGGACAAATTAGCTCCCAATGGTCTTCATATTAATTGAATAGTTTAATCGCCATCCGTCACCGCGGGAATTTCACGTGTCTGAAGTAATCGATTTGTAAATAATTTAAAATCTTTATTTTTAAATCTGTTGAAATCTGTCCCTGTGGAGTCACTGAATTGTATTAAAAACCCGAGGCATGTGCTGCCTCAGCATTTCATTCCGAGAGATCGCGTGTAACACAGGGGGGCCGAATCACTGGACAGAGAAAATGTTTGCATTGCTGGATATGTACAGGAGTGTGGAGAAAATATTGTACGTGTTCATTGCCGTTGTTGGAGTTTCCGGTGAGTGAGCAGAGGGATTCATGTTTGGAATTTCTGATTGTTACCGGTGTGAACTTATTCATGATCATTTTACAATCTTCCAACTTGATGATCATTGTACAGATATTCGTCAGAGATATCGATCCTGTCAATTTCACTTTCCGATTTTTCATATTCAATGACAAAGGGAACTAAACCTCTGTCTCTCCTCTAACTCACGGGATCGACCCAAACGCTGTTCTTGCCTTTAATGACACCTTGTCCAGATTTGTCCCAGTGCTGAGGACAGGTAGCTCTCCAAGAAGGTGTGACTGGGGGTGGGGGGGGGGGGGGGTGGGGGTTGGGGGGCGGCGGTGGGTTCACTGTTTCTGAGTTATTGATCAAAGAGAGTACCTGGTGCTGTGTTTCGCGTCTCCCTGTGGAGTCTGTCACAATCGTATCCCGCTGCCTTTTGGTCAATAATTTGGTCTGATCACCCGATCCGGTGTCCAGGGATCTGCTCACGAGTGTTATCGAATTGAACTGCGGTGTAGAATTAATCCGTTAACTGAGCCACTCAGTCTCTGTTTGCTAATACTGTTTCCAGTGTTTTCAGTGTGTTTCTCCCCTCTGTATCACATCTTGGAAACATCAGATGCTGATTTTCCAGAGTCCTGGTCAGTCACGGTTAAGTCAGTGAAACCGGCCCCATCAGCGACTGGAATCGGGATCAGCAGCGATCGTTGTTGCTCATTCAGCTAGTTTATATTGCCGACAATTGCCCACACATTGCTTTATCTCCACACTGAAGAAAACAGTTCAGAGATAGTGTGACCCGTCTGGTGCTAGATTAGCAGCCGTTCACAGACATCTTTAGCTGAAACTCGATCCGGTGTTAATTCCCGGAGAATGTGTCAGGTAATGCCCAGTGTCTGTTTCTCTCCCTCTCTCTCTCTCCAGTGAATGTAGTGGCGATTGTGATCCTGTCCCGGGGAAAGTGCGGCCTGTCTACCTGCACCACTCGCCACCTGGTGGCCATGGCAGCGGCCGATCTACTGACCATTGTCACCGAGGTCATTTTGTGGCAAATCAGATTGTATTACTTCCCGTTGAGTTTTCTGAGCATCACCCCTGTGTGCAGTGTTACCGATGTACTGAGGTTCACAGCCACGCACTGTTCTGTCTGGTTCACCGTGGCTTTCACCTTTGATCGGTTTGTCGCCATTTGCTGCCAGAAGCTGAAAACAAAATATTGCACCGGGAAAACTGCGGCTGTGGTTCTAACAACAACCGGTGTACTGTCGTGTCTGAGAAACGTTCCCCGATACTTCACATGGGAACCCAGGGTAATAATCGACAATATACCGTGGTTGTGTAATAACAGGGAGAATATTTTCACTGATCCCGGGTGGATAGCATATGACTGGCTCGATACGGTTTTAACTCCGTTCCTCCCTTTCGCTGGGATCCTGCTGCTCAACGCTCTGACAGTCCGGCACATTTTAGTGGCCAGTCGGGTCCGTAAGGGGCTGAAGGATCAGAGCAAGGAGGAGAACCGCAGTGACCCGGAGATGGAGAGCAGGAGGAGATCTGTGGTTTTACTCTACACCCTCTCCGGCAGCTTCATCCTCCTGTGGATGATACTGGTTGTAAATTTCATATATTATCAGGTCTCAGGAAAAGGATTCGAATTCAATGATTCTGAATTGATCTTTCAGTACGTCGGGTTTTTACTGATGAATTTCAGCTGCTGCACGAACACATTTATTTACGCGGTGAATCAGTCGAAATTCAGGGAGCAGGCGATCAGCGCGGTGAAATATCCGGTCACCTCGGTGCTTCAGTTCATTGATAAAGCCGCGACCTGAGCACAAGCCAAAGGCGGTTGCAGTGAAGGTTCCATCTCCTCACATTCACCCCCTGATCACCCAGGTGTTATTCCCGGCAGGTTGTCGCATGGACTGGCAGCTCTGGAACGTTAGGATAGTATGTGTTTTGTGAGGGGAAAGGCACCGTCCTGGAGACTCAGTACCGCATTGGACCTGCCAGATGACACTCAAAGACCTGCACCGGAACGCTGTCCAGCCATTGGTCTATGCATATGTCCATCTATTCCCTTTGCGTCCCATCAACCTTTTAGCCCACAAAACGGCAGGAATCTAGTCGATTACTGGCTGCCTAATCCAATGTCAATCACACTACTCTCCACCTTCCCCTTGAATGATTTGCTAATGTAACGAAATGGGGCGGGTTTTGGTTAAAAGGCGTTTGACAGATCAAATTCAAGTCGCATTCCTGCCACTAACTGGACTGGAGCGTCGTGCAGAGAATTAGAAAAAAAAACCTTCACTGCTTCTTTTTTGAATAAAATTCTTTCCCTTCTTGTTTTACTCCATTCCCTCATTAAGCTAACAGTTACGCATTCTGCAGTGGTGTTTCCTTTCTGCTCATTATCCCAACAGTCTTGCTATAATTCTCAATCCCACCAACCCCTTAGCTTCTGATAAAACTCATAAGAACTGGGCCAATGAGTTTCCAACAGTAAATCTGACCGACCGCAGAAATAAACTGTTTTAAGAATCATCAAAACCGAAAAGGCATGTGAATAAATTAGAGCTTTACACGGACAAATTTCCTCCACCCAATGTAATTTAAAATGATGGCAACAAATTCTTCTCTATGTACTGATATAATGGTTAGTAAGTTGTTTCTTTGTCGTTAGCTGTAATTAAGGCACAGAAACAGCCAGAGGAACATTTCAGTTGTTATCTTTTGATTCTTCTGCAACAGTTAATATATCATAATAGTTTTCCAAAATATACTGATGAACCAACAGACTCTCGGACATTGCAGAATTCTCAGACTTATTAAACTGTGTGACCTAAAATCAGCTAGTCAGAGGCAGAACAAGATGGGGTTTCAGAGAACGTGACATTGGGGAACATTGCGTAATCCCACAATCCCATCTTCCCAGCGCGATAAGATCCCAGCCACCTAAACTTGATAACACTCTTCGTGTGATGTTGCCAACCTTCCTCGAACACTACTTCAACAGGATGGTAATTTATTTGTCCCGTCTAATGAATCCAGTTTATTAATATCAACTGCAATCTCCGCAATTACACTTGGCTCATTTCAACCAGTAAAGCTGAAACAGGGGACCACCTTATTGCGCCAGAACACTTCCGAACACTTTAAAATTGAAGATGACGCTGATCTACAAGTTACACAGCCATAATCAAGAACAGATCCAATTAAACAAATGAACATGGTCCACAATGATATTCATGTAGCTCCCCAGAATACACATATAGACAACTGAGAATAGTTAATGTTATTATTTTCTGATATGGCGCTTCCATGCCAGCTGATTATCCATCCACATGCCTGGAAATCTTCCCGCTGTCACGTCTTGAAGAGTTTGACCATATAATTTCAAATCAACTGCATGTCTATTAATCACATTTATAAAACACAGAACTTGTTCATGAGCGACTGAAAGCTTAAATTCTCATATATTTGCCGACTGTTCAAAATTATTAGCTGCTAATTGGATCCAATATACAGTATAATTGCAACTTATGCTTCTAAACCATAGACCTCCATCATCTGCATATAGAGATTTACACACCTCAGTGCCCGTCTCAGAGAGAATATCATTAATCATAAAATTAGATAATAAAGGGTTACAAATACGGTGTTGTGGGTTCCCACCCGTACCAGCACCGACCGTCCAAATATGAAACTCAGACAAAGTCTCGCAGTCGCCTGCTCAATCCTCATTTCCATAAAGCCATAAGACATGGAAGCAGAGTCAGGCCATCCGGCCCATCGAGTCTGCTCCACCATTCACTCATGGTTGATCCTTTCTTTCCGTCCTCCTCAACCCCAGCTACTAGCCTTCTCCCCTGAACCTTTGATGCCATGTCCAATCAAGAAACTATCAATGTCTGCCTGAAATGCACCCAACGCCGTGGGCTCTGCAGCTGCATGTGGCAAGAAATTCCACAAATTCACAACCCTTTGTCTGAAAGATTCCCCGCATCTCTGTTTTGAAAAGGCGCCCCTCTCTCCTGAGGCTATGCCCTCTTATCCTAAACTCTCCCACCATGGGAAACATCCTTTCCATAATTCAATCCAAAGTCCTTCCGGACTCCACCTCCCGCTACGGACATGTAAGACATAGTTGCTTATTGTCGGTCTTTAATCTCTCCCTTTTCCGATTTAAACTTTGAAATTTTAGTTTGATTCAGTCGAATTTTTATAGCAATAGTTATAATTATGGCTATTTCTTAGAGCACCAGACGAAATCCCGACCCCTCTAACGGAAAGTCTAAAAAAAGCTGACGAGTTTTCGGAAGAAGCCCCTTGGGTCAAGAGATTGGAATCTCGAATCACCGGTATCTGCACTGAAATAACTCAACTAAAAGAGAAATTTGAAGAAGAAATTGACTCTCTGAGCCTCGATCTTAAAGAAGTGAATCGAAATGCGGCTGACCTTTCTTCTCGTTTGGAAAAGACTCAACAACGGATCGTGGATTTGGAAGCTCGTTCGCGTCGGAATAATATTCGAATTGTTGGATTAAAAGAGAAGTCAGAATCTGCCGACACACTGGGTTATTTTGATAAAATATTTCAGTCTTTATTTCCGGAGGTTTTTTCGCAACCCCCGGAGCTCGAATCGGCTCACAGAACGGGTGCTTTAAAATCTTTGGATGAAGGTAAAAACAGGCATGCCGTTGTGCGTTTTCTCCGTCTCAGAGACAAGGACCGCATTATTAAACTTGCAAGAAAACAATGATTATTTCAATTTCAAGGTTCAGAAGTTCGTTGTTTTCAAGATTTTCCACGTGAAATTGTTAATAAACGTGCTGCATTTGTCTCTTCTATGAAATTAGCTTTTCAAAAAAAGCTCTTTCCATTATTACAATAGCCAGCCAAATTAAGGCTTTTTGTTAAAAATTCTGGAGTTCGTATTTTTGATGATCCAGCCGAAGCATTGCGTTTTATTAACTCTTTGTCTGACGAGTCCGATGGCGAATCTGAAGTTTGAATAATTTTTAATAATTTGACTGGCTCGTGGTGTAAAGCGATGAAATTGGAAGATTTGATGGTTATAGAAAGTTTATACCTTAAAATGTATTCTTAGCTTCGAAAAAGTCTGGTTTGGATGGTTTTAACCTTCGAAGAGAAAGCGGGAGAACTGTTGTAAGAATGTAGATAATTCTGAACCACTTAGTTTTTTTTCTCAGCAGCATTTAAATGAACCAAATGTTTTTTTTGTTCTGTATGCTTTTTTAAAGTTTTTTGTTAAGTAGTTGTTTGGATTTCTTTGCGTTTTAAAGAAAGATTGGATAATTCAAAGATGGCGATTGTTTTTCCTTTTGTGCAAATATTTCAACCACGACGAGTCTGAAGCCTGAAGTTTCAATGATTTATAATGGCTTGAGTGTCTCGCGGTGTAAAGACTGATATGACTGGAGGATCCGGTGGCCACAGAATGTTTTTAGGTTAAAATTCATTTTTATTTTTGACAAAGACTGGTTTGGACGATTTTAACCTCAGAAGATATAGTGGGAGAACTGTTGACAGGCTGTAGTTAAGTTTAAACTATTCAGAACTTTATTCTTTTTGCAGCATTTAAATGAATTAATTTTATTTTATTCTGTATGCTTTATTTAAGATCTTTTAAGTAATTATTTGTTTTTTCTTGTGTTTTTAAGATAGATTGGATAATTTAAAGATGGCAATTGTTTTTCTTTTGTGCAAATATTTCAAGAATTGTCTTGGATGTGTTTTTCTTCCCTTATCTAATACTATGAAGGTTACTTTCAATTGAAACTTGTTTTGTTTTAGAGAAAAAACACTATCCTTTCAAGTTAACGATACTGAGATATATGTCGACTGTAATGAGATTTATGTCCGGTAGAGGGAGGCAGAGATTACTTTTTTATATTCACGTAGGCGGAGCTATAACAGCATCGATGCTTTTCCTGGGGCTTGCGTCGATAGAGATCGACTTTTTTCTGGGCTTTGTAATCTGGGTTTTTTTTTTCTTTTTTACCCCCATTATGGAATCCCGGATTATTATTATTGTTGTTCATCTCCGCCATTCTCGATCACTTTATCCTGAAAATATTTTAACTAAAATCATCTCTATGAATCAAACAGGCTTTATTAAAGGCCGTTCTCCCCTTCCGCCACCACTACTCTGCAATCCCCTCTCCCTCAGATCCTATCGTCAACTCCTTGGCCCTCAGAGGCTCCATCTGCCTCTCACCCCAACCCTTCCCTCTCCACCGACATCACCAGCATCCCCCCTCCCCCTTCTGATCCTAGCTCTCATCCGGGCCGGATCTTTACCATTCCCTCCGACGTTCAACTCTCTGAGGCAGAGCGCTCTGTCCTCAGTAAGGGCCTTAGGTTTATCCCTCTTCGCCCACACCTCAGCAAGTTCTGCGTACGCCATGACGCTGAACTCATCTTCCGCCGGCTCCGGCTCCGAGCTTACTTCTTTGGAAAGGACTCTCCTACCCCCACCGATGACCCATTCTCCCGTCTTCAGCCCTCCTCCTCTTCATGGACACCCCGCTCTGGTCTTCTGCCTGCTCTGGATTTCTTTATTGCTAATTGCCGACGGGACATCAACCGTCTTGACTTCACCACACCCTGTTCCAATTCCAACCTAACTCCTTCTGAACGCTCTGCTCTCCGCTCCCTCCACACCAATCCCAACCTCACTATAAAACCCTCTGATAAGGGGAGACCTGTTGTTGTCTGGCATACTGAGCTCTACCTGGCCGAGGCACAGCGACAACTCTCTGATACCTCCTCTTATTTACCCCTTGATCATGACCCTACTAAGGAGCACCAGGCTGTCTCCTAAACCATCACCAACATTATCAGGTCTGGGGATCTCCCATCCACTGCCACCAACCTCATAGTTCCCACACCGCGCATTTCCCGTTTCTACCTCCTCCCCAAGATCAACAAACCTGCCTGTCCAGGTAGATCTATTGTCTCAGCTTGCTCCTGCTCCACCGAACTCATTTCTGCATACCTTGACACTGCCTTATCCCCCTTGTTCAACCTCTTCCCACCTATGTTCGTTCCACTGCTCAGGCTTTGAAATTTTTCAATTATTTTATGTTTCCTGGCCCCCATCGCCTTAATTTCAGCATGGATGTCCAGTCCCTATATACCACCATCATCCACCCGGACGGTCTCAAACCTCTTCGCATCTTTTTGGATTCCAGACCTAACCATTTCCCCTCCACCACCACTCTCCTCCGTCTACCGGAATTAGATCTTACTCTCAATAATTTGGTTCCTCCTACTATAAGCCTATAGACTCTCAGAGCTACCTGGACTATTCCTCTTCCCATCCTGTCTCTTGCAAAAATGCTATCCCCTTCTCACAATTCTTCCGTCTCCGCCGCATCTGCTCTCAGGATGAGGCTTTTCATTCCAGGACGAAGGAGATGTCTTCCTTTTTTAAACAAAGGGGCTTCCCTTCTCCCACCATCAACTCTGCTCTCAAACGCTTCTCTCCCATTTCCCGCACATCTGCCCTCACCCCATCCACCCGCCACCCGACTCGTGATAGGGTTCCCCTTGTCCTCACCTACCAGCCCACCCGCCTCCAGGTACAATGTATAATTCTCCGTATCTTCCGCTACCTCCATTGGGATCCCACTACCAAGCACATCTTTCCCACCCCCCTTTCTGCTTTCCGCAGGGATCTCTCCCTACGCGACTCCCTTGTCCACTTATCACCCCAATCCCACCCCCATCCCTTCCCACCGATCTCCCTCCTGGCACTTATCTTTGTAAGCGGAACAATTGCTACAC
This sequence comes from Hemitrygon akajei, assembly GCF_048418815.1. Classification (NCBI taxonomy): domain Eukaryota; kingdom Metazoa; phylum Chordata; class Chondrichthyes; order Myliobatiformes; family Dasyatidae; genus Hemitrygon; species Hemitrygon akajei. The sequence continues at coordinate 45,242 of NW_027331956.1, forward strand.
CTGCCCTTACACTTCCTCCCTCGCCACCCTTCAGGGTCCCAGAGAGTCCTTCCCGGTGAGGCGACACTTCACTTATGAGTCGGCTGGTGTGGTATACTGCGTCCGGTGCGCACGGTCTGGCCTTTTATATATTGTTGAGACCCGACGCAGACTGGGGGACCGTTTCGCTAAACACCTACACTCGATCCGCCAGAGAAAGTAGGATCTCCCAGTGGCCACACATTTTAATTCCACGTCCCATTCCCATTCCAATATGTCTATCTATGGCCTCCTCTACTGTGTCAAAATGAATCCAAACTCAGGTCGGAGGAACAGCACCTTATATACCGGCTGGGTAGCCTCCAACCTGATGGCATGAACATTGACTTCTCTAACTTCCGTTAATGCCCCTCTTCCCCTTCTTACCCCAATCCTGACATATTTATTTGTTTGTTTTTTTTTCTCTCTCTGCCTATTCTCCATCTTCCTCTGGTGCTCCCCCCCTCCCCCTTTCTTTCTCCCGAGTCCTCCTGTCCCATGATCCTTTCCCTTCTCCAGCTCTTTATGACTTTCGCCATTCACCTTTCCAGCTCTTAGCTTCAGTCCACCACCTCCGGTCTTCTCCTATCACTTCACATTTCCTCCTCCGCCCACTACTTTCAAATCCCTTACTACCTTTCGTTAGTCCTGACGAAGGGTCTCGGCCCGAAACGTCGACAGTGCTTCTCCTTATAGATGCTGCCCGGCCTGCTGTGTTCCACCAGCATTTTGTGTGTGTTGATTGAACTTCCAGCATCTGGAGATTTCCTCGTGTTTGCACTGTACATCATCTGCCAACGTTTTTCCCCATACCCCTAAAATACCGATTCAGTCCGACTTTTCGTTTGCCCCATTACTAATTCTCCAGCATCGTTTACCTACGGCCTGAAATTCACTCTCTCCTCCCTTTTATACGTTATGTATCTGCAGAAATGCTTGGTGTCCTCTTTTATATCACTGTCTAGCTTAAATTCATATTCCATCTTTACCTTCATTACTTTTTAGTTGTTTTCTTTTGGCTTTCATAAGCTTCCGAGTTGTTTAACTTCCCACAATTTTTTTCGCAATTCTCTTGGGCTTTTATGCTGGCATTGACATTCCTGCAAATCTCTTCCTTTTTTGTGATGTATTTATCCCGTGCCTTCCGAATTGCTTCCGGAAATTCCAGCCATCGCTGCCCTGCCGTGGATCCTGCCGGTGATCTTTCCAGTTAATTCTGGCCGATTGTAATCGCCTCTGTGATTACCGTCACTCTGCTGTAATACCAACACATCTGATTTCCGCTTCTCCTTCTCAAACTTCAGGGTGAATTCAAAAACATTATGCTCGTTTGTCCCTAAAGGTTCATCTACTTTCAGGTTTCCAATCACTTTTGCTTCATTGCCCCACACCCAATTCAGTAGAGCGGATCCTCCAGTCGGTTCAATCGTTAGCTGCCTTAAAAAGCTATCTCGAAGGCACTCGAGAAATCCCTTTACCAGGAATCAAGCTGAACCTGATTTTTCCAATCGACATGCACATTTAAATTCCTCATGACTCTTCTACCATTTCCTTTTCGGTAAGCATTCACTATCTCCCGTTTAATTTGTAGGTCACATCCTTACTGCCGTTCCATGATATATACAGTGTCTTTCACCTTGCAGTTCCTTAGCTCTATCCACAATGGTTCAACACCTTCCGCCCCTGCATCACCTCTTTCTAATGGTTTGATTTTATTTGTTTTTTTTTACAAACAGAGCTACGCCACCACCTCTGCTTCCAGCCTGTTCTTTCGATACTGTATGCATCCTTGATACTAAATCAATATTATAATATTGATAATAATATCTTTCAGCTATTGACGACAGTCATTGGTAGTAGCGGAGGCGATAATTAAGATGAGGCGACCTGGCTTTTCACAAATGAATAAACAGCATTTATCCATACCCCGCCCTGTAATTTCGCGTTAGCCCATTATTCATGTGGAAGTTGAAGATTAGAGTAACTGACAGTGGACTAGCCAACCAGTATCAGACTAGCCCTACAGTCCTCTGGGAACGTCAGACTGTGAGGTACTGAGCATGAAGGGGAATAGACAAACATATCCACAGACCAAATGGTAGGCGGCATTCTGGAGCAGTACATTGATTGACATATGGCGGGCCAATGAGTTTCTGAGTCGCCATGACGGTGTTTTACCCCCTCACGTCCACGCCCCCTCTCTCCACCACTGGGATCAGTTCTGATCACTTCAGTACAGGTAGGATGTGGAAACTATAGAAAGGGTGCAGAGGAGATTTACATGGATGTTGCCTGGATTAGGGAGCATGCCCTATGAGACTAGGTTGAGTGAACTTGGCCTTATCTCCTTGGAGCCGCGGAGGATGCGAGTAACCTGATAAAGGTATATAAAATGATGAGCGGCATTGATTGTGTGGATAGTCAGAGGCGTTTTCCCAGGGCTAAAATGGCTAACACGAGAGGGCACAGTTTTAATGTGCCTGAAAGAAGGCACAGAGAAGGTTTTTTTAAAAATATATACGCAGAGAGTGGTGAGTACGTGGAAAGTGCTGCCGGTGACAGTGTTGGAGGCGGATATGATAGGGTCTTTTAAGAGGTTCTTGGATAGGTACATGGTACTTTGAAAAATGAGGGTATTGGAGCGTAATTTCGAGAATATGTACATGTTCGTCACAACATCGTGGGCCGAAGAGCCTGTATTGCGCTGTAGCTTTTTGTATGTTTCTACCCGCAAATATATGTGCCCCCCAAATCCACCAACCCTCCCAAACATGCGCACCCCCTCAAATATAAAAGCCCCCCATTCATGTGCACTCCCAAACCTGCTGACACTCCCAAATCGACCCACATTCCTAAATATGTGCACAACCCAGATCTGTGCCCACCCCAAATCCACAGCCACCTCCAGATGCACATTAGAGCATCACAGAGGAAAAGTCATTTCAGACATAGCAATCAGCACTTTAAAAATACTGCAAGATCAAAGTTCAAAGGTTAAACTATTTATTATAAAAGTATCCACAGATGAAACAGCTTTGATATTCGCCAAACATGCACTGGAAAAACATGAAATACGTCTACATCCTAAATCCATGAGCACCTCTAAATCCACCAACTCCCAAATTCAGTGGGTAGCAACAAATCCACTGACATTCCCAGATCTGCGCACCTCCACAAATCCGTGAGCACCCTCGAGTCAGTGTGTGCTCACAACTCTACCGGCATCTCATATCCGCTGACAAACGCCGATATCTGCGTCCGTCCGCAAATCACTGTGCACGCCCACATTCGCCAAAATCCCCTCCGTCAGTGCAATCTTCAAATCTGTCTGCACCCCCAAGTCCGTGCGCACCCCCGAAGCTGCCGACACTCCTATGGCGCTCACATACCCAGATCCGTGCGCATCCAAACAGACTGGCCTCCCAAAACCACATTGGATTATCGCAGAGCAATCATAATTTCAAACGGGTGGATTTGGTATTGGGAAATGAATCTGGTCAGGAGTCAAATCTCTCAGTGGGAGAGCATTTTGGAGATAGTGATCATAAATCTATCTACTTTACAATAGCATTGGGGAGAGATAGGAGCAGAGAAGTTAGAAAAGCGTTTAATTGGAGTAAGGGGAATTATGAGACTATCAGGCAGGAATTTGGAAGCTTAAACTGGGAACAGATGTTCTCAGAGAAAAGTACTAAAGAAATGGGTCAAATGTTCAGGGGATATTTGTGTGCAGTTCTGCATAGGTACGTTCCAATGACACAGGGAAGTTATGGTAGGGTACTGGAACATTGGTGATCAAGGGCTGTAATCCAGCTAGTCAGGAAGAAAAGAAAAGCTTACAAAAGGTTCAGAGATCTATATAATGTTAGAGATCTAGAAGATTATAAGGCTAACAGCAAGTATCTTAAGAAGGAAGTTAGGAGAGCCAGAAGGGGCCATGGGAAGTCCTTGGCGGCGGGATTAAGGAAAACGACAAGGCATTCTACAAGTATGTGAGGAGCTAATGGATAAGACGTGAAAGAATAGGACTTACCCAGTGTAACAGTGCGAAAGTGTGTATGGAACCAGAGGGTAGTTAGGGATAAATTTGTTCCGGTGTGGAAGATAAAGAATGGTAGGGTGAAGGAACCATGGGTGATACGTGAGGTGAAAATCTAGTCAGGTGGAAGAAAGCAGTATACATGAGGTTTAGGAAACAAAGATCAGTTGGTCCTATTAAGGAATATAGGGTAGCAAGAAAAGAGCTTAATAAGGGGCTGAGAAGAACAAAAAGGGGCATGAGAATGCATTAGCGAGTAGGATAAAGGAAAACCCCAAGACATTGTTCAATTATGCGAAGAACAAAAGGATGACAGGAGTGAAGGTAGGACCGATTAGAGATAAAGGTGGGAAGATGTGCCTGGGGGCTTTGAAAGTGAGCCATGTCCTCAGTGAATACTTCTTTTCGGTATTCACCAATGACAGGGAACTTGATGACGGTGAGGTTGATGTGCTGGAGCATGTTCATATTCAGGGAGAAGAGGTGTTGGAGTTGTTAAAATGCATTAGGACGGATAAGTCCCCGGGGACTGACGGAATATTTCTCAGGCTGCTCCACATGGCGAGGGGTGAGATTGCTAAGCTTCTGGCTAGGATCTTTATGTCCGCGTTGTCCAGGGGAATGGTACCGGAGGATTGAAGGGAGGAGAATGTTGTCCCCTTGTTCAAAAAAGGTAGTAGGGATAGTCCGTGTAATTATACACCAGTGAGCCTTACGTCTGTGCTGAGAAAGCTGTTGAAAAAGATTCTTAGTGTTAGAATCTATTGACATTTAGAGAATTGTCGTCTGATGAGGGATAGTCAGCATGTTTTATTGCAGGGCAGATCGTGTATAACAAGCCTGATAGGGTTCCTTGAAGAGGAGAACAGGCATATAGATGAGGGCCGCGCAGTGGATGTGATCTACATGGATTTTAGTAAGGCATTTGACAAGGTACCACTTGGTAGGCTTATTCAGAAAGTCAGAAAGCATGGGATACAGGGAAGTTTGGCCAAGTGGATTCAGAATTGGCTTGCCTGCAGAAAGCAGAGGGTCGTGGTGGAGGGATACATTCGGATTGAAAGCTTGTGACTAGTGGTGTCCCACAAGGATCGATTCTTTTCGAGATACTGCTGATTTCGTGATTTTTCTTAACGACCTAGATATGGGTGTAGCAGGGCGGGTTGACAATTTTGCAGACGACACAAAGGTTGGTGGTGTTGTGGTTAGTGTTGAGGATTGTCGAACATTGCAGAGAGACATTGATAGGATGCAGGAATGGGCTGAGAAGTTGCAGATAGATTTCAACCTGGAGAAGTCTGAGGTGGTACACTATGGAAGCACAAACTCCAAGGCAGGTTACAAAGTAAATGGCAGGATACATGGAAGTGTGGAGGAGCAGAGGGATCTGTGGGTACATGTCCACAGATCCCTGAAAATTCCCTCACAGGTAGATGGGGTAGTTAAGAAAGCTTCTGGGGTGTTAGCTTTCATAAGTCTACGGATAGCGTTTAAGAGTCGCAGGGTAATGATGCAGCTCATTAAAACTCTGGTTAGGCCACACTTGAAGTACTCTGTCCAGCTCTGGTCGCCTCACTATAGGAAGAATGTGGAAACTTTGGAAAGGGTACAGAGGAGATCTACCAGAATTCTGGCTGGTTTAGACAGCATGCATTGTTATCAGATATTAAGGGAGCTGGTGCTTGATTCTCTGGAGAGAAGGAGGATGAGAGGAGACATGATAGAGGTATGCAAGATATTAAGAGGAATAGATAGAGGTGGACAGCCAGCGCCCTTTCCCCAGGGCACCGCTGCTCAATACAAGAGGACATGGCTATAAGTTAATGGGTTTAAAGTTCAATGTGGATATTAGAGGTTTCTTTTTTATTAGTGTTGTTGGTGCGTGGAATGCACTGCCTGAGTCAGTGGTGGAGGCCGATACACCAGTGAAGTTTAAGAGACTACTAGACAGGTATATGGGGGAATTTAAGTTGGAGGGTACGTGGGAGGCAGAGTTTAGGGTCGGCACAACATTGTGGGCCGAAGTGTCTGTACTATTCAATGTTCTATGTTCTATGACGGACTACTGAGTTTCTGAGCCACCTTGACGGTGTTTTACTCCCTCACGTCCACGCCCCCTCCCTCCACCACAGAAAATACCCTAATGCCCCGGAGCTGCCGTTCACTGGGAAAATTGGCCCGGGAATAACTCCTTGGCCATCAGGCAGTGAATGAGAGGAACCAGAGCCCGGGCTCGAGACTCAGCGGCCGCATTGGCTAGTGTTCAGGACGCGGCTTTATTGATGAACTGAAGCACCGAGATGACCGGATATTTCACCGCGCCGATCAGCTGCTCCCTGAATTTCGACTGAGTCACCGCGTAAATAAATGTGTTCGTGCAGCAGCTGAAATTCCTCAGCAAAACTCCTGCGTAGTGAAAGATCCATTCGGAATAATCGAAATCAGATCCTTTTCCTGCGACCTGATAATATATCACATTTACAACGTATGTCATCCACAGAAGGATGAGGCTGCCGGAGAGGGTGAAGAGTAAAACCACAGACCTCCTCCTGCTCTCCATCTCCGGGTCACTGCGGTTCTCCCCCTTGCTCTGACCCTTCAGCCCCTTACGAACCCGACTGGCCACTAAAATGTGCCTGACTGTCAGAGCGTTGAGCAGCAGGATCCCTGCGAAGGGGAGGGATGGAGTTAAAACCGTATCGAGCCAGTCATATCCTATCCACCCGGGGTCAGTGAAATAACTGTCCATGGTTCTACAAAACCACGGTACATTGTCGATGATCACACTGTGTTCAAACGTGAAGTATCGGGGTACGTTTTTCAGACAGAACAGTACGCCGGTTGTTGTTAGAACCACAGTCGCAATTTTCCCGGTGCAATATTTTGTTTTCAGCTTCTGGCAGCAAACGGCAACAAACCGGTCAAAGGTGAAAGCGACGGTGAACCAGACAGAACAGTCTGTGGCTGTGTACGTTAGTGATTCGCGGACACTGCACAGAGGGGTGATGTCCAGAAAATTCCACGGAAAGTAATACCAATTGATTCGAGACAAAATGACCTCGGTGACAATGGTCAGTAGATCCGCCGCTGCCATGGCCACCAGGTAGCGAGTGGTGCAGGTAGAGAGGCCGCACTTTCCCCGGGACAGGATCAGAATCGCCGCGACATTCACTGGAGAGAGAGGGGGGGGGGTGGCGTGGGGAGAGGGCAGACACTGGCATTACTGAACACATTCACTAAACACAGGACCGCGCTTCAGCTAAAAATCAGGGGAGCTAGAGCCTGTGAACGGCTGCGAATCTAACATCAGACACGGGTCACTCTGTCTTTGACCTGCCTTCTTCTCTGACGGATATCGGTCCAAGGATCATCAACTTGGAATCTTGTCGGTTGATCATAAGCAGTTTCCCACCGGTTAACACACGGAAATACCAAACATGAATCGCTCTGCTCACTCACCGGGAACTCCAGTGACGGCAATGAACACGTACAATATTTTCTGCACACTCCGGTACCTTTTCAACATTGCAGACATTTTCTCTGTGCCGCAATGTGCCCCCCTGTGCCACAGGCGGTCTATTGGAATGAAATGTTGAAGCACCACATGCCTCGGGTTTATAAATACCATCTAGCGACTCCACAGGGACAGATTTCAACATGTTTTAAAATAAAACTGCTTAACTTATATAGAAACCTATTACATCAGGCAGGTGGCATCCCCGCGGTGATAGATTGTGATTAATTTAGTGAATTAATTTTTAGACCAGTTGTGTGAGTTGGTTTGTCCCAATAACCGTACCAGAACCTTCGCGGTGTTTTCTCAATAACATTTGCTTCCACTGTAAATATCTACTTCAGAGGAATCATTTCTCAAATACAGAATATTGAAATAAAGTCTGTGAAATTGTATTGAATCGCCTATTGTTGCCATTCTCCTCAATGGTATAAACTCTTGATGTAGTTGGTGTTTTTGCAGATTCTACCAAGAGGGCCCTTTGTAAGATGCTTGTGCGTGACGACATGAATAAACACTTACAAATACATGAAGACCACCAACTTCTTCAGCGAATATATTCGCCGACACACCACTAAATCAGTACATTTTTTTTAAAAATCCGTGTTTATCTCCAAATCCACAGACACTGCCCTATCGGCTGACATCACCAAACTGGTCTGTACCCCCAAATACACCTAAACTTCACCAAATCTGCATGTACCGCTGAATTCAATTTCATTGGCATACTCTTAACATCCCCCGACATCAGAGCGCATCCCCAAATCCGTACTGACTGCTAAATCCGTGTGCACCCGCAAATCAGTGCATGATCCCAAATCATTGCGAACCCCAATTCCGAGGACAACCTAAAACCTATGACGCCAAAACATGCACATCAGTATCCCAGAGGAAGAATAATTTCAAACAGCTTACAAAATAAATGTTTCTTCCTTAAAACAAATAGGAAGAAAAACGTTCAAAGTTCAATGACATCCTGAATCTGTCGACACACCAAAAGCTCAAACATACTCAACTCCTTGTGCAACCCCATATTCTTTGACTCTTCCTTAATCAGTGAACATCCCCAAATCCATGCACAGTCCCTTAAAGTGCAAGACTCAGTTCAAATTTAGGGACGCCCAAACCCAAGTGCACCCAGAAATATACCAATAAAAACAAAACTGTGTACAACCGCAAATCGGTGTGTACACCAAAATACTATGCACTTGCAGGGAACACCCAAATTTACTGACACCTCCAAATCTGTGTGCAGCTCCAAATTTAGCAAAGCTCCCAAATCTGTGTGCACCCCCAAATCCATCTGCAAACCCTTGAGTCATCGAACCCCATGTTTGCCGACACATCCCGAGATGTACATTCAGCCACAAATCGGTATGTTTACGCAAATCCAAGACCCAAAGGGACCCAAGAACACACGAATCCAAAGCGACCTTACTTTGTGGATCCAGAATTGGCTTGCACAGAGAAGACAAAGAGTGGCTGTAGAGGGGTCATATTTTGCCGAGAGGTCGGTGACCAGCAGTGTGCTTCAGGGATCTGTTCTGGGACCCCCTTCACTTCGTGATTTTTATAAATTACATGAAATGAGCAAGTGGAGGGATGGGTTAATAAATTTGATGATGACACAAAAGATGTGGGTGTTGTAGATAGTGTGACTGGCTGTCAAAGGTTACACCGGGACATCAATTGGATGCAAACCTGGGCTGAGAGGTGGCAGATGGGAGTTCAACCCAGATAAATGTGAGGTGGTTCATTTTGTAAGGTCAAATATGATGGCAGAATTTATTATTAATGGTAAGACTATACTATTAATGGCAGTGTGGTGGATCAGAGGGATCTTGATGTCCGAGTACATAGAGCACTCAAAGCTGCTGCGCAAGTTGACTGTGTGGTTAAGAAGGCATACGGTTTTCATCTACCGTGGTATTGAGCTTAAGAGCTGAAAGGTAATGTTACAGCTATCTAGGACGCTGGTCAGACACCACCTGGAGTACTGGACTCAGTTCTCATCACTTCACTACAGGAAGAATGTGGAAAGTACAGAAAGGGTGCAGAGGAGATTTACATGGATGTTGCCTGGATTAGGGAGCATGCCCTGGGAGAATAGGTTGAGTGAACTTGGCCTTATCTCCTTGGAGCCGCGGAGGATGCGAGTAACCTGATAGACGTGTATAAGATGATGAGCGACATTGATTGTGTGGACAGTCAGAGGCCTTTTTCCAGGGCTAAAATGGCTAACACGAGAGGGCACAGTTTTAAGGTGCCTGAAAGTAGGCACAGAGAAGGTTTTTTAAAAAAATATATATATACGCAGAGAGTGGTGAGTGCGTGGAATGGGCTGCCGGTGACAGTGTTGGAGGCGGATACGATAGGGTCTTTTAAGAGGCTGCTGGATAGGTACATGGAACTTAGAAAAATAGAGGGTATTGGAGGGTAATTTCGAGAATATGTACATGTTCGTCACAACATCTTGGGCCGAAGAGCCTGTATTGCGCTGTAGCTTTTTGTATGTTTCTACTCGCAAATATATGTGCCCCTCAAATACACCAACCCTCCCAAACCTGCGCACCGCCTCAAATATAAAAGCCCCCCCAATTCATGTGCACTCCCAAACCTGCTGACACTCCCAAATCGACCCACATTCCTAAATATGTGCACAACCCAGATCTGTGCTCACCCCAAATCCACAGCCACCTCAGATGCACATTTGAAAATCACAGACGAAGAATCATTTCAGACATAGCAACCAGCACCTTAAAAACACAGCAAGAACAAAGTTCAAAGGTTAAACTATTTATTATAAAAGTATCTATAGATGAAGCAGCTTTGATATTCGCCACACATGCACTAGAAAAACATGAAATACGTCTGCATCCCACATCCATGAACACCTCTAAATCCACCAACTCCCAAATTCAAACTTGGTCAGGAGTCAGATCTCTCAGTGGGAGAGCAATGAGACAAGGAATTTATGGTAGGGTACTGGAACCGTGGTGTTCAAGGGCCGTAATGCATCTAGTCAAGAAGAAAAGAAAAGCTTACAAAAGGTTCAAAGATCTAGATAATGCTAGAGATCTAGAAAATTATAAGGCAAACAGCAAGGAGCTTAAGAAGGAAATTAAGGGAGCCAGAAGGGGCCATGAGAAGTCCTTGGCGGGCAGGATTAAAGAAAACGCCAAGGCATTGTACAAGTATGTGAGGAGCAAAAGGATAAAACGTGAAAGAATAGGACTTATCAAGTGTGACAGTGCGAAGGTGTGTATGGAACCGGAGGAAACCCTTCTTAGGGATGTTGGGGATAAATTTGTCCAGGTGAGGAAGATAAAGAATGGTAGGAGAAGGAACCATGGGTGATACGTGAGGTAGAAAATCTAGTCAGGTGGAAGAAACCAGCATATATGAGGTTTAAGAAAGAAGGATCAGATGGGTCTATTGAGGAATATAGGTAGCAAGAAAAGAGCTTAAGAAGGAGCTGAGGAGAGCAAGAATGGGGCATGAGAAGGCCTTGGCGAGAAGGGTAAAGGAAAACTCCAAGGCATTCTTCAATTATGTGAAGAGCAAAAGGATGACAGGAGTGAAGTTAGGACCGACTAGAGATAAAGGTCGGAATATGTGCCTGGAGGCTTTGGAAGTGAGCGAGGTCCTCAATGAAAACTTCTATTCCGTATTCATCAATGAGAGGCAACTTGATGACGATGAGGACAATATGAGTGAGGTTGATGTTCTGTAGCATGCTGATATTAAGGGAGAGGAGGTGTTGGAGTTGTTAAAATACATTAGAACGGATAAGTCCCCGGGACAAGACGGAATATTCCCCAGGCTGCTCCACAAGGCGAGGGAAGAGATTGCTGAGCCTCTGGCTAGGATCTTTATGTCCTTGTTGTCCACGGGAATAGTACAAGAGATTTGGAGGAGGCGGATGTTGTTCCCCTGTTCAAAAAAGGTAGTAGGGATAGTCCGGGTAATTATAGACCAGTTTGTGCTGTTGGAAAAGATTTTTAGAGATAGGATCTATTGGCATTTAGAGAATCATGGTCTGATCAGGGACAGTCAGCATGGCTTTGTGTAGGGCAGATCGTGTCTAACAATCCTGATGGGGTTCTTTGAGGAGCTGACCAGGCTTATAGATCAGGGTAGTGCAGAAGATGTGATCTACATGGATTTTAGTAAGGCATTTGACAAGGTTCCACATGGTAGGCCTATTCAGAAAGTCAGGATGCATGGGATCCAGGGAAATTTGACCAGGTGGATTCAGAATTGGCTTGCCTGCAGAAAGCAAAGGGTCATGGTGGAGGGAGTACATTCGGATTGGAGGGTTGTGACTAGTGGAGTCCCACAACGATCAGTTCTAGGACCTTTAGTTTTCGTGATTTTTGTTACCGACCTGGATGTGGGGGTAGAAGGGTGTGTTTGGCAAGTTTGCAGACGACACAAAGGTTGGTGGTGTTGTGGACAGGAACAATTGTAAACTAAACCTACCGTGCCTCGCCTGTTTCCGCCCAAGCCCGTTGAGACAAAGCCCTTACGCCTTCACTCTACTCCCGGCTCACTCCTCCGCCCCCAAACGACGATGTCCACTGTATAAGGTTGTGCTCCTTTTAAATCTTCCGCGCTTCACTACCGACGTCACACGCCTGCGCAGTCCCGTCTCTCTTAACCCCCGATGAGAAGAAAAATATCAAAATGGCTCCCGCAGCACTCCCGTTCTGATTCTCAGACTTCCTTCTCTTCCGCACCCTCTTTAAAACATCAGCATCCTTCCTATAGCGGGATGACCAGAACTGTATGAAATACTCCAGATGTTGCTGAGCCAGAATTTTTTAAAAGTTGCAGGTTAATCCCCTTGACTTTTGACCTCAATGCCCTTCTCCGTGCCTCTGCTAGGATCAAGCGACAAGCTGACGGCCATCGCTCCAATGTCCCACATTACCGCCAAGGACAGCATGTGTGGCTTTCAACCGGAGACCTGCCCCGCAAGGTGGATTCCCACAAACTCGACCCCCCCCCCTTCATCGGCCCCTTTCCCATTTCTAAAGTCACCAGCCCTGCTGCCGTACGACTCAAACTCCCCTCCACTCTCCGCCGCATTCACCTCACCTTCCATGTGTCCTGCATAAAGCGTATCATGAGCCACCCCTGTGTCCTGTACCCAACACCCTCCTCCCTCACGGCTCATCGATGGGTCAGAGGTGTTCACGGTGCATCGACTGCTGGACGTTCGTCGCGGGGAGCGTGGCCTCCAGTATCTTGAGGACTGGGAGCGCTACGGACCTGAGTAGCGGTGCTGGGTCCCCGCTCGTTATATCCTGGAGGCCTCTCTCATCAGGGACTTCCATCGCCAGCACCCAGCTCCACCTGCCGTGACGCCAGGAGGCGTCCGTAGTCTGTGAGTGGCGGGGGCGGGGGTACTGTCAGTACCTCCAGTTGAACTCTGTCTTTTTGTGTGTTTCCTCCAGCTGTCAGTCTGTGGTTTAGCATTGCCATGTGCACCTGTCCCCGCTCCTGCTCTACTCCGGCCCCTGTGTTACTGAGTACTCCGTCTCTCATCTGTTTCTCATTATTACCTGTATTGCTGCCTCCTGTGTCTCATTGTGCTCCACTATCACCTGCCGCTCTGTTTATTGCTCAGTGTATTTCAGTCCGGTGCTTTCACCGGTTTGTGGCCAGATTGTGTCAGTGAATTCTCCTGAGCTTTTCCAGCATTCGTATCTGTACCCTGTCCGTCTGAATATCGACTCTGCCTGTTTCCCGATTCTGGTGTTTGGATTTCTCTGGATGTTTTAATCTCTACCTGAACTTTGACGTTGACTTTGTTTGTACCTCGGGATTTGTGACTCAGTATATATCACTGTGTGCACTGTACTGGGTCTGCGATTGGATCCCTGCTCCAGAGCCTTGACAGAAATAGCAAACATGAATTGCTCTGCTCACTCACCAGGAACTCCAATGACCGCAATGAACACGTACAACATTTTCCCCACACTCAAGTACCTATCCAGCATTGCAGACATTTTCTCTGTCCAGTGGTTTGTCCTCCTGTGCTACAGACGATCTCTCGGAATGAGATGTTGAGATTACGCATGCCTGAGGCTTTTAATATCATTTAGCGACTACACGGAGAGAGATTTCAACAGATTTAAAAGAAAAGATGTTTAATTTATTTACAAACCAATTACGTCAAGCAGGTGTAATCCTCGCTGTGACAGATTCAGATTAAACTGATAAATTTATATTTAGACCATTTGTGGGAGTTAGTTTGTCCCAACAATGGTGACTGAACCTTCCGAGGTGTCTTATCAGCTAAAGGTGCTCCCACTGTACATATGCACAATTCGTCAGACATAGAATATGGCAGTAATTTAAGGCATAGTAGCTTGTGAAACTGTATTGAATCACCGAATCACCGACTCTTGCCAATGTCCTCAAGAGCATGAACTCTTGATGAAGGTTATGTTTAGGGGTCTCCACCGAGGGGGTCTCCAAAATAATGTCTGTCTGTGGTGATGAATAAACACTTTCCTATCTATGAAACGCTCAGAGACTTCAGAGACTCAGTCATACTCAGACAATTTGGGGGCTCGTCCAGGACGCATCCGTAAACCTGACATATCGCCATCAAACTCACCACTCTAGTGTTGGGTAGGATGCTTTAATCAGGGCACCCTGTATGTGTCAAAGAACACGGATGAGAGCCGAAGGGGCGGTAAGATAGTCTGTGTGTGTGTGTGTGTGTGTGTGTGTGTGTGTGTGTGTGTGTGTGTGTGTGTGTGTGTGTGTGTGTGTGTGTGTGTGTGTGTGTGTGTGTGAAGACCCATTGTCTCTGCCTGAACCCGCATGACTTTTCGCGTCTCTTACTCCAATTCAGTTTATCCCCCTTCGTTCGTGCCCCTAATATAATTTCATTCGGCATTTGATAAGGTGCCCCATGCAAGGCTTATTGAGAAAGTAAGGAGGCATAGGATCCAAGGGTATATTGCTTTGTGGATCCAGAACTGGCTTGCCCATAATAGGCGAATGTGGTTGCAGACGGGTCATATTCCGCACGGAGGCCGGTGACCAGAGCTGTGCCTCAGGAATCTGTTATAAGCCCATAAGACCAAAAGACTTACGAGCAGAAGTAGGCCATTCTGCCCAATAATCCAGAACAGAGGGCAAAATTCAAATTTAATTTATTATTATTTTCTGTACAAATGAAACAACCTTGAGGCTCGTCACCTGCCCAGATCAGCGGACACTCCGACATGCACAGAGCAAGAATAATTTCAAATAGTTCACAAATCGGCTGTCTCCTTTTAACAAAAGCAAGAACAGAAGTCAAAGTTCATATTGCATTTATTATTGAAGTCTGTATAAACCGAACAACTTTGAGATTCGATACTACTCAAAATCCAACGGCTGCAACAAGTCAGTGTGCACCCCCAAATCCGCCAACACACCCAACTCTGAGCAAATCACTGTGAGCCCACAAATCTGTGCTCACTGGTAAACGCGCATTCAACCCTTAAATCAGAGTGCATCCCGAAAGCAACTGACACCTCAAAATCACTGTGACCCACCCATTCTCTTCCATACCCCTAAATCTTAGCACATCCGTAAAGCAAGATCAGCCGGCGAATCACTCCTGCCTCCCCGGGTCCCCACTGTGTCCCGTTCCGTGTGCATTCAATATTCGATAGCTTTCAAACTGATTTCTCCCTCATTTTTCGCCCAGAACCATCAAACGCTCCTCAAAGTTTCACTCTTTCATTCCCTGTTCAAACTCCTCAGAGTTAAGCCCATGGTATTGCTGTATCCCTTACAAACAATACAATGCTATATAGTTCCCCGAACCAGTGTACACACATCCCTCTGTTGTCCTCGCCAAGTGTTCTCAGTAGCCAAGCCGTCACAACAAAGCGCCAGCGTTGTCTGCCAGCTACTCTCTGACACAAAGACACACACGCGAACTCATATAAACACTCAGAGATGCAGACACACAAAGATACATTAATAATGAACACATTAAGAACTTTGAACTTTTTAATATGGAGGCAGCTATTTCGCGAACTGTTTGAAATGAGATTTGCTCTCGGAAAATCTAATGTGTCTGTGGCGATGTCAGCGGGTTTGGGTGTACACATGGAAATGGGGCTGTACATTGATTTGCGGATGTCCGGACGTTTCAGGGCATGTTGGCGAATACGGGTGTGCACACCGATTTCGGAGTGTCAGTGAATTTCGGGGTGTACACAGTTTTGGCATGTGAGGGTGCAGAGGGTGTGGAAATCTATTTGAGGCACCGCACAGAATTGGGTGTGTCGGTGGATTTGAGGATGCATACAGATTGGGGTGACCTTGGATTTAGGGGTGTGATGTGAATCTCAAGATTGTTTCACTTATAGACACTTTAATAACAAATGCACTTTGAACTTTGTTCTTGCTATTTGATTTAAGGTGGCGGCAGTTTTTTTGAAATTTCTTTGAAATGATTCTTGCTCTGGAATAATCTAATGAGCATGTAGAGTTGTCAGCAGGTTTGGGGTGTGCACGGATCTGGGTATGTGGGTGGATTTGGGAGTGTCAGCAGGTTTGGGGTGCGCACGGATCTGGGTATGTAGATGGATTTGGGAGTGTCAGCAGGTTTGGGGTGCGCATGGATTTGGGAATTCACATTGATTTGGGAGCGAACACTGACTTGTGGTTTGCATGCGGCTTTGCGGGTGTGCACAGTTATGGGAGAACACACATTTGCAGATTAGCGCAGATTTGGGCATCCCGGTGGATTCGGAGGTTGTCGAATCTCAAGTTTGTTTCATTGATACAAACTTTAATAATAAATGCAATTTGACCTTGACCTCTGTTCTTGCTATTTTTTCAGGGTGGAGGGAGATATTTCGAGAACTGCTTGAAATAATTCTTGCTTTGAGATAATGTTACTTGCATGTGGGGGATTCAGCTGTGGGGGATTCAGCATGTGGGGGATTCACCTGTGGTGTACGCACATATGTACGCATATGTCGATGTATTCGGGGGTGTCTACTGTTTCGGCGTGGTCACGGATTTGGGAGTGCACACAGATTTGAGGATTGTGCTGACTTAGG
This sequence comes from Hemitrygon akajei, assembly GCF_048418815.1. NCBI lineage: Eukaryota > Metazoa > Chordata > Chondrichthyes > Myliobatiformes > Dasyatidae > Hemitrygon > Hemitrygon akajei. Next base: position 61,896 of record NW_027331956.1, read on the forward strand.
GATGTTTTGGTGAATATGGGGGTGCACAGGGATTTGTGAATGTGAGCAGACATCGGGGTGAAATAATTCATTCTCTGGAATAATAAAATGTGCATATGGGTGCGTCAGCGGGTTTTGAGTCGTACATTGATCTGGGAATTGCCGCAGATTTCGGTCGTGTCAGCAAAAAACTGGGGTGCACAGGAATATCGAGTTCTGCAGTGATTTCGGGGTGCCGGTGGATGCACGGGTTGTGATCAATATCAGGATAGTTTCAGTTTAAATTACTTATTAATAAAATCACTTTATTTTGAAATTTGCCCTTTCTGTTTTCTAAGGTGGAGGCAGATAGTTTCTGAACTGTTTTGGAATTATTTTGTTTAAGGCTAATCTGAGGTGCATGTGGTTATGGGAATGCAAATCGATTTGGGTTGCAAAGAGATTTTGAGCCCGTGCGGATTTGTGGACGTGCGCAGATTTAGGGGTGCTTTGGCGATTATGGGTGCGCACGGATTTGGGGGTGTTGAAGCATTGCGCGGGGCTGGGGTGGGGGGTGGTGAGTCACCAATCTCAAGGATGTTTCTTTTATAGAAACGTTAATAATAATTTCACTTTGAAACTTGAAAATTATTTTGTGAACAGCCTGAAATAATTCTTGCTCTGGGATAATCTCATTTGCATGTGGGAGTGTCAGCTAGTCAAAGGCACAGACAGAGCGGACAGCCCGAGGATGAAACGCCTGATAGCAGAAAACATGTGTTCAAGGTAAAAGGGGAAACCCTGCCTTGTTAGTCCTGTTTTGCACCGTTTATTTATTTTGTGATTTAGTGTAATTTTGTATATTTTTCCTGACTGCTGCTTTATAATATATATATAGCTATACAAATAGATAGATAGATAGATACACACACAAGATAGCTATTTTAGGATATAGATTGTATTTTTCTTCACCATCTTTTCACTTTATCTTCACCATCTACACCTCGGACTTCAACTACTGCACACAGTCATGACATCTTCAGAAGTTTTCTGATGACTCTGCCATAGTTGGATGCATCAGCAAGGGAGATGAGGCGGAGTACAGGGCTATGGTAGGAAACTTTGTCACATGGTGTGAGCAGAATCATCTGCAGCTCAATGTGAAAAAGACTAAGGAGCTGGTGGTGGACCTGAGGAGGGCTAAGGCACCGGCGACCCCTGTTTCTATCCAAGGGGTCAGTGTGGACATGGTGGAGGATTACAAATACCTGGGGATACGAATTGACAATAAACTGGACTGGGTAAATAACACCGAGGCTGTATACAAGAAGGTTCAAAGCCGTCTCTATTTACTGAGGAGAATAAAGTCCTTTAACATATGTCGGATGATGCTGAGGATGTTCTACGAGGCTGTGTTGGCCAGTGCTGTCATGTTTGCTGTTGTGCGCTGGGGCAGCAGGCTGAGGGTAGCAGACACCAACAGAATCAACAAATTCATTCGTAAGGACAGGGATGTTGCGCGGGTTGAACTGGACTCTCTGACGGTGGTGTCTGAAAAGAGGATGTTGTCCAAGTTGCATGCAATCTTGGACAATGTCTCCCATCCACTCCATAATGTACTGGTTAGGCACGGGAGTACTTTCAGCCAGAGACCCATTCCACCGAGATGTAATACTGAGCGTCATAGGAAGTCATTCCTGCCTGTCGCCATCAAACATTACAACTCCTCCCTCGGAGTGTCAGACACCATGAGCCAGTAGGCTGGTCCATGACTAATTTCCACTTGGCATAATTTACTTAATATTATTTAATTATTTATGGTTTTATATCGCTATATTTCTACACTATTCTTGGTTGGTGCGACTGTAACGAAACCCAGTTTCTCTCAGAATCAATAAAGTAAGTCTGTCTGTCTGTGTACATTTCTCTGATATTGAGAATGGTGAACGGGGTTGCTGTGGTGTTGTCCAAATTGTGTGCGGTCTCTGCGCCAGCAGAGGAGCCTGTGGACTGATGTGTAGGAATGGGAATGGGAAGCAGAATGGAAATGTGAGGGTTTATTTGATGTCCAGCATCTGCAGACTTCCTCGTGGTTGAGGTTGCACTCAGATGAGGTGCGTTCACAGTTGGTGGAAAATCAGAGCGTGGGTCCTTTAACTCTCTGCGGTCTGCTGTACGAAATCGTCAACCGCTGGATGAATGTCACACCGACACACACAAACAGTGGTGACCTGCGTCTGATGGTGTTTGAAACAATGTTCCCTTCGCTGGGTGAATGTCACACCGACACACACAAACAGTGGTGACCTTCGTCTGATGGTGTTTGAAACAATGTTCCCTTCGCTGGGTGAATGTCACACCGACACACACAAACAGTAGTGAGCTGCGCCTGATGGTGTTTGAAACAATGTTCCCTTCGCTGGGTTAATGTCACACCGACACACACAAACAGTAGTGAGCCGGGTCGGATGGTGTTTGAACCAATGTTCCCTTCGCTGGGTGAATGTCACACCGACACACACAAACAGTAGTGAGCCGGGTCTGATGGTGTTTAAAACAATGTTCCCTTCGCTTGGTGAATGTCACACCGACACACACAAACTGTGGTGAGCTGGGTCTGATGGTGTTTGAAACAATGTTCCCTTCGCTGGATGAATATCACACCGACACACACAAACAGCGGTGAGCTGCGTCTGATGGTGTTTGAAACAATGTTCCCTTCGCTGAATGAATGTCACCTCGACACACACAAACAGTGGTGAGCTGCGTCTGATGGTGTTTGAAACAATGTTCCCTTCGATGGGTGAACGCTGCTCGCAATTTACACGCGTTAGTAGAATCGCATTATCCATTGTTGACAACTAATTCACTGAATCAATCACAATCTGTCACCGCAGGGATTGCCGTGTCTGACGTCATCGGTTAGGAAATAGTTTAAAATCTTTATTTCAAATTCCGTCCCCGTGGAGTCGCTGAATCGTATTAAAAACCCAAGGCTTATGCTGCCTTAACATTTCATTCAGAGAGATCGGCTGTCGCATTGGGGAACGAATCACTGGACGGAGAAAATGCCTTCCATGTTGGATAGTTACAGGATTGTACAGAAGATATTGTATACGTTCATTGCCGTCATCGGAGTTCCTGGTGAGTGCGCTGCCTTCGCGTTCGGTATTTCAGACTGTTAACCTTTGTGAACGCTTTATGATCGTTTTACAAGCCTCCGGCTTGATGACGTGTACGATCATTGGACACATATCCGTCAGAGATATCAGTTCTGTCAATTCTACATGCTGAGTTTTCATATGTAAGGACAAGCGAAAAAAGATGTCTGTCTGTCTTCTGCCACAAGGGATGGTCTCGAACGTTGTCCTTGCATTTACTGAGCCGCTGTTCCGAAGTGGTATTCGTGGTGGAGACAGGCAGCTCTCAGGGAAGATCTGACAGGAAAGGCTTTAATGGGAATTATTCCGGATTTTTGACGGGAGGGTTTTATATCGTGATGTTCACTGAGTTATTGATCAGATTGAACACCTAATCTTGTGCTTTATGTTTCACCGTTTTGTCTCTCCCAGCAGCATTCCACTGCCTGTTGGTCAATAATAGGGTTTGATCATCTGTGCCAGGGTCCACAGACCTGGTGCCCTGTGTTATCGAATTGAACTGCGCTCTGGAATGAGTCCGTTAATGGAGGTACTCCGCCTTTCGTTACTAAGTTGAGAATTGGGGCAAGGCTTCGCCATGACGATGAGTCTCGCCCCGAAACGTTTAGTGCCGGTTCACTCGGAGAAATGCTTTTTGAGCTGCTGAGTCCTCCAGTACTTTGTGAGCGTTGCTTCTTTCCGGATCCCTCCTCAGCCCTATCAAATTCCGTGTTTATAGAGGCCTAGTCAGGCACGGTTAAATCAGCGAATCCGGCTCCGTCAGCGACCGGAATCGGATTTGCACCGTTTTAACTTCGGTGACTTGTCACACATCATGTCATCTCCACGGTGAAGGGACGTCAGCAGCCGCTTTCTCTCTCTCTCTCTCTCTCTCTCTCTCTCTCTCTCTCTCTCTCTCTCTCTCTCTCTCTCTCTCTCTCTCTCTCTCTCTCTCTCTCTCTCTCTCTCTCTCTCTCTCTCTCTCTCTCTCTCTCTCTCTCTTTCGTGTGAATTTAGCGACGATTGTGATCCTATCCCGGGGAAAGTGCGTCCCAACACAAACCCTGTGGAACACCACTATTTACCGGCACCAACCAGAAAAGTTGGGAGGGGTATGCCCACGACTCCAACATCTTCCCAACGACTGCGAGTGCGAGCAGACTAACAGGCCTATAATTACTTTTCTTCCTCCTCTTTCCCTTCCTGAAGAGTGCAGAAATATTTCCAATTTTCCATTCCTGCATAAGAAATTATCTATTTGGAGGGAGAGTTTGAGGGTGTTCTGCCATGGGACGAGATTGTTCTCTGGATATACAAATGGATCTTGGGATCCTAATTTATAGCTCCCTGAAATGGGTACACACGATGGTGGGTTGTTCAAGGCGATGTAGGGCCTCCTTGTCTTTTGTAGTGGAAGCTCACAGTTCCAGTATCAGGTAGTTATTTTACAGTTTTGTAAATCTCTAGTTGAACAGCTTCTGGAGTATTGCCTTCCACTGTTGGGAAAATGTGGAGGTTTTGAACGGTGATTAGAAGAGGTTTACGAGGACACGGCAGGGTAATGAGGCATTGGACAATCTGGAGATATTTTCTCGGCAGTGGTAAAGGCTGAGGGAGGCGGGCCGAGGTTTATAGGAATATGAGAGGCACAAACAGCGTAGACAGCCTGAGGAGCAAATGTCTAACACTAGAGGGCGAGCATTTAAGGTGAACAGAGGAAGACGGCCTCATTAGTCCTTGTTTATGTACTATTTATTTAGTTTGTAATTCCGTGTACTTTTCTACCTTTTCCCGACACTGGTACTGTAGAACAATTCACTTATGCAATGCTAAACCTGTCTCAGAATGGTTCAAGGAGATGTGTGTTGCAACATTAGTAAAACATGAAACGCTAGTTCAATTGGATGGGAACAGCACATTGAGCGGAACGGCCTGTTCCCCTACTGTACTGTCCCATGGGGGTGAAATCACGGCCGGAGTACTGTGTGCATCTCGGGTCACCGCCACAGGAAGGACGTGATTAACCTGGAAAGGAGCAGTAAGGATTAACGACTTTTGTTTCCTGGACTGGAGGACTCGTATCCGAAGGAGACTGGATAGAGACGGAGGGTGATGAAACATTGATTCCACCCTCCGACAGCACAGGTCCCACTTTTGAATGTGAATGGAACGTATGTGGCATCTGTAGCAGAATTAATTCATTCAATGTGTAGGGGCATTAAAGTGTTTAATTTTAAGCACATATATGAGACGTTAACGATATCGCTCCCCTTCCCGATCCTTCTAGTTATGGACCTATACCGTTAACGTCTCATTTACGTAAAATTATGCAACGTTTGTTAATCTAGCATTATATTTTGGAAGAGAGAGGTGATGTATCGTTTTATCAGTGTGGGTTTAGGATGGGTAGAATGACATTAAGTAGAGTTTTATGTTTGGAAGACGATACTGATACTGTTGAAGTGCTGTTAAATAAAGTTGTAATAGCAGTGTTTTTAATATTGAAAAGGCAGATGATATTTACGGAAGGAAGGGCTTTTGATGAAATTATGGACATCAGGAGGGGAGATTGTATCATCTTTTCTGAGTTTATTTTAATTTGGACGGTCTCTGCAAGTAAAGGTAGGAAAGATACATTCTAGTTTCTATGGGATTGAGAATGGTATCCCACAAGGCAGTGTTTGCAACTCTTTATTGTATAATATTTTGATTAATGCTATCTCTCAGAGAATACATGGTTAAATTACTATGTACAGCTGAAGGAGCTTTCTGCATTAGAGATAGAAATTTGAATTTAAGTTTACGGAGGCTGCATTTAGAAATTAATATATTTACACAATAGGCAAATAGCTTTCAGTAGCTAAACACAAGTTATGTGTTTTACAAACTGGACTAATGGACCTGCCATTGATCTGAAATTATAAGATCAAACTCTTGGAATCGAGTCTGTGCTGAGACTTCTAGTCGTGGGTGGATAATAAACCGACACGGAGACACCATATCAGTAAAATAATTGATAAATGTAAAGGAGCATTAAATATTCTCAGGTATCTAGGTTTGTATTCTTGGGGTGCTATACGAACATGTTTTTTGATCATTTATATTTGTTTAATTTGATCTGTTCTTGATTATGGATCAGCTTCACCTTCTACTTTAAAATGCTTCTGTGTGATTCAGAACACGGGCTTTGAAATTGTGTTGTGGTGCAGTAGATTCGTGTCCTATCAGGCCTCACTGCTTGAAATTGTACAATCACCCTGACAACTGCGGCGGCTGAACTTGATGTTAACATGGATTAATTTGATGGGGCAAGGAAAAGATCATCCTGTTAAAGGCGTGTTGGTGGACTGTGGTGACGTCACGAAGAGTGCTTTTAGTGTTGGCTGGCTGAGCTCTTATCACGCTCGGAATATGGGTTTGTTGGTTCATGCAATATGTCCCACTGTCGCGTTCTCGGTAACCCCGCCCTGTTTTACTAATGACTTCAGTTGATTTTGGGTTAGACAGTTTAATAATGTACAAGGATGCTGTCATGTTTGAGCTTCTGTTAGCTCATCAGTATAATAAGGAACATTATTATGATATGTGAACCATTCATCATTAACCAGGTTCATCATTTTAACCATTTTTGCAGACGGATCGAAAGATAATTTAACTGGGAATGTTGATGGAGCACTTTTTTTCTGACTGAATTGCAGAAAAGGATAGGGAAATGACTTGCCTACCACTTATCAGAACATACGTCAAAATTGGTTGCCATCTGTTTTCGGCTTAGAGTGGGTGAAGGAAATTTGCCCAGATAAATTTGTAATTCGTTCAGATTCCTTTTCTGTTTTGATGAGTCTTAAAACAGATGACTTCAGTAACAGGTGACTTCGGTAACAGGTGACTTCATGTCGTGTTTGTAAACATCATTCGCGGCCGTTTACTTTTTGTCATAATGAAACATTTGAACATATTTTAGTTCACTGTGAAGCATATCAGAAAGAAAGAAATCAATTAGAGGCTCCTATGCAGTCTTCGGGAGCTGTTAGATTTTATTTTAAAAACTTTCTGAAGTAATGGGAGTGACTTTAATTTAATTCACAATATTGTGTTTCATTCCGTACGATCTCTGGGACTTCGGGGTAATTTACCTTTCAGATGGAAAAACAATAGAAGCGGTCAGGGTTTTATTTCCCAATTCTCCGCACCACACTCCAGTCCAGATGGTGGCGGCATCAGCGCCTTGAAGTTGGAATGTCGACCGTCGTTTATTCAAATCCCGCCATATTCCTTCACGTTAGCCCATCATTCCAGGGACAGCGGAGACTGCTGTGATAATATTGGAATAGCCAGCTAGCATCGTACTATACGCCGCCGGCATGGTGGATGTCGGTCTGCGAGGATGGTAGAAGGGAATGGAAATAGATGCAAATATCCACTGAATAATGGGTTTGCGCCTTCCGGAGCAGTTCTTCGACTGACATCTTCCCGGTCCAATGAAATACTGATCCTCAGGGACGGTGCTTTGCCCCACACCATACACAAACTATGCTGATGTCCCACAGCTGCCGGACGATGGGACAATCGGCCTTGGAATAACACCTGGGAAATCAGGTGGTGAACGTGAGGGGCTGGACACGGACTGGAAACACTGCGGCCGCCTCCGGCTTGTGCTCAGGAAGCGGCTTTATTAATGAACTGAAGCACAGAGGTGACCGGATATTTCACCGCGCTGATCACCTGTTCTCTGAATTTTGACTGAGTCACCGCGTAAATAAATGTGTTCGTGCAGCAGCTGAAATTCATCAGCAAAACACCGACGTAGGTAAAGATCCATTCAGAATCATTGAAATTGTATCCTTTTCCTGAGACCTGATAATATATGAAGTTTACAACCAGTGTCATCCACAGGAGGATGAAGCTGCCGGAGAGGGTGAAGAGTAAAATCACAGACCTCCTCCTGCTCTCCATCTCCGGGTCACTGCGGTTCTCCCCCTTGCTCTGACCCTTCAGCCCCTTACGGACCCGACTGGCCACTAAAATGTGTCTGACTGTCAGAGCGTTGAGCAGCAGAATCACAGCGAAAGGGAGAAACGGAGTTAAAACCGTACCCAGCCAGTCATATGCTACCCATCCGGGGTCAGTAAAATAATTGTCCATGATCGTACAGAACCACGGTACATTGTCGATGCTCACTCTGGGTTCCCGTGTGAAGTATCGGGGAACATTTCTCAGACAGGACAGTACGCCGGTTGTTGTCAGAACCACAGCCGCAGTTTTCCCGGTGCAATATTTTGTTTTCAGCTTCTGGCAGCAAATGGCGACAAACCGGTCAAAGGTGAAAGTGACGGTGAACCAGACAGAACAGTGTGTGGCTGTGTAGCTCAGTACAGCGATAACACTGCACACAGGGGTGATGTCCAGAAAACTCCACCGGAAGTAATACCAACTGATTTTAAAAAAAAATGATCTCGGTAACAACGGTCAGTAGATCGGCCGCTGCCATGGCCACCAGGTAGCGTGTTCTGCAGGTAGAGAGGCCGCACTTTCCCCGGGACAGGATCACAATCGCCAATAAATTCACTGGAGAGAGAGAGAAAGAACAGACACTGGACATTACTGAACACATTCTGCGGAAATTTACAACGGATCGGTTTTCATCTGAAGATCAGGAGTGCTAGAGTCTGTGAACCTTTGATAATCCAACATCAGACAGGGGTCACACTGTCACTAACTTGCCCTCTTCGGTGTGGAGTTAAGACGCTGTGTAGACAGACGTCGGCGATAAAGACGAAGTGCACGAACTACACAATCGGTGCTGATCCCGATTCCAGTCGCTGATGGAGTCGGTTTCACTGATTTAACCGTGACTGGCCAGGTCTCTGGAAACTCAGCATCTGACGGCGCCGAGACGCGATGCTGAAGGGATTAACGCACATAAAATACTGGAGGAACTCAGCAGGTCAGGCAGCTTCTATGGAATTGAACGAACTCTAGTTTCGGTCCGAGATCCCTCGTCTGGACGAAGCGGGGCCCTGATTCCCGACGGGTCTCAGAGGGAAAGCAGAGACAAGCTAGTAACCTGAGGCTGAGTTAATGGATTAATTCTACAGTGCAGTTCAGTTCGATATCACACGTTAGCAGATCCGTCAACACTGCTTCAGGTGATCACACCCAATTACTGACCACTAGACAGTAGGATCGGACTGTGACAGACTTGGTAACGAGACGTAAAACACAGGACCAGGGGTTCTCTCTGATCAATAACTCAGGAACTGGGAACTTCACGATGTAAAACCCTCCGAGGTACAACTTCCCTGGAAGGTGCTGCCCCCACCACTGGGAAAAATCCCATTTAAACCCACCCTGTCACACCTTTCTATGGAGCTGCCTGTACCCAGCACTGGGAAAAATCTGGACAAATTCCCATTTAAACCCACCCTGTCACACCTTTCTATGGAGCTGCCTGTACCCAGCAATGGGACTGCTCTGGAAAAGGCTCCACTGAAATCCTCCCCGTCACACCCTCCCGGAGAGCTGCTTGTCCCCAGCACTGGAGAAACTCTGTACAACGTCCCGTTAAAGGCAAGAACAACGTTCGAGTCGGTCCCGTGAGTTAGAGGAGAGGCAGCGGTTTAGTTCCGCTTGTCGTTAAATATAAAATATCAGGATATGGAACTGACAGGATCGATATCTCTGACGGAGATGTACTCAACGATCATCAAGTTAAAAGCTTGTTAAATGATCATAAACAGCTTCACACCAGTAAACACTCAGAAATACCGAACATGAATTGCTCTGCTCACTCACCAGGAACTCCAACGACGGCGATGAACACGAACAATATTTTCTGCACACTCAGGTACCTATCGAACATTGCAGACATTGTCTCTGTCCAGTGACCCGTCTGTGCCACAGGTGATCTCTCGGAATGACATGTCGAGGCAGCACTTGCCTGGGGTTTTTAAAACAATTTAGCGACTCTTTAATATTTAGACCATTGGTAGGAGATAGTTTGTCCCAACAAAGGTGACTGAACCTGACAGGTATCTTATCAATTAATTGTGCTTCCGCTGTAAATATGAACTCCAAAGGAACCTATCACAGCGGTGCGGACATGGCCAGAGTGCGCAGCGAGAGACACTGAAGCAGTTCGACAGTGCACAGACTTTAACGCGAACAATGTCAAAGGGAAAAGCAAACAAAAACGCTCGGCCAAACAGGCCGTGAACTAAAACTCTCAAATGGAAAACGAAGCCGACACTGCGGCTGAAAAGAACAAGCGAGAATTAAACGAAGACCGCTAGTCTTCAGATTCAGGTGACTCAACAGTCCAATTTCACAGGCAAGGCGGAAAGGGAAGTGTTGCTGTGTCCTAGGTTCAAGTCCGGACAAAAACTACGACGGGACGAATGTAGTTAAATACAATCACAATGAAATAATAATTGGCTGCCACGTGCATATTCGCGAGCGCAATTGCTGAATCTGCCGCGCTGCTGAATCCGTGGTTGTGACAGAAGCATTTGTCAGACACTGAATATTGAAGTAAATTATGCCATTGTAGCTTGTGAAATTTTATTGAATCACCTACTGTTACCATTCTCCTCAAGAATATAAACTTTCGATGTAGTTTGTGTTTGGGGCACTCTAATGAGAGGGTCCCCAAGAAAATGTCTGTCTCGGGTGATGAATAAACATTTTCATATTGCAAAAACCCTCTAGTTTCCTCAGTGACAGTCACAGGCAGAACATTAGGGGACTCGTCCAGGTCCACCCCTAACCCCAATGCATAGCCACCAAGCTCAGCAGTCTAGTTGTAGGGGGTGAATATGTTTTAATCATCTCACTCCGTAAGTGTCAAAGAGCTGTGGATAGTGTGGAGGGCTGTCAGAGGTTACAGCGGGACATTGATAGGATGCAAAACTGTGCTGAGCAGTGGCAGATCGAGTTCAAACAAGATAAGTGTGAGGTGGTTCATTTTATTAGGTCAAGTATGATGGCGGATAGAGTATTAATTGTAAGTCTGTTGACAGTGTGGAGGATCAGCGGGATCTTAGCGTCCGAGTCCATAGGACACTCAAAGCTGCTCCGCAGTTTGACTCTGTGGTCAAGAAGGCAAGTGGTGCATTGACCTTAATCATCCGTGAGATTGAGTTTAGGAACCGTGAGGTGATGTTGCAGCTATCGAGGACCCTGATCAGACCCCACTTGGAGTACTGTGCTCAGATCTGTTCGCCTTCCTACAGGACGGATGTGGAAACCATAGAAAGGGTGCAGAGGAGATTCACAAGGATGTTGACTGGATTGGGTATCATGCCTTATGAGCGTAGGTTGAGCGAATTCGGCCTTTACTCCATGGAGCGACATAGGATGAGAGGTGACCTGATAGAGGTGTGTAAGAGGATAAGAGGCACTGATCGTGTGGATAGTCAGTAGTTTTTCCTGGGCTGAAATGGCTAGCACGAGAGGGCACAGTTTCAAGGTGCTTGGAAGAAGGCATAGGTCAGGGGCAGGTTGTTTTACGCAGAGAGTGGTGAGAGCGTGGAACAGGTTACCGGCGACGGTGGTGGAGGCGGAAACGATCGGGTCTCATAAAATTGTTGTGGTTGGGTCAGAGAGCTTAGAATAATAGAGGACTACGTGTAACTACATGATCAATGTATGAACAAATGAGACAATTTTGAGATTCGTTACGGCTCCAACTCAGCAGATACCCTCACATGCACATTGGATTATCCCAGAGCAAGTATCATTTCAAATAGTTCACAGAACGGCTGCGTCCGCCTGAGTTAACAGCAAGAAGTAATTTCATTCCAAAATGCATTTATTACTGAAGTCAATGATATAAACTCAACAATCTCTTTTTCTACCAGGTGACCTATCTACCTTCAAACATTTCAGCTTCCTAAATACCTTCTTATTAGTAAAGGCAGCTCACACATTTCTACTGTCTGATATTTCGATGTTCAGACGTTCTGTTGCTGTCTACCATGGTGAAGACTGAAGCAAAATAACATTGACTTGATCTGTTGTTTTTTGTTCTGCTTTGCCCCCTCTCCAGCATCATTTCACAGTTATCTGATATCCACTTTACCTCTCTTGTACGCTTTGTGATGTGTATCTGAAAAAAGGGATTTCTGGTTTCCTCTTTCATGTTACTGCCTAGATTACCCTGACATTCATCGTTTCTGACATCACGGCTTTGTTTTCTTTGCATTCCGCATTGAGATGGCTGAGAGAGTTATGACGCGGCAGGGCCCAGAAACAAAGGCGTGGAATGACCTGAGATTCAGCAGTTTGAAGTAATAGGACAGGCTGAAAATGTCAGGGTGTAGGGGCTGGAGGACAGGACAGGTAAGTTCAGATCACAGCACTGCGGGGTTTCCTTGTCTCTGCGCTGGTCTGCAATATACGGGCTCCTGAATCGGCTGCAGTGATGACTGATTCTGTGGCTTTAGACTCACTATCGAGCACTTCAGTTCAATATGTTATGTGCTGACTTTTGATGTCTGCAAGATCTGTTTCTTTCCCCTGCACATCGAGTGTTTGACGGTCTTCTTTCTTTAATAAGTTCTATTAGATTTCTTTGTTTTGTGGCTGCCGGTATGGAGACGAGTCTCAAGGTTGTATGCAGTATATATACATTGATAATAAATGTACTTTCAACTTTTGAACGTCGATACTGTTGAGATAGATAGATAGATAGATAGATAGATAGATAGATAGATAGATAGATAGATAGATAGATAGATAGATAGATAGATAGATAGATAGATAGATAGATAGATAGATAGATAGATACTTTATTCATTCCCATGGGGAAATTCTCAGTAAGAATATGAGAGTAATAAAGGCTTTCCATTCCTCTAGCTTTCTACAAATAGTTGCTATATTTTACGCCCCTTCTTTTGCTTGGTCTCATCCTCCCTTTAATTTCTTGAATTTCTTGCCGAAGGCGTAGCATTGACCAGAGAACCTTAGAACCATAGAATATTACAGCACAGAAACAGGCTTTTCGGCCCTTCTTGGCTGTGCCGAACCATTTTTCTGCCTAGTCCCACTGACCTGTACCTCGCCCATATTCCTCCATACACCTCTCATCCATGTACTAGTCCAAGTTTTGACGCAGAGGTACAGCGGTACCTAAAGGTGTTGAGACAGGTAAATAGAATGAAGGCATCCAGTGGGATACTTGTAGTTATCAGGAAAGTACTGATCAGAACTCTTGGAAAGACTTTTTAAAACATTGATTGTTTCAAAAGCTTGAAAAGTGTATACTTCTGGTGCCACACGACAGAAGATGTTTAATTGCTCTGGAGATTCACCAGAATGTGTGGTATGGACTGAGGTACAAGGAGAGACCGCATTGGTGGGAACAATGTTCTCCTGAAGCATCCAACGTAGAGCGGTGCTCTTAAAGAAGACAAGGAACATGAGGTGCATCGATAATGTAAATGGAGACTGCCTTTTCAAGCACGAGGGGGCGGTTGGGTTCAGCTAGAGGGTTTAAAGGATATTTTTATAGGCTAATGGATAGTACCTGCTCAGAGGGTTATGGGCCAAATTCGGACAAATGAGGCAAATTCAAGTGGGCGTGACCATTTGGAAGGAACCACACTTGCTGTTCATTTGGACCCTGTGATTCCAGACAGAGGCCTGAATGACAAGGAGAGTTTTAAGAAGAAGAGTGTGAGGTTTCGAGGGGATCTGAGGAATAATTGCCTCTGAAGGTTACCATCTGGAGCATAATGTCTGAAGGGATGGTGCAAGCAGGTATTTAAAGACCATCTCTATGAACATTTGAATCACCAAGGAAGAGCAAGCAACAGACCAAACGCTGAATTGGAGAAGGAAGATAACTGGCATATACATGGTGAGCTGAAATCCCTGTTTCACTACTGAAACTACTAACTTTTACGTGGGGATTGGTGACGCATTGTGTTCACATTGCAGTCGTCCATGTAAGGGTCTGATGTCAACTGCTAAGACTAATAAAATGGCTTCTTGTCATGTTAACTGCTGAGGTAATGGGTTCTCGGTAGCAGCAAGTTTGACGGGATAACGGGACTTTGGAATTCAGTTGCTAACCAATGGGCGAGTTGTGATGCTTTCACACAGACAGGAAAGATTTGGGCGGGATTTGGGCAGAAGGCGCGAGGGGAATGAGGAGAGGAGACACGACGTGAGGATTCGGTGAGCTGCCTGACCCCTGGGGCTCGATGCGGGAGCGGAAGTCGACGATAGTCGAAGGTGGATCAGTGATGGGAAACCCGGATCTCCAACAAAGTGTGTACGAACCGTTTATTCAAATTCTTGCCGCCTTTTATTTTATATTTTGATCTCTACTAGTCTCATAGACAAATTAAGAGTAATAAGACCTTATTTGTTTAACCGCATACTGCGTACTGTTCGTTATTTCGGGGGGCTGATTTTACACAGGGGACACTTCACGCCGCATCCTCCCAAACGAGAGTTCTAAAGTTTGGCCGAGCAGGGAGGTCATCACCCCGAGACCGTGCCACGAGGCGAAGCGAGTGTTACAATGTGGGGGCTCGTCCGGGGTTTGATTTATGGGATACTGTATGATCGCCCTGTGTAAATCAGTGCTGCTGTGAGATTGCGGTTAGTAATGTGTGTCTCTGTGGAATTGCGGTTAGTAATGTGTGTCTCTGTGGGACTGCGGTTAGTAATGTGTGTCACTGTGAGATTGCGGTTATTAATGTGTGTCTCTGTGGGATTGCGGTTAGTAATGTGTGTCTCTGTGAGATTGTGGTTAGTAATGTGTGTCTCAGTGGGACTGCGGTTAGTAATGTGTGTCTCTGTGGAATTGCGGTTAGTAATGTGCGTCTCTGTGAAATTGCGGTTAGTAATGTGTGTCTCTGCGGGACTGCGGTTAGTAATGTGTCTCTGTGAGATTGCGGTTAATAATGTGTGTCTCTGTGGGACTGTAGTTAGTAATGTGTGTCTCTGTGAAATTGCGGTTAATAATGTGTGTCTCTGTGGCATTGCGGTTAGTAATGTGTGTGTCTGTGGAATTGCGGTTAGTAATGTGTGTCTCTGTGGAATTGCGGTTAGTAATGTGTATCTCTGTTGGACTGTGGTCAGTAATGTGTGTCTCTGTGGGACTGCGGTTAGTAATGTGTGTCTCTGTGGAATTGCGGTTAGTAATGTGTGTCTCTGTGAATTGCGGTTAGTAATGTGTATCTCTGCGGGGCTGCGGTTAGTGATGTGTCTCTGTGAGATTGCGTTTAATAATGTGTGTCTCTGTGGGACTGTGGTTAATAATGTGTGTCTCAGTGGAATTGCGGTTAATAATGTGTGTCTCTGTGGGATTGCGGTTAGTAATGTGTGTCTCTGTGGGATTGCGGTTAGTAATGTGTGTCTCTGCGGGACTGCGGTTAGTAATGTGTCTCAGTGGGATTGCGGTTAGTAATGTGTGTCTCTGTGAGATTGTGGTTAGTAATGTGTGTCTCTGTGAAATTGCGGTTAATAATGTGTGTCTCTGTGGGATTGCGGTTAGTAATGCGTGTCTCTGTGGGATTGCGGTTAGTAATGTGTCTCTGTTGAATTGCGGTTAGTAATGTGTGTCTCTGTGGGATTGAACTCAGTAACTGGTTGAGTGGGGTGAATATTCGTACCCTGGATGAATTCTTAATTCGATTTTTGAGTATAGTTAAAGCTGATGGCAAAGTTGAAATTGTAGCGCGAAAGTTTGATAAAATGGCGGGCTCAGACCTCGTTTTAGTGCAGACTAGTGCTGACGTTTAGGGGGTGGGGCTGCCAGTGACTATTGGTGCCCCAGGTGAGGCTGGGCCATGGTCTGTCAATACTGTCAGGAGCGGGGGGAAAGAGTAGTGTGGATTTGGAATGTCTAATTAGTTCTCGTCCCCCAGTGAAGGGTGAGAATTCTGAGGTAGTGTCCGCCATTGTTTCTCTGACGATTAAGTGTTCCAGCTATGGCAGGCTCCGCCTGTTGTTTGGAATACTGCTCACCCCTGAAGGGGCGGAGGCGTATGAGAAGTGGGCGGAACGGACCCCTCAGTTGATAGATGAGTGACAGTTCTCGGTTGGGGGAAAACGACAGGGATTGGTTGAAAGTTTGGATAGGCGGGCAGCTGACGTTGTTAGAACAGTCAGGTTCAATTAACCCGTAGTGACAGCTGCCAGTTACCTGCAGCGCGGGACAAGGCGTTTGGTTCGAATGGGAGCAAAATGCAGCTCGGGGTGAGGTTTCAAATCATGTCCGGATAATGGGGAACGAAAAAGACCCTATTCCTGAAGGCTTCGTGGGACCAGGCTCCAGCGTGTCGATACGGATAGATGGAAGCTGTGCTAAATTTTTCTTCGACACCGGGTCACTGGTTAAGTTACTGTACTGTTCGTTTGACAACCGGGATTTGAAGCATTTACCCTTGACACCATTCAGGGGACTGGAGATTTGGGGTATCAGAGTTGGGGATTATCCAGCCGACGGTTATTGGTCAATGAAAATGGAGTTCTCGGAGGCCGATGTCTGGGTGTTTGAAGCTCGTGAATCATTAGTGCTGATGTGTCCGGACTCAGTGGAAACGGGCGGCGTTTCGATTCTGGAGAGGACTCGACCCCCGTTAGTGAGAAGGCTCACAGGGGCCTGCGAGAAGAAGGAGGCTGAGAGCTGTTTGGGGATGTTGTCCGTGCACCCAGTGCTTCGAGCTGCTTTTGAGGTTGTGTGTGGCAGCAGTGGGCTGGGTACCGAACTTAAACGAGGGGCTGTGTGGTTCGCCCAGTCGAAACCGGGAAAGTAGCGGGAGTGATGGGGACTCTAAAGTTCTCCGGAGTGTCTGATAGACAAACCCTCAGAGTGGACGCTCCGGAATACCACGAGGGGTAAATGTTCACCGCTGAGGACACCCCGTTTGGGGAGTGGTCGCGGATGTGGAGGATGCGCGGCAGCACTTGTGTGAGTTGAAGGAAATGGGGATCATCGCTGGGTTTCGAAGCCTCGATGCGTTTCCATTAGTAGAGGGCAGGAAGCAGAAAGTGGAGGTATGGATGTGTGTGGTCTATAGGACACTGAACCGGCGCACGGTTCCTGATCAGTATACGGTTCTGAGGGTGGAAGCCGAGCTGGCCTGTCTGAGAGGTGCGAAGTGATTAAACGTGCTGGATCAGAGGAGTGGATGTTGCCAGATCCCGATGAGTGAGGCCGACAAAGAGAAGACGGCAATTATTTGTCCCATCGTGTTCTTCGAGTCCGAAAAAATGCCCCTGGGAATATCCGGGCCCCTGCAAACTTCCCCGGGGCGTGGAGAAGACGGCTGGGGGTGGGGACTTGCTTGGCGTCTTGGTGTATTTGGATGATCTCCTAGTATTTGGATCTGTCTTGGAAGACTATGAAGCGAGGCTATTGCAGGTGCGACTAGGAGCTGAGGAGTTAAAACTTTCCCTGGACAAGTGCCAGGTCTGCCAAAGGTCCCAGCCTGTGAGTGTTCTGCGCTCGTTCACGGAGTTCTGCGTTTTCTTTGTTGGAGATTCTCGAGCGGCTACGCTAAAGTGAGAAACCTCTTAAATCCGCCTCTGTGTGGCTACCTTCCCTTGGTGGGGGAAAAAGGGAAGGGGGAGAAAGGACTGGAGGGTGCAGAATATTTAAACGCGTCGGAGCTTTTAGGGCAGATGTGGACTGTAAAATGTGAGGAAGCTTTTCGGTCGCTAAAGGGGTTGTTGATCCAAGGGCCGATGCCGGCTTCTGCGGACAGTTTAGACGGGTTAGTGGCGTCCCGTATCAGGATCAGGGCAACAGGTTCAGACCCGTGTCGTTTGTAAGTCGAAGTTTGTTGCCCTCCGAGAGAATTTATCCCCCGTACCAGCTAAACTTCCTGGCGTTGAAATGGGCGGCAGTGGAGACGGAGAAACAGAATTCAGAGCAGAAATGCGGTCACTTACTGATGAATTTGTCCAGAAAGATGAAACGATAACCAACCTTCGAAAGGATGAGCAGAAACTGGAGAAAATGATCCAGAACTCGCAACTCGCTATTAAGTTGGGGAAGACAAAGAGTTCTGCCTGTCTGAGGCCAACTGCAAACTGAGAGCACAGAGAGGGGAGTCTGAATGCACTTCAGAGGCGAAGCAATTTCGGACAGACCTCCAAAGAGGGAAGCGGAGGCTCGACGGAGACATGAAGAGGACTATTGATGGACTAAATGAAATGGAAAACTGAAAGTTGACCAAGAATAAATCATTAAGAAGAAAGAGCTGGAGATAAGATCAGTGAGCACTAAACAGGAGGAGGAACAATCTTTAACTGTTACTCTTCAGAGGAAGATTATGGAATATTACGCCCGGTTTGAAGAACTGCAGGAGGAGAAGAATACGGATTCGATGGATGATGAGATGGGGGTGTGGTGCATGCCACCTTTCACTAACTTCCTTTTGATTGAGGGAGAGGTTCCAGGCCCTTCTCCCACTAAAGTCAGGTGAGTTGCGTTGGGGGGGTGGTTTGGGGGGTTGTGGAGGTGTTCCAGCTGTCGGCAGCCTGGGTTACTGCAGAAGAGACTGCGGGACCTGGACACGGACAGGAAGCTCCGAGTTGCAGGGGCCATGACATGATGGATAGATTGATAGATCATTCGTCAAGCAGAGCCGAAGTATCCCCAGGAGTGTGCGAGACTGAAGGGTTAAGTGAGGGAGTACGGAGTTCCCTGAGTATTAGCAAACTCACGCATAGGCTGCCCTATGAAGTGCTTGGGGAACAGTGTGTGGAGTCTACCAGCTGGGGAGTTGTGTCACTGTGTTCTTCACCTGGATTAGGTTTTGTGCTTGTTTAACCTGATCAATTGAAGGTAAAAAAAAAAATAACCTTAAATAAGTCCTTAAGTTTCTTAGTAATTTTGACACCCAAGTAAGTAAAGTTGTCTTTGACCGATTTAGCTAGTAAATGTTTATAAATTGGAACTTGCATATTTAATGGGAATAGTTCACTCTTATTAAGATTCAGATTATAACCAGAAAAGCTACTAATCTGAGTAAGCAAAGATAAAACTGCAGAAATGGATTTCTCTGGATTGGGAATATAGAGTTACAAATCACCTGCGTATATGTCCCTTCTCCACGAGTAATACCGAAAATGTTAGATGAATCACGAATTGCAATGGCTGAAGGTTCCAAAGCAATGTCAAATAGTAAAGGACTACAAGGGCAACCTTGCCTAGTACCACAAAACAATTGCAAAAGGGGAGTTTTTTGATTGTTGGTAGATACCGAAGCTAAAGGAGTAATATATTAATTCAATCGACGATATAAATTTCGAACTAAAATTAAAATTCTCAAGGGTACTAAATAAATGTGACCATTCGGCTCTATCAAACGCTTTTTCAGCGTCCAGAGAAATAACAGATTCTGGAATTCTAGGTGAAGGAGTATAAGCTATATTAATTAATGTCCTAATATTAATAGATAAATAACGGATTTTAATAAATCCAGTCTGGCCCCCAGAGACTACTTGAGGTAAAGTTCTCCTATCTAGTGGCCAAAATTTTGGAAAAAAATCTGGATTCCACATTGAGCAGAAATATATACCTATATGATGCACATTCAGTAGAAGCTTTGTCTTTTTTAAGAATTATGGAAACAGAGGCTTCGTAAAAAGATTGTTCTAATTTACCTATGATTAATGCATCCTTAAAAAATTTACATAACCAAGGGGAAAGTAGGGAAAGATTTGAAAAATTCCGTTGTGTAACCGTCCCAACCAGGAGCTTTGCCTGAATCCATCGAAAAAATAACCTCTTTTATTTCATTTTCCTTAATAGCAGCATCTAATGTTAAACTTTCTTTGATTGATAACTCCGGAAAATTCAATTTCCTTAAAAATTCATGCATTATGGTGGAGTCATCAGGAAATTCTTATTGATATAAAGAGTTGTAAAACTCTTGAAAAACTTTGTTTATCCCATCATGAGCAACCGTCAGAGTACCGTCTCGTTTACGGATCTTAATAATCTGACATTTAAATGAAGCAGTTTTCAATTGATTAGCCAGTAATCTACCAGATTTATCTCCATTTATATAAAACTGGGTACTAGTTTTAGATAGATAGATAGATAGATAGATAGATAGACAGATAGATAGATAGATAGATAGATAGATAGATAGATAGATAGATAGATAGATAGATAGATAGATAGATAGATAGATAGATAGATACTTTATTCATCCCCATGGGGAAATTCAACTTTTTTCGAATGTCCCATACACTTGCTGTAGCAAAACTAATTACATACAATACTTAACTCAGTAAAAAAATATGATATGCATCTAAATCACCGTCTCAAAAAGCATTAATAGCTTTTAAAAAGTTCTTAAGTCCTGGCGGTAGAATTGTAAAGCCTAATGGCATTGGGGAGTATTGACCTCTTCATCCTGTCTGAGGAGCATTGCATCGATAGTAACCTGTCACTGAAACTGCTTCTCTGTCTCTGGATGGTGCTATGTAGAGGATGTTCAGAGTTATCCATAATTGACCGTAGCCTACTCAGCGCCCTTCGCTCAGCTACCGATGTTAAACTCTCCAGTACTTTGCCCACGACAGAGCCCGCCTTCCTTACCAGCTTATTAAGACGAGAAGCTTGACTGGACTGCCAACACAGATGCCTTGTGCAGGAAGGCACAGAGTCGAATGTACTTCCTAAGAAGGTTGGCATCATTCAATGTCTGCAGTGATGCTTCTTAATGCTTCCTCCCCAACACGCCACCACAAAGAAGAGGGCGCTCTCCACAACTGACCTATAGAACATCTTCAGCATCTCACTGCAGACATTGAATGATGCCAACCTTCTTAGGAAGTACATTCGACTCTGTGCCTTCCTGCACAAGGCATCTGTGTTGGCAGTCCAGTCAAGCTTCTCGTCTAACTGTACTCCCAGATACTTGTAGGTCTTAACCTGCTCCACACGTTCTCCATTAATGATCACTGGCTCCATATGGGGCCTAGATCTCCTAAAGTCCACCACCATCTCCTTGGTCTTGGTGATATTGAGACGCAGGTAGTTTGAGTTGCACCATATCACAAAGTCCTGTATCAGTTTCCTATACTCCTCTTCCTGTCCATTCCTGACACACCCAACTATGGCCGTGTCATCAGCGAACTTCTGCACATGGCAGGACTCTGAGTTATATTGGAAGTCTGATGTGTACAGGGTGAACAGGACCGGAGAGAGTACGGTTCCCTGCGGCGCCCCTGTGCTGCTGACCACCGTGTCAGACCTACAGTCTCCCAACCGCACATACTGAGGTCTATCTGTCAAGTAGTCCACTATCCAATCCACCATGTGAGAGTCTACTCCCATCTCCGTTAGTTTGTGCCTTAAGATCTTGGGCTGGATGGTGTTAAAGGCACTAGAGAAGTCAAGGAATGTAATCCTCACAGCACAACTGACCCCCTCTAGGTGAGAGAGTGATTTGTGCAGCAAATACGTGATAGCATCCTCCACTCCCACCTTTTCCTTATATGCAAACTGAAGAAGATCCTGGGCGTGCCTGGTTTGTGGCCTCAGATTCTGTATTATCAGCCGCTCCATGGTCTTCATCACGTGCGACGTCAAGGCAACAGGTCTGAAGTCATTCAACTCCTTTGGTTGCTTAACCAAACTTAACTGATTTTCAGTCGTAGAGGATAATAATAAACTATGCTCCATTTGGGGTTCAAATCTCTTTTTTATAAAGCTCCTTACTCGGAGCCACAGTGTATATCTCATCAATTTCGTTAATCTTATCAACCAACGTGTGCATTTCAGTACTAATTCGCTTTCTTTACGCTCCAGTGGAATATGAAATCATTTGCCCACGGATAAATGCTTTAAAAGTATCCCATAATATTCCACAGGAAATTTCATCTGGGATGTAGAAATCGCTAAATTTCTGAAGCTCCGGAGTCAATCATAAAGGATTTGATGAGAGAAGCCGATTTATTCGGGAATAGCGAGTTAGTCTTGGATCTATCCATCGAAGAATTTAAACAACAATTAAAATCCCCACCCACTATTAACATATGATCATTTAAATTGGGAAGAAATGTAAATAAATGTTTCAAAAAATCAGGACAATCGACAGTTGGAGCATAAACGTTAACCACAATAACTTTTTGATTAGAAAGTAAGCTATTAAGAAGCAAAAATCTACTATGGGGATCTGAAGTTGTTTCACAATGAATAAATGAGGTTGAGGACGAGGTCTATATTTTTATAGACCCCTCTCACCTTGATCTGGCAATTCGAATTGTACTGATGATCACTCCAAAACCTAAAGAACGTAAATTTTCCTCTTTCCTCACGAGTTTCTTGTGCAAAATATTAATATCATTCAAAGAGGAACCGGAAGTTACGACACTTCAGACATTTTTGTAGTTTCCAGTCAGCCCGTTTGAGACAGATCTAAGCAAAAACCAAAAGAAGAATACTAAATGGTCCCCATTGTCTCTATCATTGGTTGGTCGAATCAATGCTGTATAGATGATTATTCTATCTAAATTTTTACACTTATCTCAAGCGTTACCAACTTTTACTAAATTCTTTTTAAACATTGTTGACTCCAAAATTTCTTCGTATATATGGCAGAATAAAAAATCCTAGAGTAAGGAAAAAATATTTACAGACGTCTAAAAAGGAAGGTGGTCCGGCATTGCCGAACTTAAAATTTTACTATTGGGCAATTAATATTCGATATTTAATATTTTGGACAGAGGACTTGATAGCAATACAGAGATCACAATGGGTAAATCTTGAATGTAAATCTGCACATGGTTTCTCATTGGTTTCTATTTTAGGGTCCTCGCTTCCCTTTGCTCATTTTATACTGAATAAGCAAATGGTTAATCCAATAGTTAAATATATATTACGAATATAGTTTCCATTTCGTAAAGTTTTTGGTTTGAATAAGTTTATGTTATCTATCCCTATTATATCTAATTTCCTTTTCCAACCCTCTGTTATGGATCAAGACTTTTTGACATGGAAAAAGAAGGTTATAATATGCTTTCGTCGCATCTCATTCACGGATAACTGTTTAATGTCTTTCGAACAAGTGCCTAATAAATATAAATTTCCCAGATCCCATTTTCTTAGATACTTAGAAATTAGAAGCTTTTTGAATAATATGTTACAGACTTTTCCGAATTCATCCCCAAAGGATATCACGGGAACAAAATAGGGTTAAACCCTTATCAGAAGGGTTTAATAGCAACCATTTATTATATGATTATGAAAATACAGCCAGATATATCAGACAAAATTAAGAATGAATGGGAAAAAGAACTTCTATTTTCCTTACCTACAGAGAAATGGAAAAATAATTTACATTTAGTTAACTCTTCTTCTTTCTGTGCCAAACACGCGTTGATACAATTTAAGGTGGTGCATAGGGCTCATCTGTCTAAGGACAAGTTGCTGGGTTTTACTCCCATATTAATCCTATCTGTGATAGATGTCATTCCGAAGTAGCCGCTTTAACTCATATGTTTTGTTCTTGTCCTCTTTGGGAGAAATATTGGAAAGATATTT
This sequence comes from Hemitrygon akajei, assembly GCF_048418815.1. Lineage (NCBI taxonomy): Eukaryota > Metazoa > Chordata > Chondrichthyes > Myliobatiformes > Dasyatidae > Hemitrygon > Hemitrygon akajei. The sequence continues at coordinate 85,512 of NW_027331956.1, forward strand.
TTAGTATTCGTTTAACAGTGTTGAGTATTATTTTACACCCTCACCCTATTAGAGCAATTTTTGGCTTACCAATGGTGGATAATAGACATTTATCCCCATCGGCTCGTCGGATGATTGCATTTGGTACATTAATGGCCAGAAGATCCATTTTATTGAACTGAAACGAGATTATTCCTCCAACTACATTCCAAAGGTTTTCCCAAACTATATCTTGCTCAAATTTAGAGAAAATGAGAAGGGTTATTTTTGATCCTTCGATTAACTTTGAAAAAACTGCGAGACCATTCATTCAACACTTTCATACGAGTTAAATTGACCTTTCCCGAACCTCTTTTAATACCTTTAACTAATTGGATAGAGGAGCGGGGTTGCTGACACTACTGTTTATATCTGTTGTAATATAATAGCCCAGTTGTTTTTTCCCCCTCTCTCTCTATCAGTTTATTTTCAAGTTAGTTATTTGTGTTTTTATATATTTATTTTAATTTGGAGGATTTTCTTTTCATTATAAATGCAGGATAAGTTTGGGAGATTTCGTACATTTGTTGATACCTGTATATACTGTTCTCTTAACTTTGTATTCGCAATCTCTCTGTATTTCTATTGTTACAACGTTTTTTTTTTTGAACATCAATAAAAAGACTGAAAACGAAAGAAAGGTTTTCTGTTTGGCAGGAAGGGTTGGCGAATTATCTTGACGTGATGAGGACATGACCAAATTTGTTGGGGAGAGTGTAAGCGGTTCTCTTTTATGTAACCGTTAAGGCTAATAAATTGGCTTCTCTGTAAAGTTAATGTTCATGAGGCAGTGGGTTCAGCATGTTTGGGTCATAACTGATAACGAGGCTTTGGAATTCAGTTACTAACTAATGGACGAGATGTTATTCTTTCTTGCTTGTGTGAAAGCGGCTGGGTTTCGCCAGGGGAATGAAGAGGCGAGACGGGACTTCAGGAGTTGGTGGGCTGCCCTCCGCGTTCCGGCGGGAGCTGGAGGTCGTGCACATCCGTTGGAGCTCACAGTTCCACTTCGCTGATTGCTCCTTCGATCTCCTTCGACCTCCAGCTCGAAAAGATCAATATTTATTTGATATTTTGTTCTCTACTCTTCTCTTAGTTAAAGCAAGAGTTATAAAATCTTACTTCTTTAACCGCATATTGTGTAATGTTCGTTATTTCGGGGGACTGATTTGGCACAGGGGACATTTCACGCAGCATCCACCCAAACCAGAGTTCTGAAGTTTCTGAAGTTTGGCCGGGCAGGGAGTTATCAGCTCGAGATCATGCCACTAGGCATTCTTTACCGCAGATTCAGCTTATAAAATAATCTTCTGGATGTCTTGCAGGAGGACTCCTATGTCCTTCAGCACCTCCAATGTTTGAACCTTGTTCCATTTAAATAATAGTCCGCACTATTGTTCCCTTTACCAAAATGCTTTGTCATACATTTTCCAACACTGTATTCCACCTGCCACAATTTTTGCCTATTGTTCCAACGTCCCTAAGTCCTGCTGCAAACACACTGCTTCCTCAGCACTACCTACCCCTTCAGCTATCTTCACATCATCCGCAAAGTTTGTAGCAAGCATTTCAATTCGGTTATCTAAATTATTGATAAACAATGCAAAGAGAAGTTGTCCCAATTCAGACCCCAAAGGAATAACACGGGTCACTGGCAGCCTCTAACCTGTCAGCCAATCCGCTATCCAGGCCAATATCTTTCCTATAAAGCGATAGGATTTTATCTTGGTAAGCAGCCTTATATGTGGCAACGTACCAAACGCCTTCTGAAAATACAAGCAAATGACATTTACTGCCTCTCCTTTGTCAATACTGCTTGTTAGTTCCTCAAAGAATTCTAACAGATTTGTCAAGGAAAATTTCTCTTCACAGAAATCATGCTGACTGTGACTTATTTTATCATTACCACATAGAACAAATAATAGTACAGCACATTACAGGCCCTTCGGCACTCAATGTTGTGCCGACCATCAAAGCCTACCTCCCATATAACCCCCCACCTTAAATTCCTCCATATACCTGTCTAGTAGTCTCTTAAACTTCACTAGTGTATCTACCTCCACAACTGACTCAGGCAGTGCGCTCCAAACACCAACCACTCTCTGAGTGAAAAACCTTCCTATAATATCCCCCCTGAATTTCCCTCCCCTTACCTTAAATCCATGTGCTCTTGTACTGAGCAGTGGTGCCCTGGGGAAGAGGCGCTGGCTGTCCACTCTATGTATTCTTCTTAATATCTTGTATAGCTCTATCAGGTCTCCTCTCATCCTCCTTCTCTCCAAAGAGTAAAGCCCTAGCTCCCTTAATCTCTGATCATAATCCATACTCTCTAAACCAGGCTGCATCCTGGTAAATCTCCTCTGTACCCTTTCCAATGTTTCCACATCCTTCCTATACTGAGGCGAACAGAACTGGACACAGTACACCAAGGGGACAACATTCACTTCCCTCCAATCCTCTGGTACCATTCCCGTGAACAACGAGGACATAAAGATCCTGGCCAGAGGTTCAGCAATCTCTTCCCTCAATCTCCTCGTGGAGCAGCCTGGGGAATATTCCGTCAGGCCCCGGGGACTTATCCGTCCTATTGTATTTTAACAAATCCAACACTTTCTCTCCCTTAATATCAACATGCTCCAGAACAGCAACCTCACTCATATTGTCCTCACCGTCATCAAATTCCCTCTCAGTGGTGAATACCAAAGAGAAGTATTCATTGAGGACCTCGCTCACTTCCACAGCCTCCAGTCACATCTTCCCACTTTTATCTCTAATCGGTCCTACCTTCACTCCTGTCATCCTTTTGTTCTTCAAATAATTGAAGAATGCCTTCGGGTTTTCCTTTACCCTACTCACCAAGTCCTTCTCATGCCCCCTTCTTAAGCTCCTTTCTTGCTACCCTATATTCCTCAAAAGACCCATCTGATCCTTGCTTCCTAAACCTCATGTGTGCTGTCTTCTTCCACCTGACTAGATTTTCCACCTCACCACTTCACTTTTCCCATTGTTCCTTCACCCTACCATTCTTTATCTTCCTCAGCGTGACAAATTTATCCCTGACATTCTGTAACAGATCCTTCAACATCGACCACATGTCCATAGTACATTTCCCTGCAAAAACATCATCCCAATTCAAACCTGCAAGTTCTAGCCTATAGCGTTATAATTTTCCCAATTAAAAATTTTCCTGTCCTCTCTTATTCTATCCTGTTTCATGATAATGCTAAAGGTCAGCGAGCGTTGATCACTGTCCCCCAGATGCTCACCCACTGACAGATCTGTGACCTGACCTGGTTCGTTACCGAATACTAGATCTAGTGTGGCATTCCCCGTAGTCGGACTGTCAACATACTGTGACAAAAATCCATCTTGGATGCACTTAAAAAACTCTGCCCCATCTAAACCCTTGGAACTAATCAAGTGCCAATCAATATTAGGGAAGTTAAAGTCACCCAGGATAACAACCCTTTTATTTTTGCACCTTTCAAAAATCTGCCTCCCAATCTGCTCCTCGGTAACTCTGCTGCTAACAGAGGGCCTATAGAATGACCCCGATAGAGTAACTGCTCCCTTCCTGTTCCTGACTTCCACCCATACTGACTCAAAAGAGGATCCTGCTACATTACCCACACTTTCTTCAGCTGTAATAGTATCCCTGACCAGTAATGCCACCACTCCTCCCCTCCCCATCCCTTTTAAAGCACTGAAATCCAGGAATATTGAGAATCCATTCCTGCCCTGGTGCCAGCCAAGTCTCCGTAATGGCCACTACATCATAATTCCATGTATGTATCCAAGCTATCAGTTTGAACCTTTGTTCCTGATGCTTCTTGCTTTGAAATACACACACTTTACCCCTTCTACCTTACTACCTTTATACCCTTTCTTCTGCTGCTCTTTCCTCAAAGCCTCTCTTAATGTTAGATCTGGCTTTACTCCATGCACTTCTTTCACTGCTCTATTGCTCCGGTTCCCATCCCCCTTGCAAATTAGTTTAAATCCTCCCGAACCATGCGAGCAAACCTACCAGCAAGGATATTGCTCACCCTCGGGTTTAGGTGCAACCTATCCAATCTGTACAGGTCCCACCTTCCCCAGAATGATCCCAATGGTCCAAAAATCTAAAACTCTGCCCCCTGCACCAACTCCTCAGTCATGCATTCAACTGTCATCTCCTCCAAATTTACCATCACTATCACGTAGTACTGGCAGCAATACGGAGAACGCCACCCTTGAGGTCCTGTTCTTCAGCCTTCTGCCAAGTTCCCGAAACTCACACTTCAGGACCTCATCCGTCTTTCTGCCTATGTCGTTGGTCCCAACATGTATCACGACTTCTGGTTGCTTTCCCTCTCGTACCAGGATGTCATGCACCCGGTCAGAGTCATCCCGGACCCTGGCACCCGGGAGGCAACAAACCATGCGGGTTTCCTTCTCACGTCCACAAAATCTCCTGTCTACTATAGAGTCTCCAACGACGACCGCTCTCCTCTTCTCCGTCCCATCCTTCTGCACCATAGGGTCAGACTCAGTGCCAGAGGCCCTGCCACCGTGACTCACACCTGGCCGGTCGTACTCACCAACAGCATCCAGGACGGTAGACATTATTCAGGGGAATGGCTACAGTGGTGCTCTGCACTACCTGTCTACTCTCCTTCGCTTTCCCCTCTCGGATTGCCACCTAGTGACCTGCTTCCGGCAGTCTAGGTGTGACTTCCTCCCTGTAGTTCTCAACTATGACTGCCTCATTCTCCCTTATGAGCCGAAGGTCATCCAGTAGCTGCTCCAGATTCCTCACACGGTCTTCTAGATCGCCCAGCCGCCAGCTCTTCTGGCAGATGTAACTCTGCGGGAGAGGGGAGTTCCCCCAAGACTGCCACATTTTACAGGAGAGGCACATCACCGTCTCAGGAGGCATTGTAAAGACTAATTAGGAACAAGCTCGTCCTCCGTCTCTTCTCGTCGAAGCCTCTCGAGTCAAAGCCTCAAATCTCACTCCTTCACTGGCCCACTCACTCACTGGCCGCTTTCCGCAGGCTCCAAGTACCTCAAAACCTCATCCTTAATAAAACTCCAAGACTTTCCCAACCATTGGGGTCAGGCTAACTGGCCTCTTCTTTCCTTTCTTTTGACTTTATCTTTCTTAAAGAGTTGAGTGACAGGGTCCCAGTCCCCTGAGACCATGCAGGAACCAAGAGATTCTTGAAAGATCATCCGGTATCTCTTCAGCAACCTTTCTCGGGAATCTGAGATGCAGTCCATCTGGACCTGGTGACTTATCCACCTGAAGATCTCTGAGTTTGCCGAGCACCTAATCCTTCTATTAGCAATGGCACTCACTCCTGCTCTCTGACACTCACTGACCTCTGGAAAGTAACTAGTATATTCTACAGTGAAGACAGATGCAATGTACCCATTGCGTTTATCTGCTATTTTTGTCCCCATTGCTACCTCACCAGCATCATTTACCAGTGGTTCAGTATCAACTCTCAACTCACTTTTATTCTTTACAGAATAAAAAACATGGTAACCAGCTTTATTGGTATGCCTGTCTATTTCAGAACTTCTTCCTCTGTGCAGACTGCGTATCCAACACCTTGTGAACTAATCCCAGAAATAGCAGCCATTACACCGCTGTAATCCCTGCCAGTATCCTCCTCCAATCTAATTTCAAGCGTCTGTAAATAAATTTATTCCATTTGTATATGGATACCTCTGAGTTATGCTTCACCCTCTAAAATTGCAGTATAAATTCAATAATATTATGATCATAGCCTCTTAAGGGGTCTTATACATAAAGATCCCTTCTTAGATCAGAATTATTGCATAACCCTCAATCTAGAGATAGCCTTTTCTCGAGCAGGCTCAAGCACAAGCTGCTCTAAGAAGCCATCTCGTAGGCATTTAACAAATTCACTCTCTTGCGGTTCAACATCAACCTAATTTTCCCATTCCCCTTCCATATTGAAGTTCCCCACTACAATTGTGTCCTTATTCTTATTATCAGAATCAGAACCAGTTTTATTATCACCGGCACGTGACGTGAAATTTATTAACATAACAGCAGCAGGTCAATGCAATGCATAATCTAGAAGAACATTAAAAATAATTAATAAGTAAATCAATTATAATATACGTATATTGAATAAATTGAAATCATGTAAAAATAGAAATGCTATTCAGTAAAAAAGTGAGTTAGTGTCCAAGGGTTCAATATGCATTTAGGAATTGGATGGCAGAGGAGGAGAATCTGTTCATGAATCACTGAGTGTGTGCCTTCAGGCTTCTGTACCTCCTCCCTGATGATAAAAGTGAGAAATTGGCATGCCCAGGGCGCTGTTGGCCTAAACAATGGACGCTGCCTTTCTGAGGCAACGCTCTTTGAAGATGTCCTGGCTAGTAACCAAGATGGGGCCGACTAAATTTACAAACCTCTGCAATTTCTTTCAGACCTGTGCAGTAGTAACCCCATTCCGGACAAAGATGTAGCCTGTAGGAATGCTCTCCATGGAACATCTATAGATGTTTTTGAGTGTTTTTATTGACATAATAAATTTCTTCAAACTCCTAATGAGGTATAGCTGCTGTCTTGTCCTCTTTACAACTACGTCGATTTATTGGGATCAGGTTAGATCCTCACAGATCTTGACATGGATGAATTGAAACTGCTCACTTGCTCCACTTAAGAGGACTGGTATGTGTTCCGTCGTCTTATTCTTCTGGAAGTCTACAATCAGCTCTTTCGTCGTGCTGACGATGAGTGCCTGTTTGTTGTGTGACACCACTCCACTAGTAAGCACATCTCACTCCTGCAGGCACTTTTGAAATCACCTGAGATTCTTTCTACAATGGTTCTATCATCAGCAAATGGTTTCCCAGCTGTGTCTAGCCACACAGACATGGGTATATAGAGCGTAGAGCAGTGGGCTAAGCACACACCGCTGCGGTGCACCAGTGTTGATCGCCAGTGAGGAGGAGATGTTATAACCAATATACACAGATTGTGCTTTTCCGTTAGGAAATCGAGGATCCAAGTGCAGAGGGAGGTGCAGAGACCCAGCTCCTGCAACTTCTCAATCAGAATTATGGGAATGATGTTATTAAACTGGGAGCAATATTTGATGAACTGCGTCCTGACATAGATGTTTGTATTGTCCAGGTGGTCCAAAGCCGTGTGAAGAGCCATTGACATTGCATCTGTCGTTGACCTATTGTGGCAATAGGCAAATTGCAATGCGTCCAGATCCTTGCTGAGACAGGAGTTCAATTTTTTTATGAGCAACCTTTCAAAACATGTCATTACTGTAGATGTTAGTGCTATCGAGCAATAATCATTAAGGCTGCTGATATTATTCTTCATATAGTCATCCATGGATTTCGTGAGACCATGGATTTGCGCCTTGGAAGTTTTCCAGGGCGGAGGCCTGGGCAGGGTTGTATGGTTGTAACGGCAGTTGCCTAAGCTGAACGCCTTCCCCTTTCCACGTCACCGATGTTGTCCAAGGGAAGGGCACGAGGACGCAAGCAGCCTGGCACCGATGTCTCGCAGAGCAATGTGTTTTTAAGTGCCTTGCTCAAGGACACAACTGAGCAAGTGATTCAGCTGAGGCTCGAACCAGTGACCTTCAGATCACTAGACCGATGCCTTATCCACTAGGCCACGTGCCAACGCATATTATTATTCTTCTTCATGATAGTCTTCATGGTGTTACGTACCCGTGACATGTGACAGTGGTGTACTTGTCACGTGACAGGTGTTGAAGCTGTACTGGACTTGAGGTAATGGTCTTGTGATGGTGGAGTGACGTCATTTTCCGGCCAGTAGAGGTCATGTGACAGGATTTTTTTACAGGGTATAAAAGGAGGACCCCTCCCTGTGAGGAGGGGCAGTTCGTGGCTGGATTTTCCATGTTGACTTCATGCCACTGCGTGATTTAATGTTACGACGCAGTTTAGTTGAAAGATTGAGTTTTATTTAATGCCGAAAGTTTAAAAGGTCATTGCCAGCAGTTTCTTTATAATACTGCCAGTTGAGAATCAGTGGAGAGTGAAGATCGGAGTTCGGGATTTAAAAGATCGAGGAAAGTCGATTTCGACGGTGAAACAGGTTCGACCTTGTTTGATCCTCATTCGGAAGGAATTCGTTGACTGTGCTCGTGGTAATCCCTGCGAATAGCAGAAAGGATTGAGTACAGTGTTGTAAAGGAAAGGTCAGTGCCTTTAAGCCGTTTCATTTTTTCACCTTCGTAAATTCTTCGTGGGAAAAGTAGTTCGACTGGGAACTGCAACAACACGACGTGAAAGAGAATTTAAATCGTCTCAAAAAGTCTCTCCCTTAAATGGACTGTAAGCATTTTGAACTTTTGTAATACTACTTTGAAGAACTGTTTTTGCAACATCGCTTTAAGAACTGTTTAAGCTTCATTGCTTAAAGAATTGTTTAAGCTGCCGCAAGGCAGCTGATTTACGGTTACGTTAGTGATTTGTTTACTTTTGGGGGTTTGTTTTTCTGTGTTAAATTTTTTTATGTGTTTTATTTGTTATAAAAACCATTGCCTCACATATGTTTATTCTTGCTGAATCCGTAACAATGGGCACTGGTATAACTGTTACCTTTTTGAAACAAGTGGGAACTTCTGTCTGTAACAGTGAGAGTTTGAAAATGTCCTTGAATACTCCCGTGAATTGGTTGGTACAGGTTTTCAGAGCCTTACCATGTACTCCATCGGGAGCCTTCTTCTTGCGAGGGTGCACTCTCTTTAAAGACTCTCTTTCAAACAGACAACATCCAGGTAAGCTTCTTCTTCTGCTCCTTCTCCAAAGCCTCAAGATCCTTCCTATACTGGATCAACTAGAACTATATACAGTACTGTAGATGAGGCCTAACCGGAATCTTTTAAAACCGCAACATCACCTCTTGAACTTTGAACTCAATAACTCAGCTAACAAGTGCAAGTATTTGATCAGCATCTTAACCGCAGATTGACCTACGTCGTCACTTTCTAGGAGCTGTAAACCTGGACCTCAAACATCTCTGCTCAGCAACACCGTTAATGGTCTTCCCCTTAACCCTTTACTACTTGCTTTTGGCTGGCCAAGGTGCAACACTTCACATTTATCTGTGTTCAGCTCCATCTGCCATTTCACTGTCCTTAACTGTGAATGATCTACATTGTGCTGTATTCTTTGCCAGTCTTCTTCACCATCCACAACTGCACCACTCATGGTATCATTCAAAAACTTATTGAACCACCCATCTACATTCTCATCCCGGTCATTCTAATATTTCACAAACAGCAGAGGCCCCAGCACAGATCCCTGCAGAACGGCACGAATTACAAACCTCCAGCTCGAATAAATCTCTTCAAACACTTTCTTTAATCAAGAGGGACATTATTAAATGCTTTAGTCAAATCCATGTAGACGACATCATTAGCTCTACCTTCATCTATGACTTTCGTGACTTTGCCAGAAAACTCAATCATGTTGTGATGAGGGGACCTGCCCCACTGGAAGCCACGATGGCTTACTGTAATTAGCCTTTGGCTTCCAAATGGAATTAGGTGCAGACAAAAGTTTCAGAAGTGTTTGTAGACCCGGTCTGACTGCCGAGTAGAAAGTGACCATACTGGTTTACCTACAGACCAAAGGCGAGCGGCATGGTGCATTCGCTGGCCGTAAGATACATGGGACATGTATTAGTACTTCGTATTTACTACATGTACTTAGTGTACATGGGAGACAGGAGGAAAGAGGCGCTATGAGACAGGGGAGTTACCGTGGATAGGGCCAGGGCCATATCCATGACAGATATGTCCTGCAGAGACTGAGTCCAAGTTTGGTCTGGGATGAAGAGCAGCGCGAGCCAGTGTCTGATACCGGGAGCAGCTCTCAGCGATCCCAGGACCAGTGGAATTGTCAAATAGCGGCTGGGTGTGAATATTTTACTGGAAACGTGATAAAACTTACAAATTGCGGTACTGCCATTGCGTTCTGTCCTGGGTCTGGGGAGGATCTCTGAGTGGAACTGGGATTATGCCTTGTTTCTCACTGCACTGGTTTCGTCTCAGTGACCAAAGGCAAGCTGGATCGTGTGTTTATTGGCCACAAATTACAGTCTGACAAGTACATTGGTGACAGAAGGAAGGAAGCCTCTTTCCTAACTCTATACACTCAATATGTAGGATCTCATCACAGAGATCGGGTTCAGAGCCCAAGTCTTGGCTGGTTCAAATAGAATGTGACCGCACCGGTTTCCATCCCGAGACCAAAGGCGAGCTGAATGGTGCGTTCACTGGCTGTAAGATACTGTCATTTGTGTACATGAGTAACCGAAGAAAAGAGACGATGTGACACAGGGGAGTTGCCGTTGTCAGGGTCAGAGTCATATCCACGAAAGTCATGTCCTTCCCAAAGAGAGCCCGAGTGCATGGCCATGCCCTGAATTAAATTGCAAAGACACAGAAATCATTAAGAAGTCACCCTGAATGCACGTACCACGGGGCTTAATGACAACATTTATCTTATGGTTATGAGACTAGCACTATATGGTGAATTATTGGTCCCACAAGTTACCACATAATGATCTTGCAACTTATGATTTACCTTTCGCTTCAGCTGTTATATTTTGCTACATTTTGTTAGAGTTCCATCTTGTACTACAACAACACACTGCATTATTTTTGGACCCAGTATGCCAGTATGCTAATACACTAACATGGGGGGAGTCCTGTTTGGATCCGTTATTCTGTAACATTCAGGGGAAGTTGGTGAGCCTTCGGAACAACTGAACAAAACATTGTCTCGAAGTACTTTGTGGGAGTAGATCAGTAAAATAAAACAAAGCCCTTAGATTGAATTTCACAAAGACAAAGTTTGTGTAGATATGGCAAAGACCTCAGGAGGAAAAATGGAAGAAACTGCTTGTGATTGAGTCAGTTGAGGGGCAATGGCATCGATTTAAATAGATAATACATGTCGTGAAGGAAATATTCATACCCAAGGTCAGCAAGATGCAAAATAAAACATTAGATCAACTACATGAATGAGCAAAGATTTATAAAAATATTGAAGAAAAGACAGCTAAGTAAGGAACACAGAAAAATATAGTAATACATTTTAACCATAGGGCATATGAAAATATGAGAGCTATAGTCAAGTATGAACTTCTTACTGCCAAAGACAGGTTGAGACGGATATTGCTGATAATATTAAGATTGACCAAGCGGTTTTGTCAATACTTCAGTCATAAAAGAAATGTTAATTGGAAAGTTAAGTGTATTAGGAATAACGGTTATGCAGAGGATACATAAATAAAATAAAATAAAAATTAAATAAAAGTTACATAAAATTATGAAGAGGAGGACATAGCGGATGATTAACTCTTAATTCGCTAAAGTGTTCACCTAAAAAGATGTTAAAAATAAAGTTGCTTAAGCTGATTCAGTGATCTTACTAAATGAGGTCCTGTTTCAGATGGAAAGGGTGAAAGTTAATAAATCTCAGTGTCGGACAACATATATCCAAGGGTACTTAGCGAAGCCTACAATTAGAAATACAAACACAAAACAAATACTTTTCAAAACTCTGTGAAGACTGATGAAGTCTGTAATGACTTGAAATGGACAAATATTTTCTTGGTATATAAGAGGGGTGACAGCACTGACACTTTAAGATACTTACCTGTAAGCTGAACGTGTATTGTGGGTAAGATAAGAGGAATATGAATAAACGCCGAGTTGGAAAAACAGCTGATAAGAACAGGGATGCAGAAAGTGGGAATACAGGGATCCTTGTCTGGATTACTGCCAGTGACTAGTGGTGTTGCGACCATTACTTATTGCTGTATATAAGTGATTTAGATGATGAAATAGTTGGATTTGTTGCCAGGTTTGCTGATGATATGAAGACTGGTGGAGGTGGAGGTAGTGTTGAGAAAATAGGTAGGATGCGGAAGCACTTAGACAGATTAGGAGAAAGGGCAAATAATTGGCAAAAGAAATATAATATTGGAATATGCACTGTCATGCGTTCCAGTAGTGGTGATAAATGTGCAGACTATCTTCTAAAAGGGGAAAAATACAAAAATCTGAGAGGCAAAGTGACTTTGGTGTCATTATACGCAACACCTTAAAAGTTAACTTGGAGGTTGAGTTGGAGGTGAGGAAAAGAAATGTAATGTGAGCATGCATTTCTGATGTCTAGAATACCAGAGCAGGGATGTGATACTGAGGCCTCACCTTGAGTATTGTGTACAGTTTTGTGCTCCTCATCTCAGAGGCGATGTGCCGGCATTGGAGAGAGTCCAGAGGAGGTTCACAAGGATGATTCCAGACAATGAAAGGGTTAGCATACGAAGAACATTTGATGACTCTGTGTCTGTACTCACTGGAATTTAGAAGGATGAGCGACGTTCTCATTGAAACCTTTTGAATGTTGAAAGGCTGAGACAGAGTAAGTGTAAAGGATGTTTCCCACGATAGGAGAGCCTAAGACAAGAGGGGATAGATTCAGGATAGCGGGATGTCAATGCAAAACAGAGATGTGGAGAAAATTTCTCAGTTAGAGGGTGGTGAATTTGTGGAATTTTTGCCACTTGCAGCTGTGGAAGCCAGGTCGTTGGGTGTATTTAAGGCAGAGATTGATAGTTTTCTGATTGGACATGGCATCAAACTGATGGGGAAAAGGCCTGGAAATGGGTTTGAGCAGGGGAAAGAAAGGATCAGTCATAATTGAATGTTGGAGCAGACTCGATGGGCCAAACGGCCTAGTTCTGCTCCGATGTCTTATATTTTTATGGCGTTCTGTTAGCAGACAGGCAGCATGGGTTCAGAAAGGGTAAATCATGTTTCACTAATATGTTGCAGGTCTATGAAGTGGGCGGGGGGGGAAACAAAATTTATGATCACAATAAAGCGGTGATACCATTTACTTGGGCTTCAGAAGGATTTTGAAAAGGTACCCCAGAAGAGGTTAATATTCAAATTACAGGAGGTAGGGATTCAGGCTACGGGATGTGAATGAGTGCAGAACTGGCTGAGAAGCAGAAAGGGAAGAGTTATGGTGAGAGGATCATTTTCACAGCTGGAAAATGTTAAAAGTGGCTTCCACAAGAATCCGTTTGGGGGCTGCTGCTGTTTTTATTTACATTGATGATTTGGATAAGCACAGAGTAATAAACTAGCTCAGTATGCAGATGACACAAAATTAGAGAGATCGGCTGATACCATTCAGGCAGGGGAATCAATACAGGTAGACCTAAACAAAACCCTGACGTGGGCAGATAAATGACAGGTGAAATTTAATGCAAATAAATGTAAAATATTACATTTAGGAAGTAGAAGTATTAGATATAAATATACAATAGGGGTCTTGAGTAAGCAAGTGCATTGTAGGAGAAGGATTTGAGTCTCCTGGAAGACATCACTATCAACATCTGGACAACATACTGAAGCAATGAGGAAGGCAGATATAAGGTTGGGCTATGTAATACGATCAGAGGAGTCCAGAGCTAGAGACGTCTCCTTAACCTATTTCATGCACTTGTGAGGCTACGCCTTGAGAACTGTGTACAATTCTGATCACCATATTTTGTAAGGAATGTGAAGTCATTGGAAAGAGATCAGAGATGGGTGACTCCTCTCATTACAGGACTGCAGGGTGTCAGCTGTGCAGTAAGATTGAGAGAATTAAATCTATCTGGCCTAAGTTGACATACAATGAGAGGAGATATGATAGAGATATTCAGAATCATTAAGGGCAGAGTAAGTATGATGCCAACTGCTACTTCAAAATTAATCTATCAACAAGGAAACGTGGAGACTGGTGAAAGTGAGATTTCAGACTGACATCAGAAAGCAATTCTTTATAAAGTGATTTGACAGATGCACAGTGAACGCAACACTCTCACACTGAAGCATAGACTGACAGGTAGAGAATGTACCCCACAATCTCACACTGTATCATGGACTGACAAGTACATAATGAAACCCGCCCTCTCACACGGTATTGGAGACTGACAGGTACAGAATGAACCCTACCATCTCAGAATCATATCAGAATCAGGGTTATATTCACCGGCAGGTGACGTGAAATTTGTTAACCTAGCAGCAGCAGCATTTCAATGCAATGCATGATCGAGAGGAAGAAAACATAATAATGAAGAATATAAAAATAATAATGTTACTAAATAACAAAGTAAATCAGTTGCAGTGTAAGTATATTGAATGATGTAAACAAATCAGAAATACCATATATTAAAAAATAGTGAGGTATAGTCCAAAGATTTAATGTCAGTTTAGGAATCGAATGGCAGAGGGGAATACGCTGTCCTTCAATCACCGAATGTGTGACTTCAGCCCTCTGTACCTCCTACCTGATGGGAACAGAGAGTAAAGGGCATGCCCTAGGTTTTGGAGGTCCTTAATAATGGACTTTGCCTTTCTGAGACACCGCTCTCTAAAGATGTCCTGGGTACTTTGTAGGCTAGTACCCAAGATTGAGCTGATATGACTTACAACCTTAGCACTTCTTTCGGTCCTGTGCAGTATCACACTGTATCATAGACTGTACCTGTATCAGGTACAGAGTGAACACCACACTCTCACACTGTACCAGAGACGAGGAGATACAGGAGGAACACCACAGTCCTGCAATCTATGTCTCCGTTTCTGGCAGTCTGTCTGCTTGCTTGACCCATTTATTTGTCAGTTTGCCTATCGGAATGTGTGTGTGTGTGTGTGTGTGTGTGTGTGTGTGCGTGCGTGCGTGCGTGCGTGCGTGCGTGCGTGCGTGCGTGCGTGCGTGCGTGTGTGTGTGTGTGTGTGTGTGTGGGTCTGTCTGTCTTACTTCTAACAATATTTCTCACGCTTGCCTTTCACTCGTTCATTTCCAGCTGCTATGCACATATTCCTCTGCCAATTTGTAGTATTTTTTGTATTATTTAACAGTCTGCCTATTCTTTTGCAGATTGAAATATTTGTTCTCGATTTCTATTGACCTTTGGCAGATTTGAGATCCCCATTAAAGACTGTTACATCAGCAACATGACACACAAAATGCTGGAGGAACTGGGCAGAGTTTCTTATGTTACCCTGGATTGCCAACATCTTCAGATTTTCTCGTGTTTGTGCATTAGCAACGTGCTTATTTTACCGTTCCCATCCTGATCTCTTTCTCTTTGTATCTTTGTTCGAATCTGTGCTTGTGCATTTCGAATTATATAGACTTCATTAGTTACATCCTTCATATACATGAGAAGTAAAATTATTTACGTTATGTCTCTGACCAAATGTGTAATACGCAATTTATAGTGACTTATAATAAATAGTATGTTCAACTGGATAGTCACCGTAACATAGAAATACATTTGTATAATTGTTTCTGAGAGTGAGTGTGTGTGTGTGTGTGTGTGTGTGTGTGTGTGTGTGTGGGAGAGAGAGAGAGAGAGAGAGAGAGAGAGAGAGAGAGAGAGAGAGAGAGAGAGAGAGAGAGAGAGAGAGCAGGAACTGAAGGACAGTTCAAAATGGGAAACTGCAGGGAGAGAGGTAGGAATCGGTCAATGTCGCTGGTCTCCGTTCAGAGATAAATAATTAGCCAACAAAAAGATGAAATCGCTAAGTGTATCTGCTTCGTGACAGAGCTCAATCTTTGAAAGTATATCACTCGGCCTATTTTCACCAGGGTCGCTGCTGAGGTAATGTCGTAGATATTTGATGTATTTGTATCCAATCGCCCCAATATTTACAAAGGAGACAATGGTATTGAATTAAAGTGTTTGTTTAAGTTATTGTTACTAAGGAAGTTAATGAGGTGTATAACCGTATCTCTGGAGACAGATCCTCTGTATAAATCAGGGCCGCTTGGAATGCATCAGCTGTCTGCCGGAGCTGTGTATTCAGGAGCAACAGAAATCACAGATTATCACTGAAATGGTGTATCCAGTCATCTGGCGGATAGAAGACGTTTACTATCCTTTTATTTCAGCCTTTGGAATTCCCGGTAAGCCGCAGTGTCAGCTGCCGTGGGTGGATGTTGAAGTTTAATCCCAATGATGTGATTGATGCTGCCGCTGGTTTAAACTGTGCCTGTATACCGCATTTCAGGAATGGAGTGGAAACACCGGGACTATAGATGCTGGGATTTCTATCTAAAAGCAAACCGCTGCAGGAATTCAGCGAAACGGCTAGTTTCCGTGGGACTGAGCAGGTCAGGCAGCGTTCCTCCAGCGGTTTGTGATTAACAATGAGATGTTCGGCTCTCTGCTTCTGGTCCTGTAGTAGCTGCACTGCTTTTGCAAATATTTTGTTTACACAGCCCGCGGAGCTTCTGCCAATTTACCGTCTGCATTTGAATGTGAGTGATCGTCCGCTTAGGAGCAACAATCAAACCATCGACTGTAGTAACACTTTAGCAAATGTAAGGAGATCCGTGTTGTAACACGAAACTGTTGTGGATTTTTAGTAAATGTCTGCGATATGACTGAATATAAAGGAGATGATGGATAACATAATGAAGTCGACGCTGAGTCAATTAACACAACTGACGTGGTGTTTCACAGTTATCAATACAGTGAAATGTGATCTATTATATCTACACCTGACACCGTTACAGACATCTGACTACGGCACCGAGTTTGAATTCCTCTCCCACGCTTCCATGTGATGGATTCAGTGGGAGGCGTCCTGTCTGTCTGTGAGGTTGTGTCAGACTGCGCTGTATCTGTTGGAATGAGTCAATGTTCTGTTGTAAAGTCAGTGAGGTGGCAAATGCCGGAATAGGAAACAATCTCGGGGAATGCTGGAAACACTGAGCCCCAAACAGCTTGTATGGAAAGAGACTTGTGTCCGGGGTCTCTCTGAGAACAGTTCTGGGGAGGGATACTTTAACTGTTTTCCACATTCTCTGTTTTGTCTGGATATGTGTTTCCAGCATTTCCTGTTTTTGCTCCGTCCTTCGGCTGTCTGTCGCTGACAGGGATCGCCATGGAAGCTGCTGATTGTCTAATGGAAGAATCCCGCCATCAGCGTCCGGATTTCTTCATTTCATCCAGAATTGTTCCATCCAGTATTGACTCTGAGGAGGTAGTTACCCAGTTTTTGCTTTCCGCTGCCACTTCACATTTCGGTCATCAGTAAGGAATCCGTATTCAGATCATATTGACTTTATTTCACTGTGTAAGCTCCTTCACTGTCTGCGCCAGCTCTGCGCCCTCTCTCGACCCCCACCCACCGCTAAATGTAACTATAATTCGGAAATATTACTGGGTCCCCTCAAACTGCTGCATTGGATTCTGCTCAGTATTTTCTCAACTTGCTGATCACTGCCTCTCTTCCAGCGAACTTGGTGGCGATTGTGATCCTGTCCCGGGGAAAGTGCGGTCTCTCCAAATGCATCACTCGCTACCTGGTGGGAATGGCAGCGGCCGATCTCCTGGTCGTTATCTCGGATCCGCTGCTGAGGTGGACTGCTGCCATTTATTTTCCCCGATCATTCCTGTGAATTACTCCTGTGTGCAGTCTCTATGAATGGTTGATGTTTGCGAGCACTACGGCCTCAGTCTGGCTGACTGTCGCTTTCACCGTCGATCGATTTGTGGCTATTTGCTGTGAGAAGCTGAAAACAAAATATTGCACCGAGAGAACGGCGGCTGCGGTTATCGGGACAGTGAGTGTGTTGTCTTGTTTGGTGAGTGTCCCCTACGGTTTTATATACGAGCCCATTGTAATAATTAATGGTGTTCCTTGGCGTTGTGTTGCTAGACCAAGCTTCACAAACTCACCCTCATGGGCGGCATTTGAGATGTTTCACCTCATTTTGGCCCCTTTTGTCCCTTTCTTTCTGATGTTACTGCTCAATATTCTGACTGTCAGGCGGATTCTAGCGGCCAGTCGATCCCGCAGGAGGCTCCGGGGACAAAAGAGTGGAGAGAATGACAAGGACCGGGAGATGGAGAACCGACGCAAATCCATCGTTTTGCTCTTCAGCATAACCGGTAGCTTCATATTGTTGTGGGGAACACGGGTGGTGTTTTCCATCTATAGACGGATTTCAAACACGTTTTTTTATCCTCTCACGGATCCACGCGACACCATAAGACGCACATCGGACATGCTGCAGATTCTCAGTTCCTGCACCAACACGTGTATTTACGTCCTGACTCAGAGCAAATTCCGAGAGGAACTGAAGAATGCGGTGAAATACCCGCTGAATCGGATTTTGAAACTCATGAAGCATTAGAAATAAATGTAGTAACGTATTAGAATTCAGCTGCCTTCATGCTCCCTATTCTACCCCCCTCCACTTGTGATTCTATAGAAACAATGTGATGAACAGAGTTACAGAACAAACAGGAGAGAATCTGCATTCGCTCGAAATACAAAACGAGACACAGAGAGTCAGATCCTGGTGAAGGGTCTCGCCACGAAACCTCGACTGTTTACTCTTCTCCTCACACAAAATGCTGGAGGAAATCAGCAGGCCAGGCAGCATCTATGGAAAAGAATAAACTGTCGACGTTTGGGGCCGAGACCCTTCTTCAGAGTCCTGTCAATTATTTACTCATTTCCCGTTTTGTGCGCTGCCTTAGAATTACAAAACAGCTCTTTACAGCTGATCCCGACGGCATCACTGGCCTCAACATCCCAGAGAAATCCCTTTTGCGCCTCACGTCCCGCCCTGTTATATCGAAGCTTGAGGTGAACCTGTTTCCCTTGCTCCCCGGTTCTGACAAAACCTTCTGATCTTGGAGTATATTTTCATCTCTATCAACCACTGCTACTCCCGTCAAAACCCGTCCTTTCCTTCACCACCTTTTATTCTTGTCCTTCTCTACCTGTAGGTTTTCCTTCTCACTGCCATCTTGAAATATCTTCCTGTAAAAGAATTTTACAAATGAACTGTTACGTTCATTTGTCTCTGTGAGGGATAGTGAGACAGGGAGAATGAGCGCGAGGAAGAGAGCGAATGAGATATCGCGAGGAAAGGGCGCGCGGGAGAGCACGTGAGGGAGAGGGCGCGAGGAAGAGAGCGAATGAGATATCGCGAGAAAAGGGCGCGCGGGAGGGCACGTGAGGGAGAGGGCACGAGGGAGCTTGTGCCATGGAGATGAGGCTAGACAGAGCGTGATGTAAAGGGCGTGACGGAGAAGGTGCGGGCGATGGTGAGCGCGAGGGAGAGCGACAGAAGGAGACATCGCGAGGGGAGAACGCACGAAAGAGTTGGCGTGAGGGAGAGGGAGCGAAGGAGAGCACGTGAGGGATAGGACACGTGGAACATGTCGCGAGAGTGAGCGCGAGGGCGTGTGGGAGGGGCAGAGAAAATAGAATGAGAGAGAGATAGCGAAGCGTCTGAGACATCGTGAGGGAGACAAGGAAAGACAGTGAGAGGGAGGGAAATAGATCGATAATGTAGCCTCCGTGCCCCCAGTGCCGTCGCTCCGTTAATAGTGCGATACTTGGGTGCAAATTCGGTGTAATATCCCCCCCCCCCACAAATACCAGAAAATACACCAAAAGAGAGTAAATAATTGCAATTTTATAGCTATTTCTTAGTGGTGGGTTAGTAGAAATAGATAACCTAAATGCTCCAAATAAATAAGTTTATCAGTTTGTGCACGTAATATTTTAATACGTTGGAGCTCACGCCTCCGGTTCCATCCACAAGGACCTTCCGAGACTTCGGCCACCGTCCGAACCGCCGACGTCCAGTATCCGCCGCCCTGGAACCGCTGTCCGCTCCACACACGTCCGTCCTCCTCGCTGGCCTCCCGAAAAAGACCGCGAACTCCCGCTCAGCTCACACATACAAGACAGCATAACAATCCTCCATTGGTCAGTTTGCCCCTTATCGGTAGTCATAACCCAAACATACCAGACACAGAAACCCATTACAGCATGAAATAACGTTACAGAGAAGCCATTTCATTATAAAAATACAGAGAAGCCATTTTGTTAGCCTGAACAGTTAACACCACTGTTACTGTTACCGAGAGTCCTACAATCTCCCCCTACCAAATTTAGTCATGCCCTCATGACGCTCAGATAATTTGCCAACCCCTCCTGCAAAGCGCAAAGCCCAACCCAAGTGCAGAAAGCAGTGACATAACTCCCCAAAACAGAGATCAAACCCCGTTCCCCTGGTGCTACATAAGCCAACCTAGCTGGGGGGTTTACTTCTCTGGGACCTTCGCATCCCCTCTTCTAACTCCTCCACCACCGACACTACAGAAGACTCATGGAAACCACAAGGCGAACCCTCCCGCGAGCGGTCAACCAAACCCCTCTGCACCTCGGAACCCTCTCTCTCTTACTCCGAGCCAAACTCCCCGCCTACGCCCTGTGGTGGTACTCTGTACAGCCCATCACCAGCTCCCCTTACCCCATCCAAACCAATGGGGGAAGGACCAGGAGTCTCATCCTCCACCACGGGGGCATCAGAGAACGGCAGCATGTACTAACCATCCGAGCAATATCCCTCACAGGGGCATGTCTGGGGCTGGCCCGACTCCCCCAGTGTGGGCTCTTCCTCGACCTTGCGTCCTGGTACTAGCTGCATCCGGCATCTCGGGCCCCCGCTCTATTTGTACGTTTCGCCCTACAAGAGAGGGGTTTCTCGTTCGGGATTGAATTTGTCACATACGGGGTAATTAGTTCCGGTTTAAACGAGGGGAGATGGATTCGGATAGGACTTAACTCTGGTGTGAGATCGAGGGAGTATCGGTTACTCATGCCTGCGTATTAAGTGGGGTGGACATGCGTATCTCGGACGGAGTGTTAATTTGATGCTTGAGTACGGTCAGAGCTATCGGTAGGGTCGAAATCGTAGGCAGAAAGATTGGCAAAATGGGGGATTTAGGCTATGTGTTAGCGCGAATCGGTGCTGACGTCTCGGCGGTGGGACTGCCACCGTCTATCGGCGATCTCAGTGACGTGGGTCCATGGGGCGTGAACATTGTCACACAGAAAAGGTTTGACAGGTCTGATGGGACACCAGAGAAGTTGCCAGCAGCTGGGGGCGGAGATTTTCGAGACCGGGTCCTATCGTTTTTGAAGGATGAAGGAAGGGAGTGGTCGGATTTGGAAAATCTCATTGGTCCCCCTCTGCCACGGAAGGGGGAGGGTTCGGAGTTGGCGTCAGCCATTAACTCCTTGATGAACAAGTCGGCGGGTCGTCGTTAGAATTTAAGAATTTTCTCAGGGCGCATCCCTACCCGGAAGGGGAAGAAGATTGTGAGTCCTGGGTAGAGCATGTCTCCCGGCTGCTGGGTGAGTGGCAGTGCTCTGAGGAAGCGAAGGGGCAGAGATTGTTTAACAATTTGTGAGGGGTGGCAGCTGAGGTAGGTAAAGGTGGGAAGGGCAGCAACCCCTTGGCTACCTGGAGGGATTATCTAGAAGCATTGGAGGAGGCTTTTGGTCTGACGGGGGGCATGGTGGAGCTTTTAGAGGAGCTTCGGGGCCTACGTCAAGAGAAAGGAGAAAAGCTTTCTGAGTATCTTTTCCGGGTCTGAGGCGACGGCGGGTCATTCCGGAGACGGGGGTGAATCAGATCAGGATAGACCAGGTAGCAATGTAGCAAGGGGCGCCGAGGCATGAAGTGATTGCTACGAGTCTCCGGCAGTCCAGTAGATCGCGGCCCCAACCCATCCTTTGTTCAGTTGCTCAGAGAGGTGAGGGAGGAGGAAGACGCATTGGAATCGAAAGAGGGCTCCGGCAGTACGGCGCTCTCCTCCGTGGTAGCCCCTTGTAGTGAAGTGACTGGGGCCAGCTCCAATCGGGAGATAGTGAGCAGGTTCCTCCGCATGAGGGGACTGGCAGAGAGGGCCCCTCCCTGAAGGGACGGACTGCACAGAAGCCCGGGGGAGGCCGGGGTCCCGCGAGACGGGGTGTGTGTTATAACTGTGGGGAAGAGGGGCACTTCAGCCGGGGATGTGACCGGCTGGGAGCCCCTCGAGGGGAGACTCCACGGGTGTCCAAGCAGTAAGGCGGGGGGGGGGGGTCGGGAAGCTTAGAGGAGACCCAGTGAGGGAACGGCCTGGAGTCTCTGGGAAAACACAAAGTGCCACGGGACCCCGGACAGGAGAGGACCCTGTCAGCGAAGGATTGGTGGGACCCGGATCCAGCGTGTCAATCCAGATAGAGGGAATAGATACAAGAGCCATACTTGACACGGGGTCACAGGTCACGCTGTTGTACTGTTCATTCTACGATCAGCATTTGTCGCATTTACCCTTGACGCCCTTCAGTGCCCTGGAAATCTGGGGTAACAGTGCTGGTGATTATCCATACGATGGGTATTTGTCCGTGAGGCTGGAGTTTCTAGAGGCCGAGGAGGGAGTGTCTGAGCGCTGGTTTGCCCGGACCCAGTTGCGACGAGATGTGTATTAATTCTGGTGGGGACCAACACCCCTCTTGTACGGAGACTCTAGGAGAAGGTGGGTGAGGACTTTTTGGAGACTCTGACAGTGCACCTAGTGTTTCAAGCTGCCTTTAAGGAGGTGTGTGTGGTGGCATGAAGCGGGACACGGCATTGTAAGGAGGAACTGTGCCCAGTTGAAGCCCAGGGTGGTACGACCCGGTGATGTAGAGAGAGTGATGGGGATCAACTGTTCAGACTCTGGGAAGGAGTTCACTTCGTCATCTCAACTGAAGGTACATCGGCGAGTTCACACTGGGGAAAAACCGTTCAGGTGCTCAGAATGTGGGAAGGGATTCACTCAGTCATCCAAACTACAGACACACTGGCTGGTTCACACCGGGGAGAAACCTTTTGTCTGCTCCGTATGTGAGAAAGGATTCGCACGTTCATCTCAACTGAAGGAACATCAGTGAATTCACACTGGGGAGAAACCGTTTACTTGCTCAGACTGTGGAAAGGAGTTCGCTCGTGCAGCTCAGCTGAGCGTACATCAACGATTTCACACTGGGGAGAAACCGTTCAGCTGCTCTGAATGTGGGAAGAGATTCACTCTGTCATCTGACATGAAAATACATCAGCGACTTCATACTGGGGAGAGGCCGTTCACCTGCTCTGTGTGTGGGAAGGGATTCACTCACTCATCCACCCTGCAGAGACACCAGCTGGTTCACACTGGGGAGAGGCCGTTCACCTGCTCTGAATGTGGGAAGGGATTCACTCAGTCATCCAACCTTTTGTCACATCAGCGAATCCACACTGGGGAGAGGCCGTTCACCTGCCCTGAATGTGGGAAGGGATTCATTCGGTCATCCAAGCTGCGGAGACACCAGTTAGTTCATACTGGGGAGAAACCATTCACTTTCTCAGATTGTGGGAAGGGATTCACTTAGTCATCTGACTTGAAGCTGCATCAGCGAGTTCACACTGGGGACAGACCGTCAGACTATAAGATATAAGACCAGAATAAGGCTGTTGACCCCATCGAGTCTGTTCTGTCATTTTATCGTGGCTGATCCAAATTTCCTCTCTGCACCAATCACCTGTCTTGTCCCCGTATCCCTTCATGCCCGGATCAATCAAGATTCTATCCACCTCTGCCCTAAATGTACATAACGAATTGGCCTCCACAGCTGCCTGTGGCACGGAATTCCGCAGATTCACCACTCTCTGTCTGTTCTCTGTCATCTCCGTTCTGAAAGGACTCCCCTCTATTCTGATGCTCTGTTCCCTGGTCGTAGACTCTTCCACCACAGGAAGCATCCTTTCCACATCCACTCTATCAAGCCCTTCCACAGTTTGATAAGTTTCAATGAGATCAGCCCTAATTCCTCTGCTGATACAGGCTCAGGCCCATTAAACACTCTTCATATGACAATCCATTCAATCCTGGAATCTGTTTTTGTGAACATAGTTTGAACCTTCTCCAGCTTCAGCACATCCTTTCTAAGATAAGCGGCCCAAACCTGTACTCCAAGTGAGGCCTCACCAGTGATTACCAACTTCCCAAATTACATCCTTGCTTATATATTGTAGATCTCTGGAAATGAATGCTAACGTTGCATTTGCCTTCCACACCACAGACTCAACCTGCAAAGTAGCTGTTAGGGAATCCTGAACATGGACTCCCCGTGTCCCTTTGCACCTCAGTTGTTTGGTATTTTCTGCCCATTTCGAAGAAGTTAACACTTTCATTTCTTCTACCAAAATGCATGAACATACACTTCCCGGCACTGTATTCCATCTGCTGTTTTTTTCCCCATTCTCTAAATCTATCTCAGTCCTTCTGTACCTTCTCTACCGAAAACTACCTGCCCCTCCTCATGTCTTCATATCGTCTGCAAACCTTGTAACAAAGCCAGCAATTCCGTCTTCCGAACTATTGGAATATAACACAAATCACCAGTCCGAACACAGAGCCATGAGAAACACCACTAGTAACTGGCAGCCAACCAGAGATGGCTCCCTTTATCTCCAGTCTTTGCCTCCTACCATTCAGCTTGTCATGGTCCGGTCCGTGACGTCTGCGTTCCAGTTCACGGTCCGGTCCGTGGACTCTGGACTCTTGTTCCCAGTTCTTAGTTCCTCATCTAGGTCTCACCTTCCTACTCTGTTCCTAGCCCATGCCCTGTCTCCTAGTCTTGTCCAGGGCCTGTGTCTTGTCCAATGTTGTTTCTTCCCCACTTCTTTCCTGATACACCTAGTCCTCTCCCTAGTACTTCAGTGTCTGTGTCTTGCATTTGGGTCCGTTCCCAACGCCCACCTTACGGCACAGCCACTGTTTAATCCATGCTAGAGTCTCCACTGTAATACCGTGTGTTTATTCAGCAGCCTAGTGTGTTGCACCTTGTCAAAGGCCTTCTGAAAACCCAAGTATACAACATCTATTTCTTCATTCGGGTTGCTTTTCCAGCTTCACGAGTTTCACTTGAGGAAACCAATTCTCCTTTGTTGATCCTGCTTGTTGCTTCTTCCAAGAATGCCAACAGATTTGTCAGGCAAGATTTCCCCTTGAGGAAACTTTGCTGACGTTAGAGCAATAGAAGGCTGGAAGACAAATAGAGGGCTATGGGTAACCCTAGGTAATTTCTGAGGTAAGGGCATGTTCGGCACAGCCTGTATTGTGCTGTAGGTTTTCTATGTTTCTACGGCATATGGTCTTCAGTCGAAGATTAAAGGCAGAGCCTTGCAGCAGTTTTTCTCCGTTGGACCTTTGAGCAGCGGCCAGTCAGCATTTGGGTTTGCTCAGCAAGAACTGAAAGTTGTGCAGGAGCGAGTGGAGCGGTCAGTGTCAGAGTGAATGGAGTCCGAGTGGAGCGGTCAGTGTCAGAGTGAATGGAGTCCGAGTGGAGCGGTCAGTGTCAGAGTGAATGGAGTCCGAGTGGAGCGGTCAGTGTCAGAGTGAATGGAGTCCGAGTGGAGCGATCAGTGTCAGAGTGAATGGAGTCCGAGTGCAGATTCTGAGGCTTTAGCTGTCAGTGATGGGAGCCTTCAGTCAGAGAAGGTGTAATTAAGCTGAAGGTAGAGATTTTTTGCCCCCTTCTTTTCAGTTGCTCAATGAGAACGGTAGAGATTACAGACGGGGTAGTGGAAAGCTCCTCTTGTGGGATGCGGGAAACCAGGGACACCTCCAGTGCCCCCGATCAGTACACCTTCGAAAAGTGGATCCGGCTGCAGCTTCTAACAACCTGCATTAAGAGGCTGGAACCGGATGAACACCAGATCATTCTGGAGGCTTCAGGAGTGATAGATGGGATGTTTGGAGAGGTAGTTGCACCGAAAGTGCAGGACAAAAGGAAACTGGGTGACAGCCAGGTAAAGGAAAGGGGTTGTACAGACATACAGAGTACCCCTGTGGTCATCCCCTCAACAACTGGGGTATCGTTCTGGATACTGTTGCGGGGTGTGGGGGTGATCCAGCCAGGGAAAGGAAAGGGGTGAAACAGCCATACAGAGTACCCCTGTGGTCATCCCCTCAACAACTGGGGTATCGTTCTGGATACTGTTGCGGGGTGTGGGTGTGATCCAGCCAGGGAAAGTCACAGCCACTGGGTCTCTGTCTCTGTGACTCAGAAGGGAAGAGGGGAGAATAGTCGAGCTGTGTGATAGGTGATGCATCCATTAAGGAAACAGACTGGATTCTGTGGGTGAGAACGAGATTTCAGGATGGTCCTGTGTGCCGTGGGTCCGGGACATCTCTGCTCGAGTGTTCAGCATTCTTAACGGGAACAGTGAATGTCGTGGTCCATGTGGGTACCAATGATATGGGCAGGTGGAGTATTGAGGTTCAACAAAAGGGGGTCAGGGAGTGTGGTGCTAAGTTCAAGGGTTGTAATCTTAGGATTGCCACTGTGCCACGTGCCAGAAACAGGAAGGCGAAGGAAACGGTGCAGGAGGGAAGGTATAAGATTTTCAGATTATTTGAGCCAGCGAGGATTGCGGTGTTGCGTTGGGGGAGAGGGTGGCATCGTTGATGGAGGGTGGAGCAGACAGGTCTCGGTCTCTCTCTCTCACACAAACATATGCAGTGTGGGTATGGAGCGTACGGAAGAGGGGGTTGAGTGGGAGAAGAGTGAGAAAGGGAATGAGGAGGATGAGGTTAGGGCTCCTTCTCAAAGACCCAGACTCACCCACCCCTCCCCCTCTGGAATTGGTCCCATTCCATCCCCCAGGCTGGGGGTGAGCATTGAGTTGCCTTGCCAACCAGAAAATGAATGGTTCAACAACAGCTGGTTAACACACTTTGATAATAAATTTACGTTGAGCTTGATTATTGAAATGTACTGTTTGTAAAACATGTACTGATGAGAAATGGTCTCAGTGAAGGTCCGAGAGTGGAAAATGAACCGGTGTTCAGCCCCACTTCTCCGTGCCGGACAAGAACCCCTATGGGAGTCTGTCCCATCTGTCTGTGCTTGACACATCTCCCTCTAATGTTTCCTCTTTCTGTACCTGTCCCAGTGACTTTTATTTCCCTTTCTCCTGTCTTCTCCCCATAACCTTTGACATCCTTAATAATCAAGCATTGATTAACTTATGTTTTAAATAAAACCTGTGAAGAGCGAACCAAGCTGAAATGGGGTCGAGAGTTGACCCCCCTGTGAACTATGCTGCTATGCTGCTAATGAGAGAGAGAAGGGGGGGGGGGGGAAGGCACCCAGCGCCGATGAGAGACATGATTTAATATTATGGCTCCTTGGCTGATTGTTTACATTTGCTCCAAGGACACTTTTGCCTGCTTGTAAGATTCTTGCAGAGTCAGCAAGGCGGAGCCGGTTTGATGGACAGCCGGTGTCCAGCAAGTGATGATAAAAAGCAGCTCTGCTGAGACACAGGCAGAGACACCACGGGACACTGAAAGAGCGTTGTGCACCCATGTGAAGGTGCAGGTTTGGAGGATCGATCAGGAGCTCACAGTGTGTGGAAGGTGCGACCGGTGGGGGCTTGTTTGTGTGTCCACCCTTGCCTGGTTGACAGGTCCACCACTGAAGAACGGTCGTACATGGTCATAGTCGATGACCACAACAGGACAGGAAGCTAACGGACAGTTCGATGGTAACGTGTCTCTCTCACTCCCTCTCTCTCCCCCCCCTCTCTCTCCCTCCCTCCCTCTCTCTCTCTCCCCCTCTCTCCCTCCACCTAAACTGAACTGAACTCTTCACCATCGTAAGACTATCCATTTACCCCTAGACTTTGAAAGAGCTTGGTTTTGATTCCTATTTCCACACTTCTGTACATATCATTGCTAACCTGTTTCACATATTTGCATTTTTATAGGGCTGTATTGCTTAGTTTACTAATTAACACTATTAGCTACAGTAATACCAGACTCCAAAGTGTGTTTCATTTCTGCTGGTTCGGTAACCCGGTCACGGGGTACGTGATAAACTGATGACTTGGACTCCGAGCCGGCCATGACAATGAATTTCACAGGATCACTACCTGCAAATCATTGTGGGCAGGTGTTTTCATGGAGATGCACGGCAGAAATGTCGCAAATGTTCAGGGAACACTGGGGCAGGGAGCCCACGGTGGGGTAGATGAACCATAGTGTACAAAGGATATAGAAAATCTAGTTAAGAAGAACAGAAAAGCTTATGGAAGCTCCAATAAACTGAGTACAGATGGATTTCTAGAGAATTACAAGGTTACATGGAAGGAGTGTAAGTGTGAATTAGGAGAGTCAGAAGGGGCCATGAGAAGTGTATGTGAAGAGCAAGAGGATGACCAATGTGATCGTAGGACCAATAGAGTGCGATACCTGAGTTAGATCAGGTAGCGCTGGTACTTAATGAATAGTTTGCTTCAGTATTCACCAGGGAAGGGGACCTTCACAATTGTGGGGATGACTTACAGCGGATTGAAATGCTTGAGCATATAGACATTAAGAAGGAGGACGTGCTGGAGCACTGGAAATATATTAAGTTAGACAAGTCGCTGGGGCCAGGTGAGATCTACCCCAGGCTACTGTGGGAAGAGAGGGAGAAAATTGCAGAGCCTCTGCCGATGATCTTTGCATTATCAACCAGGATGGGAGAAGTACCAGAGGACTGCAAGTTAGCAAATTCTGTCTTCAAATTTGACCAACCAAATATTAATGGTGAAACTCTTGGCAGTGTCGAGGATCTGTGTCCAATAGGAGCTCAAAGCTGCTCCGCAGGTTGACCGTGTTGTTAGAAAGGCATATGGTGTGTTGGCCTTCATCAACTGTGGGATTGAATTCAAGAGCCATGAGGCAATGTTACAGGGATATAAACCCTTAGTTCCACACCACTTGGAGCACTCTGTTCATTTCTGGTCGCCTCACTACAGGAAGGATGTGGATACTACAGAGAGAGTGCAGAGCAGCGTTACAAAGATCTTGCCTGCATTGGAGAGCATGTCTTGTGAGAATAGATTGAGTGAACTTGGCCTTTCCTTCTTGGAGTGACGGAGGACGAGAGGTGACCTGACAGAGGTGTTTAAGATTATGAGGGGTTTGATAGTGTGGATAGCCAGAGGCTTTTTCCCAGTGTTGAAATGGGTAACACGAGGGGGCATCGTTTTAAGGTGCTTGGAAGTAGGTACAAGGGGAGATGTCAGAGGTACGTTTTACACACAGAAGGGAGCATGGGACGCATTTCCAGTGAAGGTGGTAGAGGCGGATACAACAGGGTCTGTTAAGAGACTCTTATATAGGTACCGTACACGAAGCTTAAAAATAGAGGGCTGTACGGTAGGGAAATTCTGAATTAGGATACATGGTCGACACAACATTGTGGGCAGAAGCGCCTGTAATGTGCTGTGGATTACTATGTTCTATGGTCACTCTCCGCTGCTATCAGATTTTTCTTCTCCAGCCCTTGACCTTTCCCACCCGCCTGGCTTCAACTATCACATTCTAGCTAATCCCTTTCCCCTCTGATTATACTGCACACCTTTTGATTCTGGCGTTTCCCCCGTCCTTCTCAGTGCTGAAGAAGGGACTCGTCCCGAACCGCCGGCAGTTTATTCTTTTGCACAGATGCTGCCTGAGCTGCTGAGTTCCTTCAGCGTTTTGAGTGAGTGGCTTTGGATTTCCAACATTCACAGACTCTCCCGTGTTCGCTCCAGGATTCGCCGTGACCAGGAGATCACATAGGCAAGCGTAAGGGTCGAAACCTTCCGGAAAATCACGCCTGCGCTCGGTAAACGAAAGGCTGATTGACCTGGCAGCATGTCGGAGCGGCGCCACGGGCGGAGATTTCCCGCGACTGAGGGACAATTACTGTGAGATGCCGACACACCATGGATCCGCATCCCGGGACAGTCCGGCTCCTTTCCCTCTCTCTCGGCCCCACGATCCGGATGAATGAATTCACTTTATTTCTGACATCCTTCTCATACATGAGGAGTAACATTCTTTTTGTTAAAGTAATAATAATAAATGAAATAAAAATAATAGTAATGAACAAAAAAACCAATCACAGTATACAGATATTGAAGAGATTTTAAAAATGTGCAAAAACAGAAATACATTATATTAAAAAAGTGAGGTAGTGTCCAAGGGTAAAATGTCCATTCAGGAATCGGATGGCAGAGGGGAAGAAGCTGTTCCTGAATTGCCTAGTGTGTGTCTTCAGGCTCCTGTACCTCCTACCTGATATTAACAGTAAGAAAAGGACATGCCCTGGGTGCTGGATGTACCCAGAAGAAGCCAGAATAAAAAATGGGGAGAGGAAAGAGGCTAGCTGGAAGGTGGCACGTGGTTGGGAAAGGTCGAGAGTTGGAGAAGAAATAATCTGGTAGGTGAGGAGAGTGCACCAGAGGGGAGAGAGAAGGAGGAGGGGACCCGATGGATGTAATAGGCAGGTGAGAGGTAAGAGTGTGGAATAGAGGAAGACGGGGGTGGGGGTGGGTTTGGTCTATCAGAAGGCGAGATCAATATTCACGCATCAGGTTGGAGTACTCAGACCGAATATAAGATGTTGCACCTCCACCCTGATGGGGGATTTCATCCCGGCACAAGAGGAGGCCATCGATCGACATGTCAGAACAGAGATGGGAATCAGTATTGAAATGTTTGGCACTGGGAGGTTCTGCTTGGGACGGATGGTGCGAAGCTGCTCCACGAATTGTTCCCCTAATTGATGAGCTGATGCTCAGGAGGGAGGAGCAACACCTTATATTCTGTCCTGGTTCCCTCCAACCTGATGAGCTGAACCACAGCACCAGTCTTGTCTGCTGAATCCAGAGCCCCAAGGGAAGCTGTCTCTCCATCTAAATGATGGTCTTTTTGACCTCCTGAAGACCTGTTTTTGAGTAACAGTAATGTTCCGCTGCTCTCCTATGCCCACTTCCCCAGCTGGTCTCCATCCCACTGTAACCTCAGACAACCCCACTTCCCCCACCCACCAGTTCTGGTGCCATCCACAATCTCACTAATTGTTCGATCTGCATTCCCCTCCAAATCATTCACACACGTGACCAGCACCAGTTCACTGCAAGGTGAAAGAAATAAGTGAGAGTAGAGCTCAGCTCAAACAAACAAGACAAGCGAAACAAAGCAGGAGATTGGTGGCGGAGGGGAACTCGTTGGGTCTGGTGTCCAGAAGGAAACGGAGAGCTCTGTGACTTTCCTGGTGGGAGGGGGAGGTGTACATGAACGGGGTATCCACAGTGACAGTAAGATGATCGTGGCCAGGGAACATGAAATCGTTGAAAAGATTTCTCCTGTGTTACTTGGATTTCCAGCATCTGCAGAGTTTTGCCTGTTTGTGACCGGGAAATTCCGTTTGTTGTGGACAGAGCAAAGGTACTTGACAAAGTGGACTCCCGATCTACATTGGGCCTCACTGACGTAGCGGAGGCTGAACCAGCAGCATCGGGTAGAGTAGATCAACCTGACAGACTCACAGGTGAAGTGTTGACTCACCTGGAAGGACGAATGGAGCTGAGGGGGAAAGAAAATGGGAGCGTGTAGAACTTCCCTCGCTTGCAAGGATATGTTCCAGGAGGGGGATTAGTGGGAAGAGACGAATGGAATCCTTGTGGAAAGCAGAAAGTGGAGGGGGAAAGTAAAGATGGGAAGGTAGGAAGAGTCTTAGTGAAGATCAGCATGCAAATCGATAGGTTTACTAAATCAGCCAGTGTGAATGTGTTTTGTGACCCCCGCCACCTGCCACGGTCGGTGTCTTTCTCGGGTCAGCTGTCACCTGAATGCGCCGAGGTGGACGGCGGAGGGTTTTACAGAGATGACGAGTGGCGTAGGGGTGAGGCGGGTTTACAGAATGGTGATGGGTGTAGGGTCAGAAGGGTTTTCCCAGATGGTGAGGGCTGCAAGGATCGGAGGTGTTAACAGAAATGGGGAGTGGTGTAGGGGTTGGAAGGGTTTTCACAGGGGGTGTTGACAGAAATGGGGAGTGGTGTAGGGGTTGGAAGGGTTTTCACAGGGGGTGTTGACAGAAATGGGGAATGGTGTAGGGGTTGGAAGGGCTTTCACAGAGGGTGTTAACAGAAATGGGGAGTGGTATGGGGTTGTAAGGGTTTTCACAGAGGATGCTAACAGAAATGGGGAGTGGTGTAGGGGTTGGAAGGGTTTTCACAGAGGGTGTTAACAGAAATGAGGAGTGGTGTGAGGGTTGGAAGGGTTTTCACAGGGGGTGTTAACAGAAATGGGGAGTGGTGTAGCGGTTGGAAGGGTTTTCACAGGGGGTGTTAACAGAAATGGGGAGTGGTGTGAGGTTTGGAAGGGTTTTCACAGGGGGTGTTAACAGAAATGGAGAGTGGTGTAGGGGTTGGAAGGGGTTTCACGGGGGTGTTAACAGAAATGGGGAGTGGTGTAGGGGTTGCAAGGGGTTTCACGGGGGTGTTAACAGAAATGGGGAGTGGTGTAGGGGTTGGAAGGGTTTTCACAGAGGGTGTTAACAGAAATGGGGAGTGGTGTAGGGGTTGGAAGGGTTTTCACAGAGGGTGTTAACAGAAATGGGGAGTGGTGTAGGGGTTGGAAGGGTTTTCACAGAGGGTGTTAACAGAAATGGGGAGTGGTGTAGGGGTTGGAAGGGTTTTCACAGAGGGTGTTAACAGAAATGGGGAGTGTTGTAGGGGTTGGATGGGTTTTCACAGGGGGTGTTAACAGAAATGGGGAGTGTTGTAGGGGTTGGAAGGGTTTTCACAGAGGGTGTTAACAGAAATGGGGAGTGGTGTAGGGGTTGGAAGGGTTTTCACAGAGGGTGTTAACAGAAATGGGGAGTGTTGTAGGGGTTGGAAGGGTTTTCACAGAGGGTGTTAACAGAAATGGGGAGTAGTGTAGGGGTTGGAAGGGTTTCACAGGGGGCGAGGGGTGTAGGAATGCTTCTCCACCACTGTGGAAATGTACTTCACTTGTCGCACCAAAATGGCCTGTAACCAGCTGGAACCTGTGTTGTATCAGAGAGCTTTGCTAATAATGTTGGTGCAACATGGTACCTGAGCACTTGAGTGCAGACCCGCAGCTGTGATTCAGCAGACAACGGAGTGCACCCTGTCCGTGAACTTGTGTCCATCGGGGTGACCGTACTGTCTGTGTACCTTTTGGACAAAGCTATTACCAGTTGTTTTGCACTGCTAATCGTCCCTTCTGCAAGGGAAAATAACAACACTTATGATTGATCCACTCTGAGTTAATTGTTGTTGGTTTGGAAGACGTAGTGAAAAGCTGCTGAACACCATCTCCTACCTGGACACTCACTCTTACCTGCACCCGCAGCTTCCTCCGCATCGCTTCGCCATCTCACCACTACACCGCTCGTCGTAGGAACTGAAATACTCATTCCGTCCATTGAGTCTTCTCCACCACTCGAATTTCCCTCTCAACTCCATACTGCTGCTTTCTCCACGTCAGCTTCGACACCGTTATTAATCAACAATCCACCATTTATTGACTTAGAGTTCGGACAA
This sequence comes from Hemitrygon akajei, assembly GCF_048418815.1. NCBI lineage: Eukaryota > Metazoa > Chordata > Chondrichthyes > Myliobatiformes > Dasyatidae > Hemitrygon > Hemitrygon akajei. Next base: position 118,836 of record NW_027331956.1, read on the forward strand.
ACTTGGGCTGTTTTCTCTGGAGTGAAGGAGGATCAGGGTGACCGGAAAGAGTTTGATTAGATTACGAGAGGTATAGACAGAGTAGATAGCTGCCATTTTTAACCTTCTGCGTCAGAATGTCTACTCGCAGACAGCATGCATTTGGAGAGATGAGGGAGCTGTGGAATTCATTGCCACGGACGGCTCAGAGGCCAAGTCATCGGGTTTATTTAAAACAGAGGCTGATCAGTGCTTCATCAGTAAAGGTGTCAAAGGTCATGGGGAGAAGGCAGGGAACGGGGTTGAGGAGGAAAATAAAAGACACTGGGACAGGGACAGAAAAAGGAAACATTAGAGGGAGACGTGTCAAGCACAGGGAGATGGGACAGACTCCGATAGGGGTTCTTGTCCGGCACGGAGCAGTGGGGCTGATCACCGGTTCATTTTGCACTCTCGGACCTTCACTGAGACCATTTCTCATCAGTACACGTTTTACAAACAGTACATTTCAATGTTCAAGTTCAAAGTAAATTTATTATCAAAGTGTGTTAACCAGATGTTATCGAACAATTCCTTTTCTTGTTGACAAGGCAACTTAACGCTCAACCCCAGCCTGGGGGAGGGAATGGGACCAATTCCAGAGGGGGAGTGTTGCGTGAGTCTGGGACTTTGTGAAGGAGTCCTAACTCCATCCTCTTCATTCCGCTTTTCCCTTCCCACTCCACTGATGTGTTTGTGTGTGTGTGAGAGACAGAGAAAAAGAGAGGGAGAGACAGCGCGAGAGAGAGACCTCACACTGCATCAACGACGTGCTCTCCCCACCAACACACTCACATTCCTCTGTACACAGCAATCCTCACCAGCTCGAATGATCCAAAAATCTTATACCCTCCCTCCTGCACCAACTCTTTAGCTACGTGTTAAACTGTATAATCTTCTGATTCCTGCCACATCACACAGATGGCAGTCCTGAGATCACAGGACTGCAGGAGCTGCCCTATAAATTAGCACCTCACTCCCTGAACTCACTTTACAGAACCTCGTTACTCTACCAGCCCATATCATTGCTACCCACATGGACCACGACCTTCACTGTCCCCCCTCCTGAGGAATGCTGAGCACTCGACCTGAGATGACCCAGATGCCAGCATGCAAGAGGCAACAGGTCATCGTGGAATTTCATTCTCACCTACAGAACATCCTGTCAGTTCCCTGAGCTAACAAGCCATGTATCACCACAGCTCACCACGTCTCCACCCTTCACTTCTCAGTCTCAGAGACAGACTAAGTGCCAGAGACCCTGTTGCTGAATCACCTCTGACCACAGCTCACCTCGTCTCCTCCCTTCCCTTCTCAGTCTCAGAGCCAGACTAAGTGCCAGAGACCCTGTTGCTGAATCACCTCTGACCACAGCTCACCACGTCTCCCCCCTTCCCTTCTCAGTCTCAGAGCCAGACTAAGTGCCAGAGACCCTGTTGCTGAATCACCTCTGACCACAGCTCACCTCGTCTCCTCCCTTCCCTTCTCAGTCTCGGAGCCAGACTAAGTGCCAGAGACCCTGTTGCTGAATCACCTCTGACCACAGCTCACCTCGTCTCCTCCCTTCCCTTCTCAGTCTCAGAGCCAGACTAAGTGCCAGAGACCCTGTTGCTGAATCACCTCTGACCACAGCTCACCACGTCTCCCCCCTTCCCTTCTCAGTCTCAGAGCCAGACTAAGTGCCAGAGACCCTGTTGCTGAATCACCTCTGACCACAGCTCACCTCGTCTCCTCCCTTCCCTTCTCAGTCTCGGAGCCAGACTAAGTGCCAGAGACCCTGTTGCTGTGACTTTCCTTTGCCAGGTCATCCCACCATCCCCGACTGTACCTAAAGTGATACCTGTGTTGTTCAGAGGGATGGACACAGGGGTAAACTGCACTCTCTGTTTCCCCCTTCCCCTTCCTCACTGTCACCCAGTTTCCTGTGCCGTGCACCTCGGGTGCAACTACCTCTCAAATGTCCTACCTATCACCCCTTCAGCCTCCCGAATGATCTGGAGTTCATCCAGTTCCAGCTGCAACTCCTTAATGTGGATTGTTCGGAGCTGAATCTGGATGCCCTTCTCACAGGTGTAGTTATCAGGGACACAGGAGGGTTATTCATCTTTTAACATTAGAAAATTAATTAATATAATTTATATTTCTTCATCTCAGATACCAGAATGTGTCATTTCTTAGATGCTGGAAAAGCGTTCGATAGAGTTGAATGGCCATACTTATTTAATACGTTGCAGAATTTTAATTTTAACTTGAAATTTATATCATTGATTAAATTATTATAAACCTTTGGCTTAGGTTCTTACCAATAATCAAAATTCTCCTTTTTTTCCGTTGTCCCATGCTACGAAGCAAGGCTGCCCTTTAAGTCCTCTATTATTTGACATTGCTTTGGAACCTTTAGCCGTTGCCATTCGTGAATCACCTAATATTTTTGGAATTACCTGTGGGTAAGGGACTTATAAGTTATCATTATATGCTGATGATTTGTTACTATACATATCTGACCCTGAGAGATATATTCCTGCTATTTTATCCTTCCTTGCTCAGTTTAGTAGCTTTTCTGCCTACAAACTGAATTTTAATAAGTGAATTATTTCCATTAAATATGCAAGTTTCAATCTATAAACACGTACCATTTAAAGTTGTCACAGATCATTTTATTTATTTGGGTATTAAAATTACCAAGAAACATAAGGGTTTATTTAAAGTTAATTTTTTACCTTTAATTGATCAAATCAAGCAACTTGTTACCAGGTGGTCCCCATTATCTCTGTCATTGGTTGGTGGAATTAATGCTATCAAGATGATAGTATTACCCAAATTTTTATATTTACTTCAAGCATTACCAATGTTTATTCCTAAATCTTTTTTTGATATTATTGATTCCAAAATATCCTCATGTGTGGCAGAATAAAAAGCCTAGATTAAGTAAGAAATATTTACAGAGGCTTAAGAAGGAAGGTGGTTTGGCTTTGCCAAACCCAAGATTTTACTACTGGGCAGTTAACATCAGATAATTAATATTTTGGACACAAGAATCGGTCATAGTACCTTGCCCACAATGGGTAAATTTGGTGTGTAAATCTGTACAAGACTTCTCATTGTTTTCTATTTTAGGATCTTCACCTCCTTTTGCTGTATCTAAACTGAATAAACAAATAACTAATCCTACAGTTAAACATACATTAAGAATATGGTTTCAATTTCGTAAATTCTGCAGTTTGAATAAGTTTATCTTATCAAGCCCTATTATATCTAACTTGTTTTTCCAGCCCTCTTTTATGGACCAAGCCTTTGTGTTATTGAAAACAAAAGGTATAATTTGTTTTTGTAATCTATCTTTAGATAACAGTTTTATGTCCTTTGAACAGCTATCCAGCCTAAATCTCATTTTTTTAGATACTTGCAAGTTAGAAATTTCTTGAATGTTCCAGTCTTTTCCGAAATTATGTCCAATGGACATTACAGAAAAAATTCTAGCTCTGAATCCTTGCCAGAAGGGTTTAGTAGCTATCATTTTTAATATGATCATGAAAGTACAGCCAGGAGTATCAGAAAAAAATTAAGAAGAAATGGAAAAAAGAACTTCACTGTCTTATACCCACAGATAAGTGGGAGAAAATTTTACAATTAGTCAATTCTTCTTCTATTTGTGCTAAACATGCCTAATACAATTTAAGGTTGTCCAGAGGGGTCACATGTCCAAAGTTTTATTCTCATGTTAATCCAACCTGTGATGAGAATGTGGAGAGGGTAAGGGGTATGTGTGGGGGGGTGGACGAGGGGTAAGTGTAGAAAAGTATGCGTACAGGACTGGAGACAGTATGTCATTGGGGAAGCGTAGGAAGACAGGGAACATGTAACTAAAATAGTGTACCAAACGGATATGGCAACCACAAAGAAAGGGGAACCTTGCCCCCGCAAGACAATGTGTCTGGCAAAGTATCTGAGCTATATACCTATTTCGAGTGTTTTGCTTGCGTCCATACTTATTCCAAGTATTTCGCGTGCTTAGCTATACGATAGCCAATCAATCGATGAATTTGAGTCGGTTACCATATTTACGAATGTAGTGCCCCGTTTTTGGGTTTAAGTATGACCTCTGTGAACCGACAAATTGGGAGCTCGCTACCTTACGCCCGAACTCCTCTCTAATAAAAACCGCTTCAGAGGTAATTTCGTGTCTCTGGTGTTTTTTTCCTCAACTGAGCAGGTTAATAATATCAATTGAACAGTGGCAGATGTCATTCTGAAGTCACTTCATTGACCCACATGTTCTGGTCTTGCCCCTGTTTGCAAAATTATTGGAAAAATATTTCTGGTATTATATCAACAGTTCTGAATATCAAATTGCAACTGCATCCTATTACTGCAACTTTCGGTTTACCAATGGTGGATAATAGTCGTTTATCCCCCCCTCAGCCCGGCGGATGATTGCATTTGTTACATTAATGGCTAGAAGATATATCCTATTGAATTGGAACAAAATTAATCCTCCAACTATATATCAGTGGTTTTCTCAAACTATTCCTTGTTTGAGTTTAGAAAAAATTAGAAGTGTTGTCTTTGACCCTTCAGTTAAATATGAAGAAACTTGGAGACCATTTATTCAACATTTTCATATGAGCTAAACTGACTTTTCCTAAACCTTACTTTTATTATCCTTAATTATTCGGATGGATGTGCGGAGTTATTGACGCTACTGTGTATAATTGATATAATGCAATGGCCCATGTCGGTTAGGTTTTTTTCATTGGGGCGGGGTTCTTATTTTCTACATTTCTTGCAACCACTATGAGTTTGGGAGGTTTTTATCATCTATTTGTATTTATACCTTAACCTGTTAATTATGTACTCTCAAGCTCTTTGTATTCATGTTTCATTTATGTTTGTTTAAAATCAATAAAAAGATTTAAAAAGAAAGGACTATTCTGAGGAAAGGGTGGAATAGGCGCAACGGGCCGAATGGCCAGACACGCTCCTGTTACTTATTTTCTAAAGCACGAATTTACCTTTGCGCCTTGTTCTCCCTTGGTTTTCAGCCGTTCGGATTGCACAGGGGAGCGGTGAGAGCTCCGGAGATCCATCGGCAGCCGCTGCGGGGCAGCTCCCGTCTCCCAGCAGGAAGGGACGGGTTTGCGAGACAACTCCAGACAACAGGCCCCGATCCTCGGCGGGGAAAGGCCGGGCGCCCTCCGTGTAGCTGAAACATCTCACGGAATCTCCGCTGGTCTCTTCAGCTCTGCCTTCGAAAGGATTCACGACCCGCCGGTGGTGCAGCCGAAACCCGAGGCGCAGCTCCCGGTCTCCGGCCTCACTCGGTCCCGCTTCTAAACTGCAGCCCGGCCGGGCGCTCAGCGTCCCGCCCACTGACACCCCTCAGCCAATGAGAGCATCCCTCTCCCAGCGGTGATCACTGATTGGTTGTGAGTGTCTGAGGACGGGCTGCTGCTGGGAGCTGGAGATGTCAATCACAGTTTTTTTCTCAGAATCAAAGCAAGTTCCCCGAAACTCAAACTTAAAAGTAAATTTTATTATCAGAGTACAGATAAATCACCACATACAACCCCGAGAAGCATTTTCCTGCGGACATACTTAGAAAAAGTATAGAATAGTAACCATAACAGAAGCAGGCAGTGAAAGATCAGCCAGAGTGCTGAAGGTAACAAACTGTGCAAATGAAAATATGGAGAAACAGGATAAATAACAAGAGCATGAAATAACCGCAGCGGCTGCTGATGGATCTCCGGATCTGTCACCGCTCCCCTGTGCAATCCGACAGGCTGAAGGCCAAGGGAGAACAAGGTGCAAAGGTAAACTCGTGATTTAGAAAATAAGAATCAGGAGCGCATCAGGTTGGATTTGGCGCTAATAAATGTTGAACAATGGTTAATTTTAGTGACATTACTGCAACGCAGAAAAGAGAGACTTAGGAGGAGATGGTATGTACGACCATTGAACGGATTGAGGCAGAAGGAAGGTGAATTTTCTGTGCTTGTCCGGCCACTGAGAGACATGGACGAGGAAATGCATTTCAAGTGTTTTCGGATGTCGGGAGCAAGATTTGACGATTTGGTTCATCGTCCCCAACCATTTATTTCGCATCAGTGTCCACACAGTATGCATATAGACAGGAGGAAATGCGGTGCTACCAAGCGGACCAATCACAGTTGTTGTGGTCTGCGTTGCCGCGACGCGCAGTTACGTTATTGGAGAGGTGCCCGTCCGGCTATGGCGTAGGGTACAGTGTAGGATACGGGGCTACGCCGAACCTACGGTGTTCATTTAACGCAGAAGTATAAATCGGCCTTTAGACAGTCCATGACGCGTATTCTTATATGTTGCCCGTTTAATGTGTTTTTTGATCCCACACTAAACATAGAAATGGCCAGAATTTCCACTGAACACTTCCAGCAAAACCTTGTTCATTCCCCGAGTCTGCAGCGCGCGTAGTGGACAATCGTGGTACTGCAGGGGATCAGCAGCTCCCCGAAATAGAAAGCATTCTGAATCAGGAAGTGCAAACACGAGGAAATCTGCAGATGCTGGAAATTCAAACAACACACACAAAATGCTGGTGGAACTCTGGTGCTCCCCTCCCCCTCAACTTCTTTCTTTCTCCTGAGGCCTCCCGTCTCATGATCCTTTCCCTTCTCCAGCTCTGTATCATTTTCGCCAATCACCTTTCCAGCTCTTAGCTTCATCCCACCCCCTCCGGTCTTCTCCTATCATTTCACATTCCCCCCACCCCCATTACTTTCAAATCTCTTACTATCTTTCCTTCCGGTTAGTCCTGACGAAGGGTCTCGGCCCGAAACGTCGACAGTGCTTCTCACTATATATGCTGCCTGGCCGGCTGTGAAAGCATTCTGAATCAGGAAGTGCTGGGAGTTAACATGGCTTCAAAAGGACCGGTCGAGAGTTTGAGCGAGGAGGTAATTTGTCCCATCTGCCTGGATTTCTTCACCGATCCGGTTACACTAGAGTGTGGACACAACTTCTGTCGCTCTTGTATCACACAGTGTTGGGAAAGGGGGGAGAGAAACTCCTGCCCGGAATGTAGAGAGGTGTTTGCTGACCGCACCCTCAGGGTGAATCGGGCCTTAGGAAATCTGACACAAAAAGTTCGGAATCTAAACCTGAATCCGAAAGGGAAGGAAAGTAAACGTCACTGCGTGGAACATGAGGAAGAACTGAAGCTGTTTTGTGAAACGGACAAGACACTGATCTGTGTGGTCTGTGCAGTGGCGGAGGAACACAGAGAGCACCGCTTCAAGCCGATTAAAGAATCTGTTAACATCTACATGGTAAAAAAAAACTAACGTTAGTTTAATACTTAATACATTTCCTTTGTCCTACATAGCATCACACGAGCCTTCATAACCAACACATCATTCTTTGCAACTTGCGCCATCTCCAACGGGATTCTAACATCTCCGTCCCACAGCCCACCGCCGCACCCCGCAACTCTCCGCTCTCTATACGGATCGCGCACTATGTGCTGTATCGCCCTGATCCACTCGCTCCTCCCCACTGATCTCCCTCCTGACACTGATACCAGCAAGCGGGACAAGTGCTACACCTGACTCCTAACCTCCTCCCTCGTCACCATTCAGGGTTCCAAACAGTCCCAGTTCCTCCCGTTTCTTTCATGGTCGATTGTCCTCTCGTATTCACTCCTTCTTCTCCAGCCATTTACCTCTTCGACCTGTCCCCTCTCAGCTTCTCACTTCATCACCCTTCCCCACGTCCCCCTTCATGTTGTCTCACCCGTCACCTGTCAGCTGGTTCTCATCCCCAACCTTTTTATTCTGGCTTCTGTCCCATTCCTTCCTAGTCCCAATGAAGGGTCTCATCTCGAAACACCGTCTGTTTATTTCCCTTGAATAGATGCTGCCTGACTCATTGAGTTCCTCTGGCATTTTGTGTGATAATCGGGTTTAATCACCTGTTTCTTATGATGCATCTTTGTTTCTATTTCCTTCACTCTCTGACTTCCAGGATCAGCTAAAATCTTCCTTAGACTCTCTCACAAAAAAGAAATCAGACTTCCAGGAAAAGGAGCAGCAACAGAAAAAGAAGATTTCTGGAGTTCGGGTGAGGCTTCCTGAGCGGAATTTCTGATATTACTGTCGCGTTTTACTCCATTTAATGCAGAATAGCCGAGTATCTCAGCTCCAGTGACCTGGGTTCGATTCTGACCTCTGTTGCTGTCTGTGTGGAGTTTGCATGTTCTCCCTGTGGCCATGACATTTTCAGACACATCCCAAGGACGTGCTGGATGAATGGTTAATTAAAGTTAACCCTGTGAGGGTGGGGGAGGGTGATGTGAATCAGGTGGGAGTAAATGTGTCAATGGGGAGAATAGGTTTCAGGAAAACGTGATGGGATTGTTTCAGAGCTGGCATGGACATTAATGGATCAAATGGTCTCCTTAATGTCATCAGGAAATACGCACAGCAATACAGTAAATTAATCTTCACCTTTCATTCGACAGGAACAGTCACACAGCCTTCAGTCCCACATCACATCCCAGTTTGCCGAACTGCGCCAGATTATCACTGAAAAAGAGCAGAGCTTACTCAAGGATCTCAGGAAAGAAGAGAAGAGGATTCTCGACACAATGGAGAAAAATCTTCTAGCTCTTCAAAAGAATATAAGGGTTATTCAGGAGGAAATCAGTAAGTTAAAGGAACCGATGGATCAAAAAGACAGTGTGATATCTCACAAGGTGAGGGATTATATTTCAATTTGTTCCTGTCAAAGGGCACTAAATGAACAGTGGTATATTTGAAATAAACACAGCACAGCGGCCAATTCTAACAAATCAATTGCCGCTGCTGGTGTCCTCACACAGATTGTTCGACCTGTATGACGCACACGTCAATCACACGAATAATCACCTTCCAAAATCTCGAAGATTTGTATTCGATCCTTTATCTGCAACAGACAATCATGAAGCAATGAAACTTCAGCGTAATTAATCGTAAATTAATCAGCAACTAAGCGGTTAACAAACGATATGATATCCATCCGTCCTCAGCTCAAAACTGCCCAGAACAAAGCACGAATATGTAACTTATTCCCTTCACTATTACCACACAACCCCCACACGTGACTAGTTACCATAACAATCACGTGCCACGGAATACAATGCAGACAATACTACCAAAGATAGAAAACAGATGCGTTGATCCTACACACAGCATTTACAAATGGCAGTAAACTGTTTTTCACCAGACAATTGATGCAACTATTCAGGGTTGTTGTTGTCCCAAAACTGGACTTCCACAACTTCTGTACATCCCAGGACAGAATGTAATCTTTTTGAAATCATTTACTCTGATTATAACACAGAGCTACTAATTGTGTCCTTAATTATCACATTCAATATCCTCTAAAAATCCCATTAACACCCAGTTCCAGTCACAGGCTGTGAGTGTGTCTGGTGTGGTGGGGTCTCTCTGTCAATCCGTGAGAACAAAGAATGTGACCCACACATCAAATATCCTGTATATCAGGTTTTTGTAAGATTAGGGAAACTTTCAATGTTTCTTTAAATTTTCAGATAAGTTTCACATTAGAAACGTGGAAATATAAACATTGAAAACCTACAGCACAATACAGGCCCTTCAGTGCACAATTCTGTGCCGAACATGTCCTTACTTTTGGAATTACCCAGGGTTCCCCATCGTCCTCTATCTTTCTGAACACAATATACCTATCCAGGAGTGTCTTAAAAGACCCTATCATATCTGCATCCTTTACTGTTGCCGGCAGCCCATTCCACTCACTCACTCAGCACTTTCTGCGTAAAATTATTACCCTGACATCTTCTCTGTACCTGCTTCCAAGCACATTAAAATTGCGACCTCTCGTGTTAGCCATTTCAGCCCTGGGAAAAAGCCTCTGACTCTGATCAATCTTCTCACCATCTTATACAGCTCTGTCAGGTCACCTCTCATCCTTTGTCGCTCCAAGGAGAAACGGCCGAGTTCACTCAACCTACTCTCATAAGGCATGCTCCCCAATCCAGGCAACATCATTATAAATCTCCTCTGCACCCCTTCTATGGTCTCCACATCCTTCCTGTCGTGACTCAACCAGAACTGAGCACAATACTCCAAGTGCGGTCTGACCAGGGTCCGATATAGCTGTAACATTACCTCTCGACTCCAAAACTCAATCCCATGGTTGATGAAGGCCAATGCACCGTATGCCTTCTTAACCACTGAGTCCACTTGTGCAGCAGCTTGAGTGTCCTATGGACTCGGACCTCAATGTCCCTCTGATCATCCACACTGCCAAGAGTCATACCATTAATACCATAGTCTGCCATCATATTTCACCTGCCAAAGTGAACAACTTCACACTTATCTGGGTAAAACTCCATCGGCTACTTCTCAGACCAGTTTTACATCCAATCAATGTCCTGCTGTATACTCTGACAGCCCCCCACACTATCCACAATACCCCCAACATTTGTGTCATCAGCAAGGTTATTAACCCATCCTTCCATTTCCTCATCCAGCTCATTTACAATAATCACAAAGAGAAGAGGTCCCACAACAGATTCCTGAGGCACATCACTGGTCACCAACCTCCATGTAGAATATGACCCGTCTACAAACACAATTTGTCTTCTGTGGGGAAGCAAATTCTGGTTGAACAACTCAATGTCCCCTTGGATCCCTAGCTAAATTCCATATACACTACATCTACTGCTCTACCTTCATCAATATGCTTTGTCTGATACTCAAAAAAATTCAATCAGGATCGTAAGGCACGACGTGCCTTTGACAAAGCCATGCTGACTATACCTGATCATATTATGCCTCTCCAAATGTTCATAAATCCTGCCTCTCAGGATCTTCTCCATCAACTTACCAATCACTGAAGTAACACTCACTGGTCTATAATATACTGGGCTATCTCTACTCCCTTTCTTGAATAAGCGAATGACATCTGCATCCCTCCAATCCACTGAAACCTCTCCAGTTCCCATTGATGATGCAGAGATAATCGCCAGAGGCTCAGCAATCTCCTCCCACAGTGGCCTGGGGTACATCTCGTCCGGTCTCCATCAGAAACAGTCTCCTCCCACAGTGGCCCGAGGTACATCTCGTCCGGTCTCCATCAGAAACAGTCTCCTCCCACAGTGGCCCGGGGTACATCTCGTCCGGTCTCCATCAGAAACAATCTCCTCCCACAGTGGCCTGGGGTACATCTCGTCTGATCTCCATCAGAAACAATCTCCTCCCACAGTGGCCTGGGGTACATCTCGTCCGGTCTCCATCAGAAACAATCTCCTCCCACAGTGGCCTGGGGTACATCTCGTCCAGTCTCCATCAGAAACAATCTCCTCCCACAGTGGCCTGGGGTACATCTCGTTCGGTCTCCATCGGAAACAGGCCATTCGGTCCATCATCTTCTATCAATTTCCTTGCTTCAGAATTCTCCTCTCACCTACTCACCACACCCAGCAACAGAGTCCCGAACTCGATGGTCCCTCAAGTGTTTATCCAGTTTCCCCATTACATTCAATCTCTGCTGTTCTGCTTCAACCACTCCTGTGGCAGCGAGTTCCTCTTCACTAAATTTCTTATGGGAATTATTAAAATCCATCTGGAATTTCATCTCCCACAATTCTTCCCATAAATACAGGTACATCACCCCCACCTCTCACAATTAAATCCATCACTGATCTTAAATTCCTACATCTTATCACCCTGATGTCGTATCCAGATGAAAATGGACAACCTGTCCTGTCTTCCCTGTAAGTTTCATCCTCTCAGTAATGGTCTGACATTCAGAAACTTTCCCTGTAATTTACCCCGTGGTTCTGTATTGTCCGTGTCTGTGAGAGTGACTGCAGGAGTGGGAATTTTCAACACCCTGTAATGATTTGGATGAAATACAGAATATGGACAATAAGTCCAAGTCTAATCAGATTTGTGTTTGATTTATTTCAGGAGGAAGCTCGTCGAAACAGGAGGTAGGACATGTTCTTTATTGAAAACCTGTATAGTTCAAAATTGCAGTTTATAACCAGCAGTTTAATATTTACAGGATTAATGACGATGTCCAGGAATTGTCAGTGACAGATGAGGCCCTACCGGTTGAAAAATTCGATCACCTTTATTTGTTGAACACAGTGCTGAGAGAAACACTTGATGCCATTAATCGAGGTAAAACTTACAAAGATTCATTTCTCCTTGTGCAATTAAGTTCCAAGTTGAAGCAAAGATTGGCTGTGATAATGGACTGAAGGGGAACTGAAGTTTATTTCACATCAACCGCACCGACTGGGAGGCATCACTGTCACATGGTCAGCTGGAGATGTCAGACCCCTGGACACGCCAGCACAGGGTCACAATACAACCAATACACGGGACTGTCAAATGAACCACTGTGTTCCAATCCCAAGCAAATGCACTAACACGCCAAGACATGAATTTGAATCCTACCACAGGAGCTGGGAATTTAATACTGACTTGATGATATTGTAGGGAATAAAAGCGGGTATCAGTGCGGTGACCGGGATTGTCAGGAAAATACACAAGTCCTTCGTGCGGTGTGAGTGCAGACTCTGACTGACACAGGTCGTCACCCCACCCCTCCTGAACCCGCAACTCTCACTGATGTTAGATGGAGAAGTGGGGAGCTGTAGTGACAGGGGACTCATTCATCAGGGGACTGGACAGGACAATCTGTGGACGTGAACGGGACACCCGAATGGTATGTTGCTTCCCAGGTGCCAGGGTGGGACGACTCGGATCATGTCCACAGCATTTCCGAGAGGAAGAGAAAACAGCCGGATATCTTGGTACATATTGGTACTAGTGACACAGGAATTAAAAGCAAATTGGTCCTGAAGAGAGAATTTAGAGAGCTCAGTAGAAAGCTGAGAAGCAGTACCTCCAGGGTTGTAATTTCTGGAATGTTGTCTGCCCCACGTGCCGGTGTGGGTAGGAACAGGACGTTTTGGCAGATAAATGTGTGGCTGAGAAGCTGGTGCAGGGGGCAGAGCTTCAGCTTCTTGGATCATTGGGATCTCTTCTGGGGGAAGTACGACCTGTTCAAAAGTGACGGGTTGCACCTGAACCCGGGGGGGGGAACAATATTCTCTCAGAGAGGTTCGATACAGCTGTTGGGGAGGGTTTCAACTAATTTGGTGGGGTGGTGGGAACGAGAGTGAAGGAACGCTGGGTAGGACTGATGGTAAAAATACAAAGATAGCGTGCAGTTAGACTGTCAGATAGGGCGGACAGATGCGAGTACAGAATTGCAGTCAGCAGGGTGAATATCAGTGCATTAGGGACACAGAATCAAAAAGGGTAGCAAATACAGAACTCAAAGTGTTAGATCTCAATGCATGGAGTATAAAAATAAGGTTACAGATTGTCGGGTGTGATGTTGTAGCCATCACGGAATCGTGGCTGAAGGATGGTTGCAGTCGGGAGCTGAATGACCAAGGTTACACAATGTATCGGTGGTACAGGAAAGTAGGCAGAGGGGGGTGACATGGCTCTGCTGGTAAATCAGTAGAAAGTTGTGACATAAGATATGAAGATGTTGAATCCTTGTGGGTTGAGTTATCAAGCTACAAATGTAAAAGGACCCTGATGGCAGTTATATACAGTCACCCCAACAGTAGCTGGGATGTGGACCACAGGTTACAACTGGAAATAGAAAAGGCATGTCAGAAGACAATGTTATGTAAGTCATGAGAGATTTGAACATGCAGGCCAACTGGGAACATCAGGTTGGTAATGGATCTCAGGAGAGTGAATTTGTTCAATGCCTAAGAGATGGCCTTTTAGAGCAGTTTGTCCCTGAGCCGACAAGGGAGAAGGTGCTCAAAAAGCTGAAAGACCTAAAGGTACGTAAGTCACCCGGACCAGATGAACTGCACCCTAGTGTTCTGAAAGAGGTAGTGGTAAACAATGTGGAGGCGTTTGAAATGATCTTTCAAAAATCATTGGTGCCAGAGGACTGGAAAATTGCAAATGTCACTCTACTCTTTTAGTAAGGAGGAAGGCAGCAGGATGACAATTATAGACCAGTTAGCCTCACCTCTGTGGTTGGGAAGAAGTTAGTGTCAATTGTTAAGTCTGAGGTTATGGAATACTTGGTGACACTGGACAAGATAGGACAAGTCAGCATGGCTTCGTTAAGAGAATATCTTGCCTGACAAACCTTTTGGAATTCTCCCACCTCCGACTCTGTGGGAATGTTACCCCATAGATCACTCATAATTGGTACATTATGACAGGCTTTCGGGTACATGGAGGCACATGACTAAATAGGGTAAAGACAGCATGCCTTCCCTTAAAGGGAAATCTTGCCTGACAAATCTGTTGGAATTCTTCGAGGAACACAAAGCCAAGATAGACAAAGAATGATTTGGATGACAGAATTGTTGCCTTTGTGGCCAAGCTTGCAGACGATATGAAGATAGGTGAAGGGGCAAGTAGTGCTGCAGAAGCTCGGAATCTGGGGAAGGACAGAGACAGATCAGGAAATGGGCAAATAAGTGATAGATGGATTATCGGGTAGGGAAGTTGTGCATGCTCTTTGGTAGAAGGAATAAAGGCATAGACAATTTTGTAAACAGGGAGAAAATTCAATTATCAGAAATGCAAAGGGACTTGGGGCTTCAGTTGCAGGATTCCCTGAAGATTATCTTGCAGTTTGTGTCAGTGGTGAGATTGGCAAACTCAATGTTTGCTTTCATTTTGAGAGGATTAGAATACAAGGGCAAGGATGTAATGCTGAGGTTTTATAAGGCATTGGTCAGACCACACTTGGAGTATTGTGAGCACTTTTGGATCCTTTCTGTCGGAAGAGATGTGGTGGCATTGGAGGGGGTCCAGGAGGATCACAAGAATGATTCCGGGAATGAAAGAGTTAACACATGAGGAGTGTTTGATGGTTCTGGGCCTGTACTCACCGGAGTTTAGAAGAGTGGCTGATTTATTATTTCCATCAATCCTATTCTCCCGCCTCCTCCCCATAACTTTTGAGACTCTGACTAATCAAGAAGTTTACTTACCAACTTCTGCTTTAAAAATCAAACAGGAGAAAATCTGCAGATGCTGGTAACCCAAGCTACACAGGTCCTGATGAAGGGTCTCGCCAGATCTCCCTGACACCTGTCTGGAGAGAGTTGATGTTGGGAGGATGTGGGTGGGTCGAGAACGGTAAGCACAGCCTCCGACTATAGGGATGTCCATTTAGGATAGAGATGAGGAGGAATTCCTTTATCCACAGGATAGTGAATCTGCCACAGGCCAAATAATTGAGTATTTTTAAAGCGGAGTGACACATACACAAATTGTTGGGGAAACAGCTGGCCAGGAAGACTCTATGGAAAAGAGTAAACAGTCGACAGTTCAGACTGAAACACTTCATCAGGACCTGTGATGCTTAAGGGTCCCTGCAAATTCATCCCACTTCCTAATGAGGGGCTGCGGGAGATGGGGTTGTGGGAAAGGGGCAAAGTGATCCCCATCTCCCATCTTTGCCCCCTCCAGCTTCTCATTACGTCTACACACACAGTTCACCCACAGGCTTTCCACCCCTCCCCCTCCTGTTTCAATCTGCCATTCATCTCTCCCCTACTGGTTCCCATCATCACCTCCTTTGCTGTCTCTAACCTCCACACTCCCCCACTTCACACTCACAAATGAATGTGAACATTGAATGAAGGGTCTGTTCCTGTGCTGTACTGTTCTCTGTTCCCTGTTCAGAAGAATGAGAGGAGATCTCAGGAAAACACAAAATTCTTTCAGGGCTCGACAGGCAGGAGTCAGCGAGGATGTTTCCCGTGTCTGAGGAGTCAAGGGTCAGGAGTCACTGTTTGGAATTCTCAGCACCCGTGGGCGTGGAGGGGGTTTGGGGGTTCTTAGCCATTCAGTTCACGGAGCCATCGCTGTACAGCATAGAAATGTGCCCGTCGACTTATCACCTCTGTGCTGACCTATTTATCCATCTACATTCATCCCATTGGCCAGCATTAGGTCAGTCTCCCTCTGTGCCTTGCCTATTGAATCGTCTGTCCTTGTGTCTCTTACACACAGAGGACTGGAGGCCATTGACCTGCAGAGGTCGGTGCTGGGGCAGGGTTGTTTGTCATTCATATTAATGATTTCGATGAGAATGTAAGTGACAAAGTTGGTAGGTTTGTGGGAGACACTAAAAATCATGGTGTAGTGGAGAGAGAAGTGGATTATCTAAGTTTACAACGGGCCCTTGATCAACTGTAGAGGTGGGTACAGTGACAATGTTTTAAAATACATCTTGCCAGGGACGTGTATCGGAAGGTGGAAAGGAATAATGGGCAAATGGGACCAGCTCATTAAAGCAAGCTGGTCAGCACGAACAAGTTGGGCCGAAGAGCCTCTGTGACCTCCTGTTTAAATCCATTCACTCACCCCCTTCCCATCTTAATCCACCCCTTTCCCGCACTCGTTTCTGCTGTCCATCTCCCCTATTTATTTCTGCTCTTGAGGGAACATGTCGACCTGAAACGTAGACTGTCCATCTCTCTCCACACATGCTGCCTGACCCGCTCGGTCCCTCCAGCATTTTGTGTCTGTTTGATCGGGAAATCTCTGCCCTCCGTCCCGCGGAAAACCAACGGGGAGACATTAATTGTTCATCCGCTTTCGTCGGGTCAAACCACGGGAAAGGTTCGTGTCGGCAACCCGACTGCGCCTGAGGCCCAGCGGCCTTTCCCCGATCTCGGGGCCAAGCTGCCCGAGTCTCCCCACGGTCCACGGGGCCGCGCTGCCTATATCTTTCCCCGATCACCAGGTCGCGCTGCCCGAGTCTCCCCCCGATCCCCGGGTCGCGCTACCTGAGTCTCCCCACGATCCCCGGGGACTCTCTAATTCTCTGCTTCTCCCCCCAGTCTCTGTCACCCTGGATATGAAAACAGCGAATCCGCGGCTCGAGGTATCTGAGGATCGGAAGAGTGTGAGACGGACCGGGATCTGGAGGAATCTCCCTGACACCGGGGAGAGATTCACAAGCTGGGCTTGTGTGCTGGGATCGGAGGGATTCACATCGGGGAGACATTACTGGGAGGTGGACGTGACGGGGATTCGGGACTGGTGGCTGGGGGTCGCCGCAGAGTCTGTGCAGAGGAAGGGAGAGTTCAGTCTGAGACCGGAGTCCGGATATTGGATCATTAGGCGGTATAATGACGTCTTACATCGGGATTGTGATGTGTTCGGTGATCTCACCTTCCGCAAGTCCCGTCTCCCTGCTGGCCCCATCCCCGGGAGGGTGGGAGTTTATCTTAGTTACGAGTCCGGGGCAGTTTCATTTTACAATGCGGAGACCAAGTCCCATCTCCACACATTCACTGGGAATAAATTCACGGGGAAACTTCATCCTTTCTTTGCGACCTGGGATGGAAACCAGTGGCTGAGAATCTGCTCCGGTTCCGCTCCGGGTCTGTAAACGGGTCGGGTCCCGGGACCGGCATCAGGATTAAGTCCCAGTAACTATAAACGTGCGGAGAGTTCAGCTAAATACGTGGCTAAGGAGATGGTGCAGGAGGGAGGGCTTCATGTATCTGGACAATTGGGCTTTGCTCCCAGGAAGGTGGGACCTGTTCCGACGGGATGGTTTGCCCCTGAACTGGAGGGGAACTAACATCCTTGCGGGTAGATTTACTAGTGCTGCACCGGGGGGGGGGGGGGGTTAAACTAGATTTGGAGAGGGAGGGGAACCAGAGTGTTAGAGCAGATAGTGAGGTGGAGGAGGATAAAGGTCATGCGAGGACTGCATGTATAGACAGAAATCAAAGGTTTGTACATTAGGTTGTAAATTAATTTTCAGAGCTTTAGATATTGTAGAAAATAGATTTCCAAAAAGATTTTAATGAAGAACATGACCAGAACATATGTGAAAAAGTGGCTACTTCAGTTTTACACCTATCACAATAATTGTCTATGTTAGGAAATATTTTGGACAGTCTCTCCTTTGTTAAATAGTAACAGTGAACAATTTTGAATTGAATTAAACACTGATTGGCACATATTAAAGAAGAATTGACCATCTTCATTAACAAAGGTCATATTAAGTTCTCTCTCCCAAACTTGTTTAATCTTTAGTTATTAAGGGGATCTGTTTTTTTTTGCAGATTTATTTATTTTTATTTTCATTTATTTTGTGATGGTCGATTGATGACTTTTGAAGAGTTAATTAGCAAGTATTCTCTCTCTCATACTTACTGCAATATCTTCAGGTTAGACATTTTTTACAAAAATAATTATCTAAGTTTCCATATATGCAAGAATCTGATTTGTTGGATAATATTGTGAATGAGAATCCTTTAGTAAGAGGTTCCATTGGTAGAATTTATAATTTATTTTTAATACATTAATACAAAAAGATAACCTCCCACCTATGGTTTATTTATGATAGAAATATTTGTTGTTTCAGACATGATAGAGGGGGGGGGGGGATGAAAGGGGGAGGAGTGGCATTACGAGTCAGGGAAAACATCACAGCTGTGCGTAGACAGGACAGCCCGGAGGGCTTGTCTACAGAGGCCATATGGGTTGTGCTGAGGAACGGGAAAGGTGTGACCACACTAATAGGGGTGTATTATAGACCGCCCAATAGTCAGAGAGAATTGGAGGAGCAAATCTGTAGAGAGATAGAAGACTGGTGTAAGAAACAGGAAGTTTTAATAGCAGGGGATTTTGACGACTGGGACTTGCACAGTGTAAAGGGGCTAGATGGCTTGGATTAAATGTTTTCAGGAAAGTTTTCTAAATCAATATATAGAGGTACCTACAAGAGAGGATGTAATACTTGATCTCCTGTTAGGGAACCAGACAGGTCAGGTGACAGAAGTATGTGTAGGCGAACATTTTGTGTCCAGTGACCATAATGACATTAGTTTCAAGTTAATTATGGATAAGGATGGGTCTGGTCCTTGAGTTGAGGTTCTAAATTGGAGAAGGGCCAATTTTGTGGAAATGAAAAAGGATCTAGGAATAGTGGATTGTGATAAAAAAATTTCTGGCAAGGACGTGTTCAGTAAGTGTAAGGCCTCAAATGGCGAAATTTTGAGAGTGCAGTGTTTGCATGTTCCTGCCAGGATTAAAGACAAAGTTAACAGGCATAGGGAACCTTGGTTTTCAAGGGATATTGGCGATCTGGTTAAGAAAAAGAGAGAGGTGTATAGCAGGTAGAGGCAACAAAGAGCAAATGAGGTACTTGAAGAGTATAGAAAATGTAGGAAAATTCTAAAGAAGGAAATCAGGAAGGCAAAAAGAAGACATGAGGGTCTTCTATTTACTATTTACTATCCAGAGTAAAAGGATAGTAAGGGACAAAATTGGTCCCGTAGAAGATCAGAGTGGTCGTCTGTGTGTGGAGCCTTACGAGATGGGGGAGATCTTAAACAGTTTTTTTTTTGCATCAGTATTTACTCAGGAAACTGGCAGAGTGTATATGGAAGGAAAGGAAACAAGCAGTAGTGTCATGGAACATTTAGAGATTAAAGCGGAGGAGGTGCTTGCTGCCTTACAGCGAATAAAGGTAGATAAATCCCACGGGTCTGACGATCTTTCCACGGACCTTGAGAGAGACTAGTGTAGAATTTGCAGGGGCCCTGACAGAAATATTTAAAATGTCCTCAGCCACGGGTGCAGTGCAGGAGGATTGGAGGGGAGCTCATGTTATTCTGTTGTTTAAAAAAGGCTCCATTAGTAAACCAGGTAATTACAGGCCGGTGAGCCTGACATCAGTAGCAGGTAAATTATTGGAAGGTGTTCTGAGAGATCAGATATACAAGTATTTGGACAGCCAAGGGCTGATTAAGGATAGTCAGTATGGCTTTGTGCGTGGTAGATCATGTTCAATGAAATTTCGAGGAGGTTATCAAGAAATTAGTTGAAGGAAAGGCTGTGGATGTAAACTACATGGACATCAGCAAGGACTTTGACAAGGTCCCACATGGGAGGTTAGTTCAGAAGATTCAGACACTAGGTATCCAGGGAGAGGTTGTAAACTGGATTTGAAATTGGCTGTGTGGGAGAAGACAGAGAGTGGCAGTGGGTGATTGCTTCTCAGACTGGAGGCCTGTGACTAGTGGTGCTTAAAGTACACCTGCACTTAGAGAGGTTAAATGGGACAAGTGGGGGCGGTGCTGACCGGAAAAGACAGTGAAGATTGTTCATTAAGTTCATCTGCCATTTCTTTGTCCCCCATTACTACTTCACCAGCATCATTTTCCAGTGGTCCAGTATCAACTCTCATCTCCCTTTCACTCTTCATGTAACTGAAAACTAAACTTTTAGTATCCTGATTTATATTATTGGCCAGTTTGCCCTCATATTTCGTCTTGACCATTCTTCTGGCTTTTTTCGTTGCCTTTTGTTGGATTTTAAGAGCATCCCAATAATCCAACATCCCACTCACCTTTGCTGCCTTATATGCCATTTTCTTAGGTTTAACACAGTCCTTAACTTCTTGTCAGCCACGGATGTCTAGCCTTGCCATTTGAGAACTTTTTCTGTGGGACACGTGTATTCTGCGCCTTGTAAACTATTCCCAGATACTTCAGACACCTCAGTTCAGCCATCATCCATGCAGAATTCTCCTCCAATTCACTCGGCAAGTTCCTCTCTGATGCCTCTGTAATTCCCTTTATTCCATTGCGAGACTGATACATGTGACTTTTCCAAATCATTTTGCATATTGAAGTCCCCGATACAATTGTGACACTACAATTATTACATCCGTTTTCCAGTTCAAACTGTGAATTAATTTAAAGTCAGTCCCATAATTTATTAAAGTTTTTATCTGAAAACTATCTACCCTCCCAAAGATTGTACTGAAGACTGCATTTGATTTTTCTTCAGCCTTATACACTTTACCTTGAAATGGTATGTGTTCCGACAGTTTCATAATGACAAAATATACACGACACAGAATGGTTTTCCAATTAGATACAAGGCATAATTAAGCATTGTGTGGGCATTTCTAAGTTGCGTCAATATCATTCCTTCCCTTGTTTTAAGCCCTTCTTCTTTAAACCCAACAGGTTTACGTATTCTGTAAAAGTGTCTGTCCTTATATCCATTATCCTACAAATCTTGCTGTAAGCCCCTAATTCTTAACAGTACCAACCCTTTAGGTTCTGATTTGCTAAGTGGAAGGTCTATATCCACAGCTTAACATTTATCAGCTTTTGTTGCTAAACAGTCAACCCCTTCATTTCCCTTAACAGTGTGATGTGCAGGATCCATAATGTGCAGACATATAAATCAAACTTTATATATGAAATACCGTTTGAAACAAACAAACAAACAGCAGGTGGATTTCGATCCTTCCAGTAGCTCTCCTAGCTAATAAAGTTGTAAAAGCTATCATACGTTGAGCGGAAGCAGGAATATTTCCAATTGCAATTGGAAATAAATTGGTAGTAAATAGCAATTACAACCTCTAATCTATAAAGCTATATCATCTGAATTTTGTCATTTACCCAGGGTATCCCATTTTCCCATCTCAGAAAATATCATTTACCATAATATTAAATAATGAAGAGCTACAAATACTGCCTTGTGGGATCCCATTCTCTATCTCATAGAAACACAGACATAACATGCTGACCCGTACTTACACAGTCCGTCGAAATAAAAAAAAACGCAGAAATCTTCCCCCTCACGCCTAATTTCCATAATTTAATCAAAAGTCCTTCCTTCCACAATATATCATTTCCCTTTTCAGTATCAAAAAATACTACTATTAAGGCATCTTTATTTAATTCTGTTTTCCTAATATCATCTTCCAAACCTAAAACTGAATCTAATGTCATCTCACCCTTCCGAAATCCACGCTAATAACACACTCTTTCCAAAATATAACTCAAGCGCTTGATTACCACACACTCCATCAGTTTACGTAAATAAGACATTCACGATATCGGCCCAAACTAGAAGGATCAGATGGAGATCTGCCAGGTTTTAGAATAGGCACGACTGCTGCCATTTTCCATTAGGAAAGTAGATGACGTAACCTCCAAGCATGATTCAAAAATTTAATATTTTCACAAAAGAGAATTATATACAATTACATTTACATATCTCACCCTTTCCTGGGGACATCTGACCTGCATTATTTATTTTAAACTTTTTTTTATTGCGTTTTCAAGTAATTACAGAAATAAAAGTATATGAACAAAATATATATATTACCCATCCCCCCTCCCCTTAACCCCTCCCCCCAACATCCCTATAGAAAAAAAAGAAGAAAGAAAGAAAAAAAAAGAAAGAGTGCCTGGATATTGGAAGATCCCCACATGCTCCACGGAGTTCGTAATAACTTTAGTATATATATTTATTTCTTTCCCCAAATAACCAATTATTTCATCTTCGGAGGACCTATATATTAATAGACTTCTTAAATTCATACAAAGAAATCGTACATCAGTGATACTATCATTGCTACAGCTGATAATTTACTTATTATTATTTAATTATTTATGGTATTATATTGCTAAATTTCCTATTCTTGGTTGGTGCAACTGTAACGAAACCCAGTTTCCGTGTGGATAAATAAAGTATGTCTGTCTGTCTGACTTCCAACACATCTGGGTATACACTGAAAAACATATCCCTACATTGTTTAACTTCTTCACTTAAATTATCCTGATTATGAATCTCAGCAAATGACACAGTCAGTAACACAAACTTCCCTGTTTCAGTAACAATCATTTTGCCCTCATTAATCAACACTGGAATATTATGATCCCCACAAATCCCCCCATTTTCCAAATCACATCCCAAACAATTCCAAGTTTGATATCCCTTCCAATATTATCTCCATATAACCTCCAGTAAATCACCTCCTTCCTCACCACGGCCTTTGCCCTTTTATTGTTAATAATGTAACTCGGAGTCTGATGCACCAACACATAAAAACTCACATTTCTCCCAATTTGCTTCTGGTCCCCGAAATAAATCCAAACTCAAACTCATAAAAACATGAAGCGTGACTGACGTTCACATAAAATAATCACCGTGTGAGTTCCCCTTTGACCGACAGCCACGTCAGCCAATGATGGAATTTTGAACACAAAATATAATATTAATGATAAGACTCTTGGCAGTGTGGGGGTCAGAGAGATCTTGGGGTCCGTGTCCATACGACGCTCAAAGCTGCTGTGGAGGTTGGCAGTGTTGTTAAGAAGGCGTCTGGTGTGATGGCCTTCATCAACCGTGGGATTGAGTTCAAGAGCTGTGAGGTGATGTTGAAGCTATATTTCTCCAAACCTGTACATAAGTAATTGTACCCCAACACAGCAGGGCTGTGGGCTTAGTTGGACCCCACTTGGGAGTCCTGTGTTCAGTTCTGGTGGCCTCACTACAGGAAGGATGTGGATACTATAGAGAGTGTAGAGTAGATTTACAGGGATGTTGCTCTTGGATTGGAGAGCATGCCTTATGAGAATAAACTGAGTGAGCTTGGCCTTTCCTTCTTGGAGCGACGGAGGATGAGAGGTGACCTGACAGAGGAGTATAAGATGATGAGAGGCTTTGACCATGTGGATAGCCAGAGGCATTTTCCCAGGCATGAAGTGACTAACACGAGGGGACGTAGTTTAACGCTGCTTGGAAGTCGGTATCGAGGGAATGTCAGGGGTAAGTTTCTTACACACAGAGTGGTGGGTGCTGGAATGGACTGCTGGCAACGGTGGTGGAGGTGGATACAATAGGATATTTTAAGAGATTCTTAGATAGGTACATGGAACTTAGAAACATAGAGGTTTAAACTTTGGAGAAATCCTAGGCAGTTTCTGGAGCAGGTTAAGTGGTCGGTACAACATTGTGGGCTGAAGAGCCTGTTACGTGCTGTGGATTTCTGCGTTCTGTGTCAAAGGCAGGCAGAGGGATTAGTTTAAATGAAACCTGGGACAGAATGGATAGGTTGGGCCGAAAGGCCTGTGTTAGTGCCGTAAGGGAGGGGTTCTGCCCCAAACATCGACTCTATTCCCCTCAATAGATGTTGCCTGACTTGCCAACATTCTTGAAAACTTTCATTCATTTCTGCTAAGCATTCTATACAAAGGATGTTTTGTGTTGGAAGAGTGCAGAGGAGATTCATCGTGACTGACGGAGCTTGTGTCCAGGGACCTTCAGTGATAGGAGCAGAATTAGGCCATTCAGCCCATCGAGTCTGCCGCCTTTCCATCATGGCTGATCCCAGATCACACTCACTTCCAGATATCTGACCTCCTGCCATATCCTTTGATGCCCTGACCGATCAGGAAACGATCAACTGCCGCCTTGAATATACCCACACACTCGGCCTCCACCGCAGTCTGTGGCAGAGCATTCCACAGATCCAATACTCCTTGGCTAATAATAAAAAAAAGCTGCTTACCTCTGTTTGAAAAGGTGGCCCCTCAACTTTGTGGCTGTGCCCCACCACAGGAAATACCTTCTCCACATCCACCTTATCCAGTCCTTTCAACATTCGGTAGGTTTCAATGAGATGCCCCCGCATTTTTCTGAGTTCCAGTGAGCACAGGGTCAACGCTGCCAAGTGCTCCTCATATTTTAACTCCTTCATTCCCAAAATCATCCTCGTGAACCTCCTCTGGACTCTCACCAATGACGACACATCCTGTCTGAGATGTGGGGCCCAACACTGTTGACAATACTCCAAGTGCGGCCTGACTAGTGTCTTATAAAGCCTCAGCATTTTCTTTTTGCTGTTACATTCATGGGGCGAGATTGGACTGTGTTGATCGACAGGGGGATCTTGGAATCCGAGTTCATAACTCCCAGATAGTGGTTCCAGTGTCAGGCAGTTATGTTGCATCTGGAGAATTGCATTCGAATACAGGAATAATGCGGAGGTTTTGGATGGTGAGTGGAAGAGGCTTAAGAGGATGCTGCCTGGATAAAGTGAGATCAGACAATCTAAGGTAACTTTCTCCGGAGTGGCTGAGGCTGAGGGAGGTCTGACAGACGTTTACAGGAATGTGAGAGGCACAGACAGAGTGGACAGCCGGGCTTTTTTCTCTAAGGAGGAAATGTCCAATGCCAGTGGGCATGCACTTCAGGAGAAAGGGGGAACACATCCTCATTGGACCTTTTTGCACTATTTAACTATTTTGTAATTTAGTGTAATTTTGTATCTTTTCTCTGCATAGCTGCTGTTGAAAAAAATTAGAAAAGTCAATGATGTTAAAAACCTGACTCTGAATGTTTAAAGGAGATTTGCGTTTCAAGTTTTGTTTTTCATTCCCATAGTGGTGGGTGTCTGGAGTGAATATCGGGTGGTGGTGGAGGCAGATGTGATAGAGGCTATTAGATACCACGTGAATGTGTGGAGAATGGAGGGATGTGTTCCTTGTGTAGGCAGAAGGGATTGGTTTAGTAAGGCATGAAGTGACCAGTTCAATTGGTTCAGAACAACACAGTGAGCAGAAGGACCTGTTCAAGGACAAGTACTGCAAGCAGAGCAGGAAAACTGGATAAAGTGATCCCACTCAGAGAACAGACTGTGACGTCAGTGAATATACGTCGTCATCACAGTTCTCTCACCAAAGACACTTCACTGCTGGATAAAATGAAGTTTGTGATGTTTATAACCAATGTGGTGAATTGTACTGCTCAGACATCTCATCCTGCTGAGGAAATTAAAATTATTGTGAAAACTGCAGAAAGGTATCTCGGTGTAACTGGTGTTTTGTGGGAAGCTGTAAATGAAGTTTTGTTGGGTGGGGTATCTGTATCGCAGTCTACTTGTGAACATACATAATATTATTAAAATATGTCAAGGAAATGCAATGAATCTGATTTATAATGGTCAAGACTTTAAGAATTTTATTTCTGATTTGTCAGATTCTTCTGATGTTATATCTGTTCAGGAAACCTGCACATTTTAAGTTTTTATTCCTGTGCAGGATTATATTGTCGTTTGGCTTGACAGGTTAGTTGGTAGAGGGGTGGTGTTGCCAGTTCTATAAGGAAAGGGGCAGGGTATAGAGTTGTGAATGGGACTAAAATGTATGACGCACTTGTAGGAGAAATTCTTGATTCAACAGGTATGTATGTAATTTTCTTGTGTGGAAATATTAACTTTTCTTTACTCATGGAAAATGGTTGTTGTAGTACCCATTCTAAAACCTGGAGCTCCCCGCCTGATGCTCCTTGTTATAGGTCAATATCATTAACATCTCATTGATGAAAACTTCTGGAATGTATGTTAATCGAGAGTTTGAATTATATTTTTTGATAAAAGAGGTGATTTCACGTTTTATCAGAGGGGAATCCGGAAGGGTAGAACAACATTCTAATCAGTTTTGTGGTTGGAAGATCACATTAGGAAAGCACGGTTAAATAAAGGTGTTGTAATAGCAATATTTTGTGATATTGAAAAGGCAAAATGATATTTATTGCAGGACGGCCTTCTGATTAATTTTTGAAAATGCAATTGAGGGGGCTATTGTACTTTTTTCTGATTTTATTTGGACGTCTTGTAAAGGTATGGGTGGGGAAGCATGACATTAAATTGATTTTTATCTTTGGAAGATGATATTAGGAAAGCACAGTTAAAGATAAATGTAGCAGCAGTATTTTTACTGTTCAAAAAGTCCGATGGTATTTATGGAAGGAAATAATTTTTATGAAATTGTGGAAATGAGGATGGAGGAGGTGATTATCTAATTGTGTAATTGGATGTATTGTGTCAGTTATGGGTGGGCAAGTTATAGTCAGGTCGTTATGAGATAGAGATTGGGATCTCACAAGGCAGTATTTATTACTTAATTTTATAATTAGTGATATTTTTCTCTGAGATAAGTTTTGGAGTATTGAAATCACTATTTGCAGATGATGGCGGTTTATGGATTAGAGGGAGAAATTTCAATTTTACTGGATATAGGATGCACTCGCAATTAATAAGGTCGAACAGTTGGCAAATAGATGGGACAAGTTATGTGTTTTACAAACAGGATTAATGAACCTGCATTTGATTGGAAATGATAGGAACTGATATGGTCAAACTCTTTAAAAGGTGTCAGTGGTAAGATTTCCAGGTATGTGGATGGATAATAAGCTGACATGGAAGCACCGGATCAGAAAATAATTGATATATATAAAGAATCGTTAAATATTCTCAGTTATCCCTGTGGGTATGCTGGGGTGTTACATGAAAATATTTGTTGACCAATCTTGTTTGTTTAATTGGATCTGTTCTTCATTATGGTTGTGGTTTATCGATCAGATTCATCTTCAACTTTAAATTGTTTGGGTGTGATACAAGCACAGGCTTTGAGATTGTGTTGTGGTGTATTCAGGTCTGTTTCAGCTTTACTGGTTGAAATTGTGGAGTTTGAATTTAATGTTAACATACTGGATTAATTTAAGGGGGAAAAATTATCATGCTGTTAAAGGTGTGTTGGAGGACTGTTGGGAACTTCAGAAGAAGAGTGTTTTTAGTTTTGCGTGCCTGGGTTCTTATCACATTTGAAATATGTGTTCGTTGGGTTGTGCAAAATGTCCCACAGTCACATTCTCGGTAAACCCACCTTGTTTCTTTCAATGCCTTTAGTTGATTATAGGATACACGATTTAATGAAGTCTAACAATTCTGATATTCCTGAGAATTTCAATATATATTAAGGACATTATTTAAATAGCTTAACCATTTTTCCAGAAGGATCAAAAGATAATTTAACTGGGAATGTTGGTGTTGCTGCGTTATGCGTGTATTATTGATAACAATAAAGAAACGACCTACCAGCCATTTATCAGGATTTACAACAGAATCGCTTGCCATCATTTCGTGCTTACAGTGGGTGGAGGAAATTTGTCCATGTAAAGTTTTAATTTGTTAAGAGTCCCTTTCGGTTTTGAAGAGTCTTAAAGAGTCTTAAAGAGTCTCGCAGCAGGTCAAATTTACTGCTGGAAACTCATCAAACATTGTTTCGTATTCGAAGGATTGGATTCGGGATCTGCACTGATTTGGGGTGCATGAAGACACGGTGAGCAGTCGGGTCCGGAGGAGTCGGTGGACCAGAGGGATCTGGGAACACAGATTCATAATTACTTGAAAGTGGCGTCACAGGTAGACAGCGTCGAAATGAGAGCTTTTGGCACATTGGACTTCATGAATCAAAGTATTGAGTACAGGAGATGGGATGTTATGTTGAAGTTGTATAAGACGTTGGTCAGGCCTAATCTGGAGTATTGTGTGTAGTTTTTGTTACCGGCCTGAAGGAAAATTATCAACAAAATTGAAAGAGTGGAGAGAAATTTACAATGCGTTTGCTGGGACTTGAGGACTCGAGCTTTAGGGAAAGGTAAGGACTTTATTCCCTTTAGTGTTGGAAAATGAAGGGGGATTTTGCAGATTTGTACACAATTATGAGTGTTGTTGACAGGGTAAATTGCAGACAGGATTTTTCCTCTGAGGTTGGGTGAGATGGGAACTAGAGGTCGCAGTTTAAGGGTGAAAGGTGAAATGTTTGTGAGGAACCTGAGTGGGATTTCCTTCACTCAGAGGGCGGTGAGGGGGTGGGAAGAGCTGTCAGTGGAAGTTATGGATTTCACTGCAGAGAAGTTTGGATCAGTACATGGACGGGAGGGGTATTGAGGGCCATGGTCCAGCTTCGTTTATAACAAATTCGGTACGGACTAAATGGGCAAAAGGGTTTGTTTGTTTGTTGTAGTGCTCTCTGACTCTGGCGGTGTGCTGTAATGGGAGAGATCCCGCACATCTGCCATCCCCACCACCCCACTCGGGATACGGTTCCCTTGTCCTCACCTACCACCCCACCATCCTCCTGGTTCAACGTATAATTCTCCGTAACTTCCGCCACCTTCAACAGGATCCCACTACCAAGCACATTTTTCCCTCCCCGCCTTTTTGCTTTCCGCAGGGATCCCTCCCTACGCAACTCTCTTGTCCACTCACCACCCCCCCCCCCCATCCCTTCCCACCGATCTCCTTCCTGGCGGAACAAGTGCTACACCTGCCCTTACGCTTCCTCCCTCACCACCATTCAGGGCCCCAGATAGTCCTTCCAGGTGAGGCGACACTTCACCTGTGAGTCGGCTGGTGTGGTATACTGCGTCCGGTGCTCCCGGTGTGGCCTTTTATATATTGGTGAGACCCGACGCAGACTGGGAGACTGTTTCGGTGAACACCTACGCTCTGTCCGCCAGAGAAAGCAGGATCTCCCAGTGGCCACACATTTTAATTCCACGTCCCATTCCCATTCTGATATGTCTATCCATGGCCTCCTCTACTGTCAAGATGAATCCACACTCAGGTTGGAGGAACAACGCATGATACACCGGCTGGGTAGCCTCCAACCTGATGGCATGAACATTGACTTCTCTAACTTCAGTTAATGCCCCTCCTCCACTTCGTACCCCATCCCTGACTTATTTAGATTTTTTTTCTCTCTCTCTCTGCCCATCTGTCTACCTGTTCTCCATCTCCCTCTGGTGCTCCCCTCCCCCTTTCTTTCTTGCCTGGCCTGCTGTGTTCCACCAGCATTGCGTGTGTGTTGCTTGAATTTCCAGCATCTGCAGATTTCCTCGTGTTTGCCATAACTTAAGAAAGCTTTTAAATGAAAACAACACGATCCAGCGTAATTTTTTCCAACATGAACGAATAGTGGCACAGTGTGCCAAATTCTAAGTCATATCACTGTAATAGATAGATAG
Source organism: Hemitrygon akajei (assembly GCF_048418815.1). Classification (NCBI taxonomy): domain Eukaryota; kingdom Metazoa; phylum Chordata; class Chondrichthyes; order Myliobatiformes; family Dasyatidae; genus Hemitrygon; species Hemitrygon akajei. The sequence goes on from NW_027331956.1 coordinate 148,568, forward strand.
ATAAATACTTTATTCATCCCCATGGGGAAATTCAACATTTTTTCCAATGTCCCATACACTTGTTGTAGCAAAACTAATTGCATACAATACTTAACTCAGTAAAAATATGATATGCATCTAAATCACTCTCTCAAAAAGCATTAATAATAGCTTTTAAAAAGTTCTTAAGTAGTTTACTTAAATACATTAAATACAATCGACCCCGGCACTTTAACATATCTTACTCCTGGCGGTTGAATTGTAAAGCCTAATGGCATTGGGGAGTATTGACCTCTTCATCCTGTCTGAGGAGCATTGCATCGATAGCAACCTGTCGCTGAAACTGCTTCTCTGTCTCTGGATGGTGCTATGTAGAGGATGTTCAGGGTTTTCCATAATTGACCGTAGCCTACTCAGCGCCCTTCGCTCAGCTACCGATGTTATATTCTCCAGTACTTTGCCCACGACAGAGCCCGCCTTCCTTACCAGCTTATTAAGACGTGAGGCGTCCCTCTTCTTAATGCTGCCTCCCCAACACGCCACCACAAAGAAGAGGGCGCTCTCCACAACTGACCTATAGAACATCTTCAGCATCTCACTACAAACATTGAATGACGCCAACCTTCTAAGGAAGTACAGTCGACTCTGTGCCTTCCTTCACAAGGCATCTGTGTTGGCAGTCCGGTCTAGCTTCTCGTCTAACTGTACTCCCAGATACTTGAAGGTCTTAACCTGCTCCACACATTCTCCATTAATGATCACTGGCTCCATATGAGGCCTAGATCTCCTAAAGTCCACCACCATCTCCTTGGTCTTGGTGATATTGAGACGCAGGTAGTTTGAGTTGCACCATATCACAAAGTCCTGTATCAGTTTCCTATACTCCTCCTCTTGTCCATTCCTGACACACCCCACTATGGCCGTGTCGTCAGCGAACTTCTGCACATGGCAGGACTCCGAGTTATATTGGAAGTCTGATGTGTACAGGGTGAACAGGACCGGAGAGAGCACGGTCCCCTGCGGCGCTCCTGTGCTGCTGACCACCGTGTCAGACCTACAGTCTCCCAACCGCACATACTGAGGTCTATCTGTCAAGTAGTCCACTATCCAGTCCACCATGTGAGAGTCTACTCCCATCTCCGTTAGTTTGTGCCTTAAGATCTTGGGCTGGATGGTGTTAAAGGCACTAGAGAAGTCCAGGAATGTAATCCTCACAGCACCACTCCCACCTTCTCCTTATACGCAAACTGAAGAGGATCCCGGGCGTGCCTGGTTTCTGGCCTCAGATTCTGTATTATCAGCTGTTCCATGGTCTTCATCACGTGCGACGTCAAGGCAACAGGTCTGAAGTCATTCAACTCCTTTGGTTGTGGTTTCTTCGGTACTGGGACAATACAGGATGTTTTCCACTGTCTGGGTACTCTTCTCTGCTCCAGGCTCATGTTGAAGATGCGCTGTAGTGGTTCTCCCAGCTCAGTCGCACAGGCCCTCAGTAATCGTGGGGAAACTCCATCCGGTCCCGCCACCTTGCTGGTACAGATCTTCCTCAGTTGACCTTCCACCTGTGCAGCCGTAATCCTGGGCGTGGGCAAGGTCTCCTGTGAGTGGCTATTTTCCTGTGAGGGAAGTAAGCCTGGTGTGGAGTTCTGCGGTGAGGATGAGATTGTGCTGTCCAACCTATTGAAGAAGTTGTTCAGCTGGTTCGCTTTCACCACATCTCCACTTATGTTTGCCCCCCGCTTTGCACCGCATCCGGTGATGATCTTCATCCCATCCCACACCTCCTTCATGCTTTTGTTCTGCAGCTTTTGTTCTAGCTTCCTCCTATACTGCTACAACAAGTGTATGGGACATTGGAAAAAATGTTGAATTTCCCCATGGGGATGAATAAAGTATCTATCTATCTATCTATCATTCTATCTAATTTGCAGGTTGAGTCGCTTGTCAGGAAGGCAAATACGGTGTTAACATTCACTTCGAGAGGACGAGAATATAAAACCAAGGATGTAATATTGAAGCTTTATAAAGCACTGGTGAGGCCTCACTTGGAGTATTCTGATCAATTTTAGACCTCTTATCTTAGAAAGGGTGTGCTGACATTGGAGAGGGTTCACAAGAGGTTCGCATAAATGATTCCTGGATTGAAAGCCTTGTCATATTAAGAGCCAATGTGGCTCTTCATCTGGTTTAAATCATGTGTAGAATCGCGTGATCTTGTGAACACACACACACACACACACACACACACACACACACACACACACACACACACACACACACACACACACACACACACACACACACACACACACACACACACACACACTGTCACATCTGCCTCCCCAGGTCTCCACTCTATTATGTGTTAGTTCAATATTCGGTTGGTTTCAATGTGATTTCATCCTTATTTTTCTAAACTTAACGAGTACAGGCCGAGAGTCATCAAACGCTCCTCATATGTTCATTCTTTTATTCCCTGTTCAACCTCCTCAAATGTATTGAGCAGTGTTACCAAATGTAACGTTTAAGAAAGAACCAGCAGCAATAGATTACACCTGGAGTCTGGTTTTGATGTTAAAACCATTATCTTTATTAGTAACCACTTGTAATATAGTAACTCAACCAAGATAAACAAAAGTTCACAATGTTGTGTGTGTGTATGTGTAAATATAACTCCCAGCTATTGAGCTTGGGGGAATAAGGCTCAGAGTCTTGAGATGGTAAAGTAGGAAAGTTCAGTCATCCACGGAATAAATGATGGGGAAGAGATATTCGAAATGCACATTGTACTGGAGAGAGAAGGCAAGTACAAAGTATTCCACAGGTTCCACGCTGGGGAAACGAGATAACAGCCGCCGTAGATCTTGTCCGTCATCGTTCCAAACCCACATACGAATTATCACCGAAAACGACCTGTCACAGGAATATCGTCTTCCAGAGGTTACCACACAACATACCCAGGCAAGGGTTAACACGTAAGTGGTCCCACAAGATATCCCAAAATCTACTCCTGTGGATTATACGAAGTGACAATCACACATTCTGGAGGAAACTTGCCCCGGTAGTTCGTAATTCCAAGTCTTGCGAAGACTGCCAGAGTAGCTGTTTTTTTTCTCTCTCTCCCTCCCTCCCTCTCTCTCTCTCTCTCTCTCTCTCTCTCTCTCTCTCTCTCTCTCTCTCTCTCTCTCTCTCTCTCTCTCTCTCTCTCTCTCTCTCTCTCTCTCTCTCTCTCTGTCCGTCTCTGTATTTTAATCTGCACACACCGCGACAGCCTGTCACTGACGTCATAGTCCCGCCTCACTCAAGCGCTTACAGCGACAGTCCACAGTAAACGAAACCTGCTGGTTGGTAACAGCAGAGACTCTCCGAGATCTCCCCTCTTCAGAATAAATCCCATGATATTGTGTATCCCTTACAAACAATGCAATGTTGTATAATTCCAACAATAACACAACATTTATTGAATTGTGATTTATTGTATTGTGTTTCACACAGCTTGTTGTCCAGGGACTGGGTTCTAATCACGCTGGGAATATGGGTTCGTTGGATTATGCAATATGTCCCACTGTCGCGTTCTTTGTAAACCCACATTGATTTTCTCAATGCCTTTAGTTGATTTAAGGATACACAATTCAATGAAGTCTAAGGATTCTGTTCTGGTTGAGAATCTTGATTCGTCAATATATTGTGGAAAATTATTATGATATCAAAACCGAACAGGCATCTGAACAAATTACAACTTCACATGAACAAATTTCCACCACCCACTCTAAGCCTAAATTGAGGGAAACAGATTCTACTATATATACTGATAAATGGTTGGTAAGTTGTTTCTTTATCATTACCTGTAATTCATGCATAAAAACAATCCCAGTTAAGTTGTAATTTGTTCAGATGCCTGTTCGGTTTTGATGAGTCTTAAAACAGGTAATTCTTGCAGTAGGACAGATTTACTGTTGGAAACTCATCAAACATTATTTAAGACGCAGAGTATTGATTTATATTTCCACTTCTTATGGGTCCCTGCACACAGCGGTTCAGTTACAAAAACTGTTAAAATTTCAACTAGCATATCAGAAGCTAAGCGGTTGGTGGGTTAATAATTATATCGAGACTGGTAGGATAAAGGACATCAACTGAGACACCCTTACGGAATACATACCTGTTGGGTTTATGGGAGATCGGGGGTAAAACAAGAAGGTAAGTAATCACGTTGACACGACTTAGAATTTGGCACACTATGCATCATTATTCCTTCGTTCGTGTTGGAAAACATTACTCTCTGTCGTTTAGTTTTCATTTAAAAGTTTTCTTAAGTAATGGCAGTAATTTTAATTTAATTCACGGTATTGTGTCTCGTTACGTACAATCTATAGGACTTTTGAGGGGTTATTTAGGTTTCATTTGTAAAAGGAAGCAGTGAGGGATTTATGTCCCAATTCTCTACACCACACTCCAGTACAGTTAGTGGAGTGTCAACCGTCGTTTATTCAAACCCGGCCCTCGTTCTTCACTTTAGCCAATCATTCAAGGGGAAGGCGGAGACTGCTGTGATTGACAGTAGATTAGCCATCCAGCATCCGAATAGACCGTTGCCATTTTGTGGCGTCAGGCAGTGAGTTCCGTGAGCGGGAATTGGAATATATTGACATATGTACAGACCAATGAGCGAGGGGCATCCGGAGTAGTTGTTTGACTGACATCTGACGGACCCAGTGAGGTATCGACACTCCAGGACAATCCATTTACACTCCCCACCCCCTCCACCCACACGATCCCAATGTTCCGCCGCTGCTGGTCAAAGGGACAATCCGCCCGGTTATAACACCTGGGAGATGAGGCGGTGAATGTGATGAGCTGGAGCCCGAACCGGAGACACTGCGGCCGCCTCTGCCGTGTGCTCAGGACGCGGCTTTATTAATGAACTGAAGCCCCGAGGTGACCGGATATTTCACCGGCTCATCACCTGATAACGTCTGATCGGCGCAATCCCCACGGTGACAGATTGTGATTACATTAATGAATTAATATTTAACCGTATGTGGGAGTCAGCTGTCTCAACAAAGGTGACTGATCAATTGAATATGCTGCCAGTGTAAATTTGCCTTGAGACTCGTCACAGCTCCAAATCTGCACACAGCCCCACATACACATCAAGTGCGAGAATCATTTCACGGAATGGCTGTCTCCATGAAAAAAAATCAAAAACAGAGGTCAAAGTTCATATTGCATTTATTATTGAAGTCTGTATAAAGGGAAAAACCATGAGATTTGTAACACCTCGAAATCCACCGGTTCCCCCAAGTCAGTGTTCAGCCCCGAATCCGCCAACACACCCACTCTTCACATATCTGCAAATCGGTGTGCACCCACAAATCTGTGCTCACCGAAAAAACCCCACATTCAACCCTCCAGTCAGTGTGCACCCCAAAGCAACCGACACACCTGTTACCAGCTCCTGTTTCCTTAACTCTGAGTGTCACTTTCAGAGGCTGGAGCTGGTTTCTGAGTGACAGCCGAAGAGAGAGAGAATATTTAAGAACTGTGTTCACAAAACAGCTGCCTTCTCCTGAAAAGTAGCAAGAACAAAGTTTAAATTTCAAACACACGTCCACATGCATAGTCCCCATATTCTAGTTGACATCCCCTTAAATCTACGCTCCTCCCCAAACCATCCTCACCCCGGTGTCAGTGGGTGCCCGCAATTCCACCAACACCCCCATATTCACTGACAAACCCCTATGTCTGCGCAAATCCCTGTGCGCCCCATATTCTCCAAAACGTTTCTAAGTCAGCACAATCCTCAAATCCGTGTGCAACCCCAAATCCGCTGAGACACTCAAATCTGTGCGCAGCCCTAAATACTCTCAAATCCCCGTGCACCCTCAAATGCCCAAAGCAGTGTGACCCCCAAATTCACCGACACTCCAAAATTCATATTCACCAACATACCCTGAAACCTTCGCACATCCGCAAATCAATGTGCAGACCCATTTCCATGTGAACCCCCAAACCTGCTGACATCCCCACAAGCACACTAGATTATCCCAGAGAAAGAATCATTTCAAACAGTTCACAAAATAGCTCTCTCCATCTTAAAACGATGAAAATGCAAACTGCATTCATTTTTAAAGTATTTCTGTATGTCTGCTTCTCTGTGTGTTCATATGCGTCCTCGTTTGTGTCTGCCTGTCTTTTCATGTGTCTGTGTGTGTTTGTGTCAGAGACCAGCTCGCAGACAGCGCTCGGTCTTTGTCGTGACGGCGTAGCTACTGAGAACACACGGCTATCCCGTCTACTCCACATCCCCTCCCCCGCCTATTCTGTAGCGCACAGAAAGGGAACAAACTGGCCTCTCCCGGAAACCACAAGCCTTCATCTCTGAGAGAACATTGCCGCTTTCCAAATAATGAAGAATTACACAACATCTATAATTCACTGTGAATGTCAACCGTCATCACAGTACGGGGTTGGGGGGGGATGTGGGGACGGGAGGGTGGCCGGGAAAGCGGGCGACAGAAAAGGGGGAAGATTAGGGAGGAATCTGTGGAGGAAAGAGTGGGGCAGTGTGGATGAGAACGGATGAAGAGAGGAAGAGAGGGAGAAAGAGATTGAGGCTATATATATTTAGTCTCTCTCTCTCTCTTTCCCTCCTCTCTCCTCCACACTCCCTTCCCCCGCCTATTCTGTAGCACACAAAAAGGGAACAGACTGGCCTCTCCCGGAAACCACAAGCCTTCATCTTCCGAGAAAACACTGTCACTGTCCAAAAAACGAAGAATTGCACAACATCAGACAATTCACTGTGCGAGTCAACCGTCATCACAGTGCGGGGTGGGGGATGTGGGGACGGGACGGTGGCCCGGAAAACGAGCTGTAGTAAAGGAGGAATTGGGGAGAGTGTGAGAGGCAGGGGAAGCTTTGGGTAGAAAGGGAGTAAGAGACAACAAGGTAAAGGAGGAGTGAGTGAGTGGGTAGGATAGGGAGGAATGTGCTGAGGACAAGGGTGTGTCAGTGGGGAAAGGAACGTATGAAGAGAGGAGAGAGACAGAGAGTGTGTGGAACAGAGGGAAATAGGTGAGGGGAGAGGAGGAAGAGAAAGAATGAGGGAGTGGGAGACAAGAGATGGAGAGAAAGAGACAGTGAGGGAACGGGGGAAGCAGAAGTGGCAAAAGTGGGAAGGGGTGAAGATGGGGGCAGGAGAGTGGGGAGAGTTTGAGCCAAAGAGGAGGAACGAGATATTTTTGGGAAGTGGGGTGAACGCCAATGTGAAGTTGAAGGGAGCGTGCGTGTGTGTGTGTGTGTGTGTGTGTGTGTGTGTGTGTGTGTGTGTGTGTGTGTGTGTGTGTGTGTGTGTGTGTGTGTGTGTGTGTGTGTGTGAGTGTGTGTGTGTGTGTGAGAGTGTGAGTGTGAGTGTGTGTGTGTGTGTGTGTGTGTGTGTGAGAGAGAGAGAGAGAGAGAGAGAGAGAGAGAGAGAGAGAGAGAGAGAGAGAGAGAGAGAGAGAGTGTGGGGGGGGGTGTATGTGTTTGTTTGTTTTCAACAACTTTACAATCCCTGGCTTTGATCGCCACACTTTGACCATGGATATCCAGTATCAATTCACTTCTATTCCCAGCAGGAAATCCTGAAAGCACATCGTTTGCTTCCCGACAACAGCCCCAACCAATTCCCCTTCATCTACACTTTATTTGGAGTCAGAGAGCACTATAACAAACAAACAAACCCCTTTTCTCATTTAGTCCGTACCGAATTGTTATTCTGCCGAGTCCCATAACCGCAGCTGGACCATGGCCCTCAATACCCCTCCCGTCCATGTACTGATCCAAACTTCTCTGCAATGAAATCCATAACTTCCACTGACAGCTCTTCCCACACCCTCACCACCCTCTGAGTGAAGGAAATCCCACTCAGGTTCCTCTTAAATATTTCACCTTTCACCCTTAAACTGCGACCTCCAGTTCCCATCTCACCCAAACTCAGAGGAAAAATCCTGCCTGCATTTACCCTCTCAACAACACTCATAATTTTGTATAAATCTGCAAAATCCCCCTTCATTTTCCAACACTAAAGGGAATAAAGTCCTCAGCTTTTCCTAAAGCTCGAGTCCTCAAGTCCCAGCAAATGTATTGTAAATTTTCTCTGCACTCTTTTAATGTTGTTGATAACTTTCCTTCAGGCCAGTAACAAAAACTACACACAATACTCCAGATTAGGCCTGACCAATGCAGTAAAGCCGAAACAGGGGATAACTTTACTGCACCACAACACAATCTCAAAGCCTGTGCTTGTATCACACCCAAACATAATAAAGTTGAAGCTGAAGCTGATCTATAAACCACAACTATAATCAAGAACAGATCCAATTAAACAAATGAGATTGGTCAACAAATACTTTCATGTAACACCCTAGAATACCCGCAGGGATAACTGAGAATATTTAATGTTTCTTTATATTTATCAATTATTTTCTTATCCGGTGCTTCCATGTCAGCTTATTATCCGTCCACATGCCTGGAAATCTTACCACTGACACCTTTTAAGGAGTTTGACCATATCAGTTCCTATCATTTCCAATCAAGTGCAGGTTCATTAATCCTGTCTGTAAAACACATAATTGTCCCATCTATTTGCCAACTGTTCGACCTTATTAATTGCGAATGCATCCTATATACAGTAAAATTGTAATTTCTACCTCTAATCAATAAACCTCCATCTTCTGCATATAGAGATTTACACAACGAAAAACCTATCTCAGAATTTTTTTTAAATTATAATATAAAATAATAAATACTGCCTGTGGGATCCCAGCTTCTATCTCATAACAACCTGAATATAACTTTACCACCCATACCTGACACAAAACGTTCAATTAAAACAACTCAAAGTTAGATAACAGCCCCTCCATCCTCATTTCCACAATTTCATAAAAATTCTTTCCTTCCATAAATACCATCTGCCTTTTGAATAGTAAAAATACTGCTGTTACAACATCTATATTTAACTGGCTTTCCTAATATCATCTTCCAAATATAAAAATGAATTCAATGTCATACTTGCCCACCCATACCTTTACAAGACGTACAAATAGAAACAATCAGAAAAAATTATACAATAGCCCTCTCAATTTCATTTCCAAAAATTTATCAAAAGTCCATCCTTCAATAAATATTATTTGCCTTTTCAATATCAAAAATATTGCTGTTACAACATCTTTATTTAACTGTACTTTCCTAATATGATCTTCCAAACCCAAACTGATTCCAATGTTATTTAAGGCAGAGATTGCTGGGTATCTGAGTAGCCAGGTGAGGAGGTGGGGGTGTGGGACTAAATGGGAGAATGGATCAGCTCATGATAAAATGGCAGAGCAGACTCGATGGGCCGAATGACCGACTTCTGCTCCTTTGTCTTATGGTCTTATTCTACCGTTCCAAATTCCCCTCTGATAAAACGTGAAATTACCTCTTTTATCGAAAATATAATTCAAACACTCGATTACCATACATTCCACAAGTTTACATGAATGAGACTTTAATGATATTGGCCTACAAGAAGGAGGATCAGACGGGGAGATCCAGGTTTTAGAATGGGAACTACTACAACCATTTTCCATGAGAAAAGTAGATGGCCAAACCTCCAAATACGATTCAGAAAGTTCATATTTTCACAAAAGAAAATTACACATACCTGTTGAATCAAGATTTTCTACAAGTTCCTGATACATTTTATTTCCATTCACAACACTATACTCTGCTCCTTTCCTTATAAAACTGACAACACCACCCCTCTACCAACTAACCTGTCAAGCCAAATGACAATATAATCCTGCACAGGAATAAAACTTAAAATGTGCAGGTTTACTGAACAGATATAACATCGGAAAAATCTGACAAATCAGAAATAAACTGCTGAAAGTGTTGACCATGTAAAATCAGGCTTCTTGCATTTCACTTCAATATTTCAATCCCATTACATATCTTCACAAGTAGACTGGGATGCAGGAACCCCCACAAATCAGAGCTTCATTTACAGCTTCCCACAAAACACCAGTTACACCAAGATACCTTTCTGCAACTTTCACAATAATTTTAATTTCCTCAGTAGGATGAGATGTCTGATCAGTACAATTCACCACATTGGTTATAAACATCACAAACTTCATTTTATCCCGCAGTGAAGTATCTTTGGAGAGAGAACTGTGATGCCGGCATATATCCACTGACGTCACAGTCTGTTCTCTGAGTGGGGTCACTTTATCCAGTTCACCTGCTCTGCTTGCTGTACTTGTCCTTGAACAGGCCCTTCTGCTCACTGTGTTGTTCTGAACCAATTGAGCTGATCATTTCATGCCTTACTAAACCAATCCCTTCTGCCTACACAAGGAACACATCCCTCCATTCTCCACACATTCACGTGGTATCTAATAGCCTCTTTCACATCTGTCTCCACCACCACCCGATATTCACGCCAAACACCCACCACTATGGGAATGAAAAACAAAACTTGAAACGCAAATCTCCTTTAAATATCCTGAGTCAGGTTTTTAACGTCATTGTCTTTTCTAGTCGTTTTGTTTTTCAACAGCAGCAGTGCAGAGAAAAGATACAAAATGCACTAATTACAAAATACTTCAATAGTGCAAAAAGGACCAATGAGGATGTGTTCCCCCTTTCTCCTGAAGAGCATGCCCACTGGCATTGGACATTTCCTCCTTAGGGAAAAAATCCCGACTGTCCACTCTGTCTGTGCCTCTCACATTCCTGTAAACGTCTGTCAGACCTTCCTCAGCCTCTGCCACTTCAAAGAAAATTACCCGAGATTGTCCAGTCTCACTTTATCCAGGCAGCATCCGGTTAAGCCTCTTCCACTCACCATCCAAGACCTCCGCATTACTCCTGTACTCGAATGTAATTCTCCAGATGTGGTTAAACTAGAGATTTATACAACTGCAGCATAACTGTCCGACAATGGAACCACTATCTGGGAGTTATGAACTCGGATTCCAAGATCTCCCTGTAGATCAACACAGTCCAATCTCGCCCCATGAATATAACAGCAAAGAGATAATGCTGAGGCTTTATAAGACACTAGGCAGGCCGCACTTGGAGTATTGTCAACAGCGTTAGGCCGCATATCTCAGACAGGATGTGTTGTCATTGGAGAGAGTCCACAGGAGGTTCAGAAAGATGATTTTGGGAATGAAGGGGTTAAAATATGAGGAGCGCTTGGCAGCTTTGACCCTGTGCTCAGTGGAACTCAGAAAAATGCGGGGCATCTCATTGAAACCTACCGAGTGTTGAAAGGACTGGATAAGGAGGATGTGGAGAAGGTATTTCCTGTGGTGGGGCACAGCCACAAAGTCGAGGGGCCACCTTTTCAAACAGAGGTAAGCAGCTTATTTTTTTTATTAGCCGAGGTGTATTGGATCTGTGGAATGCTCTGCCACAGACTGCGGTGGAGGCCGAGTGTGGGGGTATATTCAAGGCGGAAGTTGATCGTTTCCTGATCAGTCAGGGCATCAAAGGATATGGCGAGGGGTCAGATATCTGGAATTGAGTGTGATCTGGGATCAGCCATGATGGGAAGGTGGCTGACTCAATGGGCTGAATGGCCTAATTCTGTTCCTATGCTTTATGGACTTATGAACACAAGCCCCCTCAATCATGATGAATCTCCTCTGCACTCTTCCAGCACAAAACATCCTTTGTACAGAATGCTAAGCGGAACTGAATGTAACTTTTCAAGAACGTTGTCAAGTCAGGCAGCATCTGTTGAGGGGAATAGAATCGATGGTTGGGACAGAACCCCTCCCTTACGGCACTAACACAGGCCCTTTGGCCCAACCTTTCCATGCTGTCCTCCTGTCCATTTAAACTAATCCCTCTGCCTGCCTTTGACACAGAACACAGAAATCTACAGCACATTACAGGCTCTTCAGCCCACAATGTTGTACCGACCATGTAACCTACTCTAGAGACTGCCTAGGTTTCCTGATCGTATATCCCTCTACGTTTCTAAGCTCCATGAACCTATCTAAGAGTCTCTTAAAATATCCTATTGTATCCACCTCCAGCATCGCTGCAGGCAGTGCATTCCATGCACCCACCACTCTCTGTATAAGAAACATACCCCTGACATTCCCTCGGTACCGACTTCCAAGCAGCTTAAAACTACGTCCCCTCGTGTTAGTCACTTCAAGCCTGAGAAAATGCCTCTGGCTATCCACATGGTCAAAGCCTCTCATCATCTTATACACCTCTATCAGGTCACCTCTCATCCTCCGTCGCTCCAAGAAGGAAAGGCCAAGTTCACTCAATCTATTCTCATAAGGCATGCTCTCCAATCCAAGAGCAACATCCTTGTAAATCTACTCTACACTGTCTATAGTGTCCACATCCTTCCTTTAGTGAGGCCACCAGAACTGAACGCAGGACTCCCAAGTGGGGTCCAACTAAGCCCACAGCCCTGCCGTGTTGGGGTACAAGTACTTATGTACAGGTTAGGAGAAATATAGCTTCAACATCACCTCACAGCTCTTGAACTCAATCCCATGGTTGATGAAGGCCATCACACCAGACGCCTTCCTAACAACACTGCCAACCCCCTCAGCAGCTTTGAATGTCGTATGGACATGGACCCTAAGATCTCTCTGATCCTCCACACTGCCAAGAGTCTTGCCATTAATATTATATTCTGTGTTCAAATTTGACCTGCAGAAATGGATCTCTTCATCTGTGTTGAACTCCATCTGCCACTTCACAGTTCTGCATCCGAGGCGAGGAAATAGATTGCTGAGCCTCTGGCTAGGATCATTATGTCCTCATTGTCCACGGGAATGGTACCGGAGGATTGGAGGGAGGCAAATGTTCTCCCCTTGTTCAAAAAGGGTGGTAGGGATAGGCCGGATAATTATAGACCACTGAGCCTTACATCTGGGGTGGGAAAGCTGTTGGAAAAGATTCACAATGATAGGATTTATTGGCATTTGGAGAATCATGGTCTGATCAGTGACAGTCAGCATGGCTTTCTGAAGGGCAGATCGTGTCTAACAAGCCTGATGGAGTTCTTTTAGGAGGTGACCAGGCATATAGATGAGGGTCGTGCAGTGGATGTGATCTGCATGGATTTTAGTAATGCATTTGATAAGGTTCCACATGGTAGGCTTATTCAGAAAGTCAGAAGGCATGGGATCCAGGGATGTTTGACCAGGTGGATTCAGAATTGGCTTGCCTGCAGAAAGCAGGGAGTTGTGGTGGAGGGAGTACATTCGGATTGGAGGGTTGTGACTAGTGGTGTCCCACAAGGATCAGTTCTGGGACCCCTACTTTTCGTGATTTTTATTAACGACCTGGATGTGGGAGTAGAAGGATGGGTTGGCAAGTTTGCAGAAGACACAAAGGTTGGTGGTGTTGTGGATAGTGCAGAGGATTGTCAAAGATTGCAGAGAGACATTGATATGATGCAGGAGTGGGCTGAAAAGTGGCAGATAGAGTTCAACCTGGAGAAGTGTGAGATGGTACACTTTGGAAGGACAAACTCCAAGGCAGAGTACAAAGTAAATGGCAGGATACTTGGAAGTGTGGAGAAGCAGAGGGATCTGGGGCTACATGTCCACACAGTAGACAGAGTAGTTAAGAAAACTTATGGGGTGTTAGCTTTCATTAGTCGAAGGATAGAGTTTAAGATTCGCGATGTAATGTTGCAGCTCTATAAAACTCTGGTTGGGCCACACTTGGAGTACTCTGTCCAGTTCTGGTCACCTCACTATAAGAAGGATGTGGAAGCATTGGAAAGGGTACAGAGGAGATTTATTAGAATGCTGCCTGGTTTAGAGAGTATGGATTATGATCAGAGATTAAGGGAGCTAGGGCTTTACTCTCTGGAGAGAAGATGAGAGGAGAAATGATAGAGGTATAGTTGATATTAAGGGGAATAGATAGAGTGGACAGCCAGCGCCTCTTCCCCAGGGCACCACTGCTCAATACAAGAGGACATGGCTTTAAGGTAAGGGGAGGGAAGTTAAAGGGGGATATTAGAGGAAGATTTTATACTCAGAGAGTGGTTGGTGCGTGGAATGCACTGCCCGAGTCAGTGGTGGAGGCAGATACACTAGTGAAGTTTAAGAGACTACTAGACAGGTATCTGTAGGAATTTAAGCTTAGGGAGGCAGAGTTTAAGGATCGGCACAACATTGTGGGCCGAAGGGCCTGTACTGTGCTGTATTGTCCTATGTTCTATCTATTTCTCGCTGGAATCTCTCTTTTAATTTAATTTTTTATTGAAGGCACGACACAGTACAGAAAACGTAATGCATTACATTTTCCTCCATTTTGCTTTTATACCTTACCCCTAAACACCACAACGTCATCAGTGGGGCCTTCTGGGAGTTGTAGGCATTTCCTCGCACGCTCCCTGTCAAAGCATGTTCCGTCAGCCACCACAGACGTCACCGAAACAGACCCACCGAGGCGCGAAGGGGAATCACACCCGTCCTTATGGGCGCCGAGGCCGGCGACACCGACAGAAGCAATCATCCACTACCACTCTCTGTCTTCTCCCACACAGCCAATTTCGAATCCAGTTTACAACCTCTCCATGGAGACCTCATGTCTGAACCTTCTGAACTAACTTCCCATGTGGACCTTGTCAAAGGCCTTACTAAAGTTCATGCAGACAACAGCCACAGCCTTTCCTTCATCTACTTTCTTGGTAACCTCTTCGAAAAATTCTACAAGATTTGTTAAACATGATCTACCAGGTACAAAGCCATACTAACTATCCTTAATCAGCCCTTGGCTGTCCAAATACTTGTATATCCGATCTCTCAGAACACCTTCCAATAACTGACCTACTACTGATGTCAGGCTCACTGGCCTGTAATTACCTGGTTTACTTTTGGAGCCTTTTTTAAACAACGGAACAACATGAGCTACCCTCCAATCCTCCGGCACTGCACCCGTAGCTGAGGACATTTTAAATATTTCTGCCAGGTCCCCTGCAAATTCTACACTAGTCTCTCTCAAGGTCCGAGGAAATACCTCCTCCCCTTTAATCTCTAATTGTTCCATGACACTACTGCTTGTTTCCCTTCCTTCCATATACACTATGCCAGTTTCCTGAGTAAATACTGATGCAAAAAAACTGTTTAAGATCTCCGCCATCTCGTGAGGCCCCACACATAGACGACCACACTGATCTTCTCGGGGACCAATTTTGTCCATTACCATACTTTATCGCTTAATATACTTGTAGAAACCCCTCGGGTTTACCTTCACATTATCTGCCAAAGCCACCTCATGTCTTTATGCCTTCCTGATTTCCTTCTTTAGTATTTTCTTACATTATCTATACTCTTCAAGTAACTCATTTGTTCTTTGTTGCCTCTACCTGCTATACACCTCTCTCTTTTTCTTAACCAGATCACCAATATCCCTTGAAAACCAAGGTTCCCTATGCCTGTAACTTTGCCTTTAATCCTGGCAGGAACATGCAAACTCTGCACTCTCAAAATTTCGCCTTTGAAGGCCTTCCACTTACTGAACACATCCTCGCCAGAAAAAAAATTATTCCAATCCACTCTTCCTAGATCCTTTTTCATTTCCACAAAATTGGCCCTTCTCCAATTTAGAACCTCAACTCGAGGACCAGACCCATCCTTATCCATGATTAACTTGAAACTAATGACATTATGGTCACTGGACCCAAAATGTTCGCCTACACATATTTCTGTCACCTGACTGTCTGGTTTCCTAATAGATCAAATATTGCATCCTCTCTCGTAGGTACCTCTATATATTGATTCAGAAAACTTTCCTGAAAACATTTCACAAACTCCAAGCCATCTAGCCCTTTTACAGTTTGGGAGTCCCAGTCAATATGAGGAAAGGTAAAATCCCCTACTATTACAACTTCCTATTTCTTACATCGCTCTACTATCTTTATACAGCTTTGCTCCTCCAATTCTCTCTGACTATTGGGAGGTCTATAATACACCCCTATTAGTGTGGTCACACCTTTCCCGTTCCTCAGCTCCACCCACATGGCCTCTGTAGACAAACCCTCCGGGCTGTCCTGTCTACGCACAGCTGTGATACTTTCCCTGGCTAGTAATGTCACTCCTCCCCCTTTCATCCCTCCCCCTCTATCACGTCTGAAACAACGAATATTTCTACCATGTATAAACCTTAGGTGGGAGGTTATATTTTTGTATTAATGTATTAAAAATATATTATAAATTCTACCAATGGAACCTCTTACTAAAGGATTCATATTCAAAACAGTAAACAACAAATCAGATTCTTGCATATATGGAAACTTAGATAATTATTTTTGTAAAAAATGTCTAACATGAAGATATTGCAGTAAGTGTGTATGAGAGAGAGAATATTTGCTAATTAACTCTTCAAAAGTCATCAATCGACCATCACAAAATAAAGGAAAATAAAAATAAATAAATGCAAAAAACAGATCCCCTTAATCACTAAAAATTAAACAACATTGGGAGAGAGAACTTAATATGACCTTTGTTAATGAAGATGGTCAATTCTGCTTTGATATGTGCCAATCAGTGTTTAATTCAATTTAAGTTTGTTCACTGTTACTATTTAACAAAGGAGAGACTGTAGTGGTGTGGCTACACGCAGCGCTGCAATAAACGACACGGAGTCGATAAGCTGCAGTTGCAAAAGCGGTTTATTCAAACCGCAGCCTCGCTTTAAAGCCTTCCTGATCACGCCCTCCCCGGTAAAGCATCGACCCAATTAAGTTTAGTATCTGCACAAATTTTGTTCAGTTTGGCTTTCAGGGTTCCATTAATTCTCTCTACCAAGCCCTGCGACTGAGGGTGGTATACACATCCAAATCTTTGCTTTATCCTCAGCGCCTGTAGTACCAGTTTGACCACTTTCTGGATAAAAGCTGAACCGTTGTCTGAACTAACTTCTGTAGGTATTCCAAACCTTGGGATCACTTCATTTGTCCGGAATTTTACCACTGTCTTTGCCCCTTGATCTCTTGAAGGTACCGCCTCCACCTATCTGCTAAATCGATCAATTACTACCAGCATGTATCTTTTCCCTCTCACTGTCTTTATCATGTCTACGTAATCGATCACTAGATGTTTAAATGGTCCTTCAGGTACAGGAATGTGACCTATTGGGGTTGTAATTCCCTTCCGAACATTATTCTGTGCGCATACCTCGCACTGTGACAAAACAAAGTCCACTGAAGCCTGTAAATAAGGTGACCAAAAACCATCCTTCTTTATTTTCCTTATCACTTCCCCCCTTGCACAATGGTCCATCCCATGCGCTTCTGAAATCAGAATCGTCAGTAGAGGGGTGGGTGCTACCAACAAACCATCTTCCATGCTCCACAAGCCTTCCGGGTTCTGCTTGGCCCCCCTTTTTCTCCACATTGTCTGTTCTGCCAAAGTTGCCTTACCTTGTATTTCAATCAGGTTCTGGAGTTAGGCTTACCTGGGGGGCAATGACAGCTGATGTACATCCAGACGCTTTTCTGGCTGCCTCGTCTGCAGCTTGATTTCCCTTTGTTATTACATCGTTTCCCTTTTTATGTGCCTGGCATTTGACTATAGCCAATGCTTTAGGTTTCATTATGGCTTTTATTAAGTCTAGAATTTGCTGACAATGTTGTAAGGGATCTCCACTACTTTTTTAAAACCTCTCTGCTTCCACACTGCCCCGAACAAATGGCATACTCCGTGAGCATATGCTGAATGAGTATAGATGTCTACTTTCTCACCTTCCATCATTTCACACGCAGCTGTCAGGGCTTTGAGTTCTGCTAGTTGGGCGGAACACGGTTGGGGACAGGACTCCATCCTAATAATCTTATAGCGCGACTGATCCTGCTGCACCACTGAGAATCCTGCGTGATTTCCATCATAATCCCTATAACAAGAGCCATCTACGAACAGAACCTTTTTATCTATATCCTCTAGTGGTTCTGACCGTAAATCTGCTCTCAATTTGGCAAATGCCATCGTCTTCCCTATACAATCATGGGGTTCTCCTTCATAGTCTAAAGGGATAAAATCGGCTATATTACTGGTAGTGCATCTCTGTATAGTTATGTCAGGAAATGTCAATAGCATCTGATACGCTGCTATCCTGGCTGGCGTCAGCACAAATTTCCCTTTTTCCAGCAATTCTGCTACTTTGTGGTGTGTGTACAGAGTTGCAGGATAGCCCAGGGTTACCGATGATGCCTTTTCATATGCATAATACAGCGCCGCCAATCCCTGATAACAGGGTGGATACCCCTGAGCCACCTCATCTAGTCTCATACTGTAGTATGCTATCGGCTGCTTTGCTTTTCCTGTGCCTGTCTCTTGTGTTAGAACCGCTGTGACATAACCCTCCTGTCGGTTGGGTACATACAAATAAAAAACCTTCTCGTAGTCAGGCAAAGTTGCTGTGGCCGAGGATCGGGGGGGGGGGGGGGGGGAGGCAATCAGCGACTAGTTCAATGACTGTCTCAGCTTTGATTTGCAAATTAAAGTTTAACCCTTCTTGAAGAATCTTCTGCGTCTCCTTGTCATTTGTAAGGCACGAAAAACCACGACACCCTGTAGATCAACACAGTCCAATATCACCCCACGAATATAACAGCAACGAGATAATGCTGAGGCTTTATAAGACACGAGTCAGGCTGCCCCTGGAGTATTGTCAACAGTGCTGGGCCCCATATCTCAGACAGGATGTGTTATCATTGGAGAGAATCAAGAGGAAGTTCAGAAAGATGATTTTGGGAATGAAGGGGTTAAAATATGAGGAGCACTTGGCAGCTTTGACCCTGTGCTCACTGGAACTCAGAAAAATGCAGGGGCATCTCATTGAAACCTACCGAATGTTGAAAGGATTGGATAAGGTGGATGTGGAGAAGGTATTTCCTGTGGTTGGCCACAGCCACAAAGTCGAGGGGCCACCTTTTCAAACAGAGGTAAGCAGCTTATTTTTTTATGAGCCAAGGTGTATTGGATCTGTGGAATTCTCTGCCACAGACTGTGGTAGAGGCCGAGTGTGTGGGTATATTCAAGGCGGAAGTTGATCGTTTCCCGATCAGTCAGGGCATCAAAGGATATGGCGAGAGGTCAGATATCTGGAATTGAGTGCGATCTGGGATCAGCCATGATGGAAAGGTGGCTGACTCAATGGACTGAATGGACTAATTCTGTTCCTATGCCTTATGGACTTATGAACAGAAGCCCCCTCAATCATGATGAATCTCCTCTGCACTCCTCCAGCACAAAACATCCTTTGTACAGAATGCTAAGCGGAACTGAATGCAACTTTTGAAGAACGTTGTCAAGTCAGGCGGCATCTGTTGAGGGGAATAGAGTCGATGGTTGGGACAGAACCCCTCCCTTACGGCACTGACACAGGTCCTTCGGCCCAACCTTTCCATGCTGTCCTCCTGTTCATTTAAACTAATCCCTCTGCCTGTCTTTGACACAGAACACAGAAATCTACAGCACATTACAGGCTCTTCAGCCCACAATGTTGTACCGACCATGTAACCTACTCTAGAGACTGCCTAGGATTTCCTGATCGTATATCCCTCTATGTTTCTAAGCTCCATGAACCTATCTAAGAATCTCTTAAAATATCCTATTGTATCCACCTCCACCATCGCTGCCGGCAGTGCATTCCATGCACCCACCACTCTCTGTGTAAGAAACTTATCCCTGACATTCCCTCAGTACCGAATTCCAAGCAGCTTAAAACTACGTCCCCTCGTGTTAGTCACTTCAAGCCTGGGAAAATGCCTCTGGCTATCCACATGGTCAAAGCCTCTAATCATCTTATTACAATTACTTATGTACAGGATAGGAGAAATATAGCTTCAACATCACCTCACAGCTCTTGAACTCAATCCCATGGTTGATGAAGCCCGTCACACCAGACGCCTTCCTAACAACACTGCCAACCTCCACAGCAGCTTTGAATGTCATATGGACATGGACCCCAAGATCTCTCTGACCCTCCACACTGCCAAGAGTCTTACCATTAATATTATATTCTGTGTTCAAATTTGACCTGCAGAAATGAACCTCTTCATCTGTGTTGAACTCCATCTGCCACTTCCCAGTTCTGCATCCGAGGCGAGGAAATAGATTGCTGAGCCTCTAGCTAGGATCATTATGTCCTCATTATCCACGGGAATGGTACCGGAGGATTGGAGGGAGGCGAATGTTGTCCCCTTGTTCAAAAAGGGTATTAGGGATAGTCCGGATAATTATAGACAATTGAACGTTACATTTGTGGTGGAAAAGCTGTTGGAAAAGATTCACAAAGATAGGATCTATTGGCATTTGGAGAATCATGGTCTGATCAGTGACAGACAGCATGGCTTTCTGAAGGGCAGATCGTATCTAACAAGCCTGATGGAGTTCTTTTAAGAGGTGATCAGGTATATAGATGAGGGTAGTGCAGTGGATGTGATCTACATGTATTTTAGAAATGCATTTGATAAGATTCCACACGGTAGGCTTATTCAGAAAGTCAGAAGGCATGGGATCCAGGGATGTTTGACCAGGTGGATTCAGAATTGGCTTGTCTGCAGAAAGCAGAGAGTTGTGGTGGAGTGAGTACATTCGGATTGGAGGGTTGTGATTAGTGTTGTCCCACAAGGATCAATTCTGGGATCCCTACTTTTCGTGATTTTTATTAACGACCTGGATGTGGGGGTAGAAGGATGGGTTGGCAAGTTTGCAGAAGACACAAAGGTTGGTGGTGTTGTGGATAGTGCAGAGAATTGTCAAAGATTGCAGAGAGATATTGATAGGATGCAGGAGTGGGTTGAGAAGTTGCAGATAGAGTTCAACCTGGAGAAGTGTGAGGTGGTACACTTTAGAAGGACAAACTCCAAGGCAGAGTACAAAGTAAATGGCAGGATACTTGGAAGTGTGGAGGAGCAGAGGGATCGTGTGCTACATGTCCACAGATCCCTGAAAGTTACCTCACTGGTAGACAGAGTAGTTAAGAAAGCTTATGGCGTGTTAGCTTTCATAAGTCGAGGGATAGACTTTAAGAGTCGCGATGTAATGATGAAGCTCTCTAAAACTCTGGTTGGGCCACACGTGGAGTACTATGTCCAGTTCTGGTCACCTCACTATAAGAAGGATGTGGAAGCATTGGAAAGGGTACAGAGGAGATTCAACAGAATGCTGCCTGGTTTAGAGAGTATGGATTATGATCAGAGATTAAGGGAGCTAGGGCTTTACTCTCTAAGGAAAGGAGGATGATGAGAGGAGAAATGATAGAGGTATAGTTGATATTAAGGGGAATAGATAGAGTGGACAGCCAGCGCCTCTTGCCCAGGGCACCACTGCTCAATATAAGAGGACATGGCTTTAAGGTAAGGGGAGAGAAGTTCAACGGGGATATTAGAGGAAGATTTTATACTCAGAGAGTGGTTGGTGCGGGGAATGCACTGCCCGAGTCAGTGGTGGAGGCAGATACACTAGTGAAGTTTAAGAGACTATTTAACAGGTATACGGAGGAATTTAAGTATTGTGGGCCGAAGGGGCTGTACTGTGCTGTATTGTTCTATGTTCTATCTTTTTCTCGCTGGAATCTCTCTTTTAATTTAATTTTTTATTGAATGCACGACACAGTACAGAAAACGTAATGCATTACATTTTCCTCCATTTTGCTTTTATACCTTACCCCTAAACAACGCCACACCGTCATCAGTGGGGCCTTCTGGGAGTTGTAGTCATTAATCTCGCTCGATCCCTGTCAATGCATGTTTCGTCATCCACCACAGAGGTCACCGAAACAGACCCACCGAGGCGCGAAGGGGAATCACACCCGTCCTTGTGGGCGCAGAGGCCGGCGACACCGACAGAAGCTACACGCTGATCTCCGCCATGGCGATGGAGCGGAAGAGGAGGGGCTGATCATGGACCGATTTCATCCAGCCTATCATAACTCAGGCTTAACACAGACCCCTGCTGTCATTGGCTGCAGTGCCTGTGGCTCAAATGGGAACTCAAAGGGTGATTAGTTTATGTGAACGTCAGTCAGTCTTCCTGTCTTTATGAGTTTGGATTTGGATTGAAAACTGGACAGGAAGCAAATTGGGAGACATGTGAGTTTTTATGTGATGGTGCATCCGTCTCCGAGTGACATTATTAACAATAAAAGGGCAAAGGCCGTGGTGAGGAAGGAGGTGATTTACTGGAGCTTATATGGAGATAATATTGGAAGGGATATCAAACTTGGAATTGTTTGGGATATGATTTAGAAAATGGGGGGATTTTTGGGGATCATAATATTCCAGTGATGATTAATGAGGGCAAAATGATTGCTACTGAAACAGGGAAGGTTGTGTTACTGGCTGGGTTATTTGCTGAGATTCACAATCAGGATAATTTAAGTGAAGAAATTAAACAATGTAGGGATACGTTTTTCAGTGAATACCCTGATGTGCTGGAAGTCAGCTGTAGCAATGATAGTATCACATATGGAGAGATTTATTTGTATGAATATAAGAAGTCTATTAATAATGCTGGTCAGGTGTCCCCAGGAAAGAGTGATATTTGAAATTGTAATTGTGTATAATTCTCTTTTGTGAAAATATTGAATGTTTGAATTGTGCATCTACTTTCCTCATGGAAAATGGAAATAGTAGTGCCAATTCTAAAACCTGGCATATCCCCATTTGATCCTTCTAGTTAAGCGCCGATATCGTGAATGTCTCATTTATGTAAACATTTGGAATGTATGGTAATCAAGCGCTTGAGTTATATTTTGGAAAGAGTGATGATGAAGTGTTTTATTAGAGTGGATTTTGGAAGGGTGAAATTACATTAGATTCAGTTTTAGGTTTGGAAGATTATATTCGGATAGAACAATTAAATAAAGATGTTGTAATAGCAGTATTTCTTGATACTCAAAAGGGAAATGATATGGAAGAAAGGACTTTTGATTAAATTAGGAGTGAGGGGGACATTGTATAATTTTTCTGAGTTTTTTTTGATGGACTGTCCAAGTACCGGTCGGCATGTTATGTTTGTGTTTCTATGAGATAGAGAATGGGATCCCACAAGGCAGTATTTGTAGCCCTTCATTATTTAATATTATGATTAATGATATTTTCTCTGAGATGGGAAAATGGGATACCCTGGGTAAATCACAATATACAGATGACGTAGCTTTATAGATTAGAGGTATTAATTGCAATTTACCATTAATTGGTCAAACAGTGGGCAGATCGATGAGGATTTTAAGCTTTCAGTCGATAAAACACATTACGTGGTTTACAAACAGCATTAATAGACTTGCACTTGATTTTAAATTACATGATCAATGCCTTGAGGAAGTGTCAGTGGTAAGATTTTTCAGTATGTGGATGGATAATAAGCTGACATGGAAGCACCTATCAGTAAAATAATTGATAAATGTAAAGGAGCTTTAAATCTCCTTAGAAATCTATGTGGGTATTCTTTGGTGCAACATGAAAATCTTTGCTGACCAATTATATTTGTTTAATTTGATCTGTTCTTGATTATGTCTGTGTGGCTTATGGATCAGCCTCGTCTTCAAATTAAAAATGTTTGTATGCGGTACAATTACAGACTTTCAGATTATTTTCTGGGGCAGTAATGTTGTCTCCTGTTTTGGCTATACTGATTGCAATGGGACAATTGCCCTCAAAGTAACAGTGGTTCAAGTTGCTGTCAACATACTGGATTAATTTGCGGGGGCAAGGAAATGTTCATCCTGTTAAAGGTGTGCTGGAGGACGGTTGGGGACATCACAAGAAGAGTGTTTTTTGTTTTGGGTGGCTGGGTTCTTATCACGCTGGGAATACGGGTGTATTTGATGATACAATATGTCCCACTGTAGCTTTCTCTGTAACCACACCTTGTTTTTTCCAATGACTTCAGTTGAGTTTAGGTTACACGATCGGATTCGGTTCTGCCTGAGAGTCTGTTGGTTCATCAGTAAATTAATGAAAATTATTATCATACAGTAACCCTTTTTACAGATGGATCAGAAGATAATTTAACTGGGGATGTTGGTGTGGCTGTTTTTGTGTGCCTGCATTGCAGGTAATGATAAAGAAATGACTTATAATCATTTGTCAGCATAGAAAGCAGAATTCTTTGGCAACAGTTTCGGCTTACAGTGGGTGGAGGAAATTGGTCCTTATAATTTGCTTAGAATGCATTTCGGTTTTGATGTGTCTTAAACAGGTCATTCTGGCAGTAGGTCAGATTGACTGTTGGAAACTTGTCAAACGGTATTTCATATATAAAGTTTGATTTATATGTCTGCACATTATGGGCCCTGCACATCACACTGTTGAGGGAAATGATGGGGTTGACTGTTTTGCACCAAAAGCTGTTAAATGTTAAGCTGTGGATATAGACCTTCCACTTAGCAAATTAGAAGCTAAAGGGTTGGTAGTTTTAAGAATTAGGGGCTTATGGCAAGACTTAGGATAATGGACATAAGGACAGACACCTTTATAGAATACATAAACCTGTTGGGTTTATAGAAGAAGGGCTTAAAACAAGGGAAGGAATGATATTGACATGACATAGAAATGTCCACACTATGCTTAATTTATGTCTTGTATCTAATTGGAAAACTTCATTCTGTGTCGTGTACATTTTGTCATTATGAAACTGTCGGAACACATATATTTCAATGTGAAGCGTATAAGGCTGAAGAAAAATCAAATGCAGTCTTCAGTACAATCTTTGCAAGGGTAGATAGTTTTCAGATAAAAACTTTATTAAATTGTGGGATTGACTTTAATTTAATTCACAGTTTGAGCTGGAAAAGGCATGTAATAATTGTGTTAAACCTAAGGAAATGGCATATAAGGTAGCAAAGTTGAGTGGGATGTTGGATTATTGGGATGCTCTTAAAATCCAACAAAATGCAACGAAAAAAGCCATAAGAATGGACAAGACAAAATATGAGGGCAAACTGGCCAATAATATAAATCAGGATACTAAAAGTTTAGTTTTCAGTTACATGAAGAGTGAAAGGGAGATGAGAGTTGATACTGGACCACAGGAAAATGATGCTGGTGAAGTGGTAATGGGGGACAAAGAAATGGCAGATGAACTTAATGAACAATCTTCACTGTCTTTTCCAGTCAGTACCGCCCCCACTTGTCCCATTTAACCTGTCTCATTACGAGTGGACTTTAGGACCCGGGGCAGCTCAGGACCCGCCGCCCGCAGCTGCTGCTGAATCCCCGGTGTTTCTGTTCAGTTGACGGATGCGGTGAACGAGTTAAAATTAATCGATCGATAATTCTTATGTCGTGTTTATTTCACTCCATGGAACCCAGGCCGTAACGCTCCAAACCTCTCCCATCCATGTATCTATCCAATTTATTCTTAAATCTCCAATCTTAGTGTCATCAGCAAAATTGCTGATCCAATTGACCACATCTATATCATTGATATCGACAACAAACAGCAATAGTCCCAGCACAGATCCCTGAGACACACCACTAGTCACAGGCCTCCAGTCTGAGAAGCAATCATCAATTACCACTCTCTGTCTTCTCCCACACAGCCAATTTCGAATCCAGTTTCCAACCTCTCTATGGATACCTAGTGTCTGAACCTTCTGAACTAACCTCCCATGTGGGACCTTGTCAAAGACCTTACTAAAGTTCATGCAGACAACATCCAAAGCCTTTCCTTCATCTACTTTCTTGGTCACCTCCTCGAAAAACTCTGCAACATTCATTAAACACGATCTACCATGCACAAAGCCATACTGACTATCCTTAATCAGCCCTTGGCTGTCCAAATACTTGTATAACCGATCTCTCAGAACACCTTCCAATAATTTACCTACTACTGATGTCAGGCTGACTGGCCTGTAGTTACCTGGTTTACTATTGGAGCCTTTTTTAAAGAACGGAACAACATGAGCTATCCTCCAATCCTCCGGCACTGCACCCTTGGCTACGGACATTTTAAATATTTGTGTCAGGTCCCCTGCCTTTTTGTACACTAGTCTCACTCAAGGTCCGAAAAAATAACAAGTCAGGCCCGGGGGATTTATCTACCTTTATGCGCTGTAAGGCAGCAAGCACCTCCTCCCCTTTAATCTCTATATGTTCCATGACACTACTGCTTGTTTCCCTTCCTTCCATATACACTATGCCAGTTTCCTGAGTAAATACTGATGCAAAAAAAAAAAACTGATTAAGATCTCCCCCATCTCGTGAGGCTCCACATTTTGATCTTCTAGGGGACAATTTTGTCACTTACTATCCACTTACTCTCAATATATTTGTAGAAATCCTTTGGGTTTGCCTTCACATTATCTGCCAAAGCAACCTCATGTCTTTTTGCCTTCCTGATTTCCTTTTTAGTATTTTCTAACATTTTCTATACTCTTCAGGTATCTCATTTATTCTTTGTTGCCGATACCTGCTATACACTTCTCCCTTTTTCTTAACCAGATCGCCAATACCCCTTGAAAACTAAGGTTCCCTATGCCTGTTAAATTTGCCTTTAATCCTGGGAGGAACTTTCAAACTCTGCACTCTCAGAATTTCGCCTTTGAACTTACTGAACACATACTTGCCAGAAAAAAATGTTTCCCAATCCACTTTTCCGAGATACTTGTTCATTTCCACAAAATTGGCCCTTCTCCAATTTTACCGGAACATTAAGCTGCCAGTTCTGCCCCTCCTGCCACCAAGTCTCACTAATAGCAGTAATGTCGTAATCCCACGTGTCAGCCCACGCCCTAAACTCATCTGTTTTACCTACAATACTCCGTGCATTGAAATAGATGCACCTGAGAATATTTATATCATGCGTAAAGCATTTTTATTTCATTTCTGTCAATACATGCAGTCCTCTCATGTTCCTTATCCTCCTCCATCTCATTATCTGCTCTAACACTCTGGTTCCCCTCCCGCTGCAAATCTAGATTAAATCCCCCGGAGCAACACTGGCAAATCTACCCGCAAGAATGTTAGTCCCCCTCCAGTTCAGGGGCAAACCGTCCCGTCGGAACAGGCCCCACCTTCCCGGGAACAAAGCCCAATTGTCCAGAAACATGAAGCCCTCCCTCCTGCACCATCTCCTTAGCCACGTATTTAGCTGCACTCCCCGCACATTTATATTTACAGGGACTTTACTCCTGACGCCGGTCCGGGACCCGACCCGTTTACAGACCCGGAGCGGAACCAGAGCAGATTCTCAGCCACTGGTTTTCATCCCCAGTCCGGAAGAGAGGATAAAGTTTCCCCGTGAATTTATTCCCAGTGAAGGTGTGGAGATGGGACTTGGTCTCCGCTTTGTAAAATGTAACTGTCCCGGACTCGTGACTGAGATAAACTCCCACCCTCCCGGGGATGGGACCGGCAGGGAGACGGGACTCGGAGGAGGGGAGACCATGGGACACGTCATAATCCCGATGTAACACGTCATAATGCCGCCCGATGATCCAAAATCCGGTCTCCGAACTGAGACTGAACCATCCCTTCCTCTCCACAGACTCTGCGGCGACTCCCAGCCACCAGACCCGATTCCCCGTCACCTCCACCTCCCAGTAATGTCTCCCCGATGTGAATCCCTCCGATCCCAGCACACAAGCCCAGTCTGTGAATCGCTTCTCGGTGTCAGGGAGATTCCTCCCGGTCCCGGTATATCTCACACTCTTCCGATCCACAGACACCTCGAGATACGGATTCGCCGTTTCCACATCCAGGGTGGCAGAGACTGGGGGGAGAAGCAGAAAATTAGAGAGTCCCCTGGGATCGGGGGAAGACTCGGACAGCGCGGCCCCGGAGATCAGGGGGATACTCGGGCAGCGCGGCCCGGGACCGGTGGAAAGGCCGCTGGGCCTCAGGCGCAGTCGAGTGGACGACACAAACCTTCACCGTGGTTTGACCCGACGGAAGCGGACGGACAGCTAATGTTTCCCCGTGGGTTTTACGCCGGACAGGGGAAATATCCTCCCTCACTCCTACCTGTTGACCCCTGAAAGAAGTTTGTGTTTCCATGAGATCTCCTCTCATTCTTCGAAACTGGGAACAGAGAACATAGAGCAGTACAGCACAGGAACAGGCTGTACAATGTTCACTTTCATTTGTGAGTGTGAAGTGGGGGAGTGTGATGGTTTGAAACAATAAAGGAGGTGAGAATGGGAACCAGTAGGGGAGAGATGAATGGCAGATTGAACCAGGAGGGGGAGGGGTGGAAAGCCTGTGGGTGAACTGAGTGTGTAGACGTAATGAGAAGCGAGAGGTGGCAAAGATGGCAGATGAGGATGACTTTGTCCCCTTTCCCACAACCCCATTCCCCGTAGCCCCTCATTAGGACAGGGGATGAATTTGCAGGGACCTTTAAGCAACACAGGTCTTGATGAAGTGTTTCAGTCTGAACCGTCGACTGTTTATTCTTTTCCTTAGAAACTTCCCGGCCTGCTGTTCCCCCAACAATTTGTGTGTGTTACTCTG
Organism: Hemitrygon akajei; assembly: GCF_048418815.1. Classification (NCBI taxonomy): domain Eukaryota; kingdom Metazoa; phylum Chordata; class Chondrichthyes; order Myliobatiformes; family Dasyatidae; genus Hemitrygon; species Hemitrygon akajei. Next base: position 177,027 of record NW_027331956.1, read on the forward strand.
CTTTAAATATACTCAATTATTTGGTCTCCACAGCTGCCTGTGGCAGATTCACTATCCTGTGGATAAAGGAATTCCTCCTCATCTCTGTCCTAAATGGACATCCCTATAGTCAGAGGTTGTGCTTACCGTTCTCGACCCACCCACATCCTCCCAACGTCAAATCTCTCCAGACAGGTGTCAGCGAGATCTGGCGAGACCCTTCATCAGGACCTGTGTAGCTTGGATTACCAGCATCTGCAGATTTTCTCCTGTTTGCTTTTTAAAGCAGAACTTAATAAGTAAACTTCCTGATTGATCAGAGTCTCCAAAGTTATGGGGAGGAGGCGGGAGAATAGGTTTGATGGGAATAATAGATAGATAGATAGATAGATAGATAGATAGATAGATAGATAGATAGATAGATAGATAGATACTTTATTCATCCCCATGGGGAAATTCAACATTTTTTCCAATGTCCCATACACTTATTGTAGCTATCATAAATCAGCTATTCTGCTAAACTCCCGTGAGTACAGGCCCAGAACCATCAAACACTCCTCATCTGTTAACTCTTTCATTCCCGGAATCATTCTTGTGAATCTTCTGGACCCCCTCCAATACTCCAAGTGTGGTCTGACCAATGCCTTATAAAACCTCAGAATTACATCCTTGCTCTTGTACTCTAATCCTCTCGAAATGAAAGCAAACATTGAGTTTGCCAATCTTACCACTGACACAAACTGCAAGTTAGCCCTCAGGGAATCCTGCGCAAGGACACCCATGTCCCTTTGCACCTCTGATTTTTGAATTTCGCCCTGTTTACAGAATTGTCTCTGCCTTTATTCCTTCGACCACAAAGTCGTACCTGCCTAAGTTTGTACATGCCAACCTCTACCTGCGCTACAAGATCCTTATTACGTATACTGTTGCATTCAAATAAGACCATAAGACAAAGCAGCAGAAGTCGGCCGTTCGGTCCTTCGAGTCTGCTCCGCCATTTTATCATCAGCTAATCCATTCTCCCATTTAGTCCCACTCCCCCACCTTCTCACCATGACCTTTCATGCCCTGGCAACTCACATACCTATCAATCTCTGTTTTAAATACACCCAATGACCTGGCCTCCACTTCCGCAAGAAATTCACAGATTCACCACCCTCTGGCTAAAAAAAATTCTTCGCATCTCCGTTCTGAATGGGCGCCCTTCAATCTTTAAGTCATGCTCTCTCGTACTAGAATCCTCCACCATGAGAAACAACTTTGCCACATCCACTCTGTCCATGCCTGTTAAAATTCGACATGTTTCTGTAAGTTTCCCCCCATTCTTCTAAACTCCAAGGAGTACAATCCAAGAGCGGTCAAATGTTCCTCACATGTTAACACTCTCATTCCCGGAATCGTTCTAGTCAATCTTCTCTGAACCCTCTCCAATGTCAGAAAATCCTTTCTTAAATAAGGAGCCCAAAACTGCACACAGTATTCCAAGTGAGGTCTTATCAGTGCTTTTTTAGAGCCTCAATATCACATCCCTGCTCTTATGTTCTATTCCTCTAGAAATGAATGCCAACATTGCATTCACCTTCTTCACCACCGACTAAACCTGGAGGTTAACCTTAAGGGTATCCTGCACGAGCACTCCCAAGTCCCATTGCATCTCAGAACTTTGAATTCTCTCTCCATTTAAATAATAGTCTGCCCGTTTATTTCTTCTACCAACGTGCATGACCATACACTTTTCAACATTGTATTTCATTTGCCACTTCTTTGCCCATTCTCCCAATCTATCCAAGTCTCTCTGCAGACTCTCTTTCTGCTCAGCACTACCGTCCCCTCCAGTTATCTTTGTATCATCAGCAAACTTAGCCACAAATCCATCGATTACATAATCCAAATTGTTGATATACAACGTAAAAAGAAGTGGCCCCATCACGGACCCCTGTGGAACACCACGGGTAACTGGCAGACAACCAGAATGGGATCCTTTATTCTCACTCTCTGTTTCCTGCCAATCAACCAACGCTCTAGCGACGTATGTAACTTCCCTGTAATTCCATGGGCTCTTATCTTGTTCAGCGGCCTCATGTGTGGCACCTTGTCAAAGGCCTTCTGAAAATCCAAATACACAACATCCACTGCATCTCCCTTGTCTAGCCTACTTGTAATTACCTCAAAAAATTTCAATGGGTTTGTCAGGCAGGATTTCCCTTTAAGGAAACCTTGATAAGAGTTTGGTCTATCTTGTCACATGCCTCCAGATACTCGGTAACCTCATCATTGACAATTAACTCCGACAACCTCCCAACCATGTCAAGCGAATAGGTCTATAATTTACTTTTTGCTTCCTTGCACCTTTCTTAAATACCAGAGTGGCATTTACAATCTTCCACTCCTCCGGAACGATGCCAGATTCTATTGACTTTTGAAAGATCATTGCTAATGCGTCCACGATCTCCACAGCTACTTCCTTCAAAACACAAGGGTGCATTCCATCTGGTACTGGAGATTTAACCACCCTTAGACTATTCAGCTTCCTGAGTACTTTCTCTGTAGTAATTGTGACTGCACACACTTCTCTTCCCTGACACCCTTGAGTGTCCGGTATACTGCTGATATCTTCCTCAGTGAGGACTGATGCAAATACTCGTTCAGTTCCTCAGCCATCTCCTTATCTCCCATTACAATTTCTCCAGCATCATTTTCTATCTGTCCTATATCCACTCTCACCTGTTTTTTTATTCTTTATATAGTTGAAAAAGCTTTTAGTATCTTCTTTCATATTATTTGCCCCATCACCTGCCTGTCCTTCTTGACATCTTTACTGACCACTATCTTAGATTTATTTCTGTTTTCCCCCTCCTCCACTCTATCATTCCGGTTTCCCATTCCCCTGCCAAATTAGTTTAAACCCTCCCTAACAGCTCTATTAAACATTCCCGCTAAGGTTCAGGTGTAACCCGTCCTTTTTGAACAGGTAATACTTCCCCTAGAAGAGATCCCAATGATCCAAGAATCTGAAGCCCTGCCCCCTGCACCAGTCTCTCAGCCACGCATTCATCAGCCTGATCCTACTATTCTTGCCCTCGCTAGCACGTGGCACAGGTAGCAATACTGAGATTACTACCCTGGAGGTCCTGCTTCTCAGCTTAATTCCTATCTCCCGGAAATCTCTCCTCAGGACCTCCTCCCTTTTCCTCTCTATGTCATTGGTACCAACATGTACCAAGACAGCTGGCTGCTCGCCCTCTCCCTTCAGAATATTCTGGACCCGATCCGAGACATCCCGTACCCTGGCACCTGGGAGGCAGCACACCATGCGGGTATCTCTACCAGGCTCACAAATCTCCTGACTGTTCCCCTGACTATAGAATCCCCTATGACTACCGCATTCCTCTTCTCCCTCCTTCCCTCCTGCACAACAGCGCCAGGCTCAGTGCCAGAGACCCGGTCACCGTGGCCGTCCCGTCAGGTCATCCCCCTCAACAGCATCCGAGACGATATACTTGTTGCTGATGGGGGCAGCCACAGGGGTGCTCTCCACTATCCGGGCATTTCCCTTCCCTCTCCTGACAGTCACCCAGTTTTCTGACCCCTGTAGCCTAGGGATGACAACCTCCCTGTAGCTGCTGTCTATCACCTCTTCATTTTCTCTAATAAGCAGTAGGTCATCAAGCTGCAGCTCCACATCCCTAACACGGTCTCCGAGGAGTTGAATCTCGGTTCACCTGGTGCAGATGTGGCTATCAGTGAGGCTGGAGGTCTCCCAGGATTCCCACATCTGACACCCTGAGCAAAGCACTAACCCTGCAGACATGCTGCCTAATTCTACAAGAATGAAACAAAGAAAGATAGGTCTACTCACCCACTTACTTCGCCAAACACACGGACTTTTTAAACCGTTAGCTAATGTGCCCTGCTGTTCCCCCGACCGCCCAGGCCGATTTGCCAAGGGGAGAAAAAGAGTCGGTGCCTCGCTCTCGCCTCTTCCCGTTACCGCCTAAGCCCGTTGAGCCAAAGCCCTACACTCTGCTGCCACCCACTCCGCTGCCCGCTGTACAGGGTGGTCATCTTTTTAAACTCTCCGCGCTGTCCTGCGCAGTCTCGCCATTCTTGTACGCGAGGTTTTTATTTAAAAAACTGCCTTCCTTCAGAATTTAGCTCCCACGTCGCCCTTCTTGTTCCAATCTAATAAAACACCTTCAGTCCTGTACTCATCACCCTATTCCACACTGTCCACATGAAATTCAGCAAGGCCTTTGATGTCGATGATAGACCACACTTGGAGTATTGTCTGCATTCCCGGTTCCCGAATATGGGGAGGATGTCATTACACTGGACAGGAGGCTTCAGGAGGATGTTACCAGGACTGGAGGCTTGGGTTAAAAGCAGAGAGTGTATAAGCTTGGGCTATTCAGTTGTAGTGTCGGATGTTCAGGTCCCTTATCAAGGTACATAATTCATAAGGAGCTTAAATAACGTTTCTTTGTCCAAGAAACGGGAGTACAGAACCAGAGGCCTCAGATTGAAAGTGAGATGGGAATTTTTTCTGAGTGGTCTATCGGGTAACATTCTCATAGAGAGGGAGGTTGGTAAATGGAATTTGCCCTCAGACGCTGTAGAAACAGGTAAAAATAAAATATTTTAAAATAAATTGGGGCAGGTACACAGATGGGAAATGGTTAGCGGGATGGGGGGGGGGGGCAAACACACACAAATGGGCCATGCTCAAGAAGACATCTTAGTCTTGCAGATTGATGAAGTGGGTCGTGAGTTCAACATCCATCAAACCCTCCCAGATCATCCTCCTGAGGAATCTCACCCCGGAGTCTGTCTGTGAAGTGTTGATGTGACGTCACGTCAGAGGGCAGCTCAGTGCCACAGAACAGACAGACTGGGTAAGGACGGCAGAGTTCAATCCTAAATGGGACTTTGTGCCTATTTCTGTGGACGTGTGTCACACTCTGATAGTATATCCGCGTGTGTGTGTGTGTGTGTGTGTGTGTGTGTGTGTGTGTGTGTGTGTGTGTGTGTGTGTGTGTGTGTGTGTGTGTGTGTGTGTGTGTGTGTGTGTGTGTGTGTGGAATGTGGTAAATATCCGTGCGGTGTGAATACACATTGAAGGAGAGTGTGCACATTGAAGAATTTGTATGTTACAGTGTGTCATCACATGTCTGGTGTGTGTTGACAATGTGTGACGTGTTTGAGTTGTTTGAATGAATAAGTGACTGTTTCTGAAGAGATTGGTTTCCAAGTTACTGACGGGAATAACGACGTACATTGCTGAGGCTCTGACTACAATCTTCCAGTCCTTCCTGTGTATGTGTGTGAGGGAGCTTTGCCAGGCCGGTTATGCTGTGTGTGCTTCTCCCGAGATGAAATCTTCACCCATGTCAATGCTTGTTGGTGTGTCCGAGCTCATTCTCACAATCCTTCAATGTAGTGGTCTGATCAACATAAGACATAGGAGCAGAATTAGGCCATTGGCCTATCGAGTCTTCTCCGCCATTCAATCATGGCTGATCCTTTTTTTCCCTCCTCAGCCCCACTCCCTGGTCTTCTCCCCGTAACCTTTGATGCTGTGTCCAATCTAGAACCTATCAAGCTCTGCCTTATATACACACAACAAGTTCCACAAATTCACCAGCTGCTGGCTCAAGTTTCTCCGCCTCTGTTTTAAATAGACCCCCCTCTAGTTTGAAGCTGTGCCCTCTTGTCCTAAACTCACCATCATGGGAAACATGCTTTCCACATCTACTCTGTCTAGGACTTTCAACATTCGAAAGGTTTCAATGAGATCCCCCCTCATCTTTCTAAATTCCAGCGAGTACAGACACAGAGCTATCAAACGTTCCTCGTATGATAACCCTTTCATTCCTGGAATCGTCCTTATGAAATGAACCTTCTGCAATGCCAGCACATCTTTTCTTAGATGAGGAGCCCAAGTTCACAATACTCGAGGTGAGGCTTCACCAGTGCCTTATCAAGCCTCAGCATCACATCCCTGCTCTTGAATTGAATGCTATCTAAACCCCTTGAATTGAATGCTAACATTGGATTTGCCTTCCTCACCACTGACTCTACCTGCAAGTTAACCTTTAGGGTGTTCTGCAGAATGACTGCTAAGTCCATTTTCATCTCAGCTTTTTGGGTTTTCTCCCCATTTGAAAAAAAAACTGCACATTATTTCTACTATCACAGTGCATGGCCGTGCATTTTCCAACATTGTATATCATTTGCCACTTTCCTTCCCATTCTCATTCAAGTCCTTGTCCAGCCTAACTGTTTCCTCAACACTACCGGCCCCTCCGCCAATCTTTGTATCATATGAAAACTTGGCAACAAAGCCATCTTCTCTAGGACAAGAGGGTATGAATTCAGGATTGAAGGACGTCCTTTTAGAACTGAGATGTGGAGAAATTACTTTAGTCAGTGTGTCGAAAATCTGTGGAATTTGTTGACACAAGTGGATGTTAAGACAAGTTATATTTAAGGCAGAGATAGATAGGATCTTGTTTAGCCTGGGCATCAAAGGGTATGGGGTGAAAGCAGGGGAGTGGGGACGACTGGAAGAATTGGATCTGCCCATGACTGAATGGTGGAGCAGACTAGATGGGCCGAATGGCTCCTATAACTTATGGTCTATTCTATCAGCAAAATCTTGATATACAGCATAAAATAATGGTGTCCTAACACTGACCTCTGTGAAACACGAGTCACTGGTAGCAAACCAGAAAAGGATCCCTTTACTCTCATTCGCTGTTTCCTACCAGTCAGCCAATATTCTAACCATGCCTGTAACTTTTCTGTAATACCATGGCCTCTTAACCTGGTTGCCACCTTCATGTGTGGCACCTTGTCAAAGGCCTTCTGAGATTCCAAATATACAACATCTCCTTTATCTATCCTACTTGTAATCTCCTCAAAGAATCCCAACAGGTTTGTCAGGCAAGATATTCCCTTAATGAAGCCATGCTGACTTGTCCTATCTTGTCCAGTGTCACCACGTATTTCATAACCTCATACTATCACCATATAACCATATAACAATTACAGCATGGAAACAGGCCATCTTGGCCCTCCTAGTCCGTGCTGAACGCTTACTCTCACCTAGTCTCACTGACCCGCACTCAGCCCATAACCCTCCATTCCTTTCCTGTCCATATACCTATCCAATTTTACTTTAAGTGACAATATCGAACTTACCTCTACCACTTCCTCTGAGTAAAGAAGTTCCCCCTCGTGTTACCGCTAAGTTTTTGCCCCCAACTCTCAACTCATGTCCTCTTGTTTGAATCTCCCCTACTCTCAATTGAAAAAAGCCTCCACGTCAACTCTATCTATCCCCCTCATAATTTTAAGTACCTCGATCAAGTTCTCCCGCAATCTTCTACATTCCAAAGAATAAAGACCTAACTTGCTCAACCTTTCTCTGTAACTTACGTGCTGAAACCCAGGTAACATTCTAGTAAATCTTCTCTGTACTCTCTCTATTTTGTTGACACCTTTCCTATAATTCGGTGACCAGAACTGTACACAATACTCCAAGTTTGGCCTTACCAATGCCTTGTACAATTTTAACATTACATCCCAACTCCTATACTCAATGCTCTGATTTATAAAGGCCAGCATACCAAAAGCTTTCTTCACCACCCTATCCACATGAAATTCCACTTTCAGGGAACTATGCACCATTATTCGTAGATCACTCTGTTCTACTGCGTTCTTCAATGCCCGACCATTAACCATGTATGTCCTATTTTGCTTTGTCCTACTGTTACATACCCGTGGGTGTCTTGTACCTGTCGCATGACCATGCTGTAATTGAGGCTATGCTGGGCATGATGTAATGGTCTTATGCTGGTGGAGTGACGTTATTTTTCCCGCCAGTGGGAGGTCATGTGATAGTTTTTTTCAACAGGGTATAAAAGGAGAACCCCTCCTTGTGAGGTGGGGCAGTTCGTGGCTGAATTCGCCACTGACTCCATGTTGCTGCGTGGTCGATGTTATGATGCAGTTTTGTTTAAAAGTGTAGTTTTACTTTCTGTGTTAACCCTCAACGGTTATTGCCAGCAGTTTTGCTACAATACTGCCAGTTAAAATCAAGTCGGAGAGTGAAGATTCAAAGTTCGGGAAGCTGAAAGATCGAGGAAAGTTGATGTCGGCTGTAAAGCAGGTTCGACCGTTATTTAATCTTCGTACGAAGAATTAGTAACTTGTGTCCAAGATAACTCCTACTTTGCCCCAAAAGAGCAGAAAGAGTTGGATGCAGAGTTTCGCCAAGGAAAGGTCAGTGCCTTTAAGCCGTTTTATTTCCTTCAATCGTAAATCCCTCGGCAAAGCCCACTTCAGCTAGGATCAGCAGTAACGTCACGAAAGAGAATTTATTATCTCAAGGAAAGCCTCTCCTAAGTGACTGTATAAACATTTGGACTTTCGCATTCCTACTTCTAAGAACTGTTTTTGCATTATCACTTTAAGAACTGAGTTCGCGTTTCTCGCTTTAAGAACTGTTCGAGCTGCCGTATCGCAGCCGACTTCCGGTTAAGTTAGTCTTTTGTTTACTTTTGGTTTTTTTTTTAGCAGTGTTTAATAATTTTTTTTAATTTGTTAACAAAAACCTGTCTCAATTATATATTAATCGTTGCTGGATCGTAACACTACCAAAATGTAGCACCTCACACTTATCAGCATTAAACTCCATCTGCCATCATTCAGCCCACTCATCTAATTGGCCTAAATCTCTCTGCAAGCTTTGAAAACCTACTTCATTATCCACAATGCCACCCACCTTAGTATCATATGCATACTTACTAATCCAATTTACCACCCCATCATCCAGATCATTAATGTATATGACAAACAACATTGGACCCAGTACAGATCCCTGAGGCACACCACTAGTCACCGGCCTCCAACCTGACAAACAGTTGCCCACCACTACTCTCTGGCATCTCCCATCCAGCCACTGTTGAATCCATTTTACTACTTCAATATTACTACCTAACGATTGAACCTTCCTAAATAAACTCCCGTGTGGAACCTTGTCAAGGGACTTACTGAAGTCCATATAGACATCATCCACTGCTTTACCCTCGTGATTGTGCAATGTGCAATTTATAGTAATTTGTGATAAATAATATGTGCAACATGCTAGTCAATATAACATAGAAATACAGTTGTGTCAACATGAGTTAATCAGTCTGATGGCCCGGTTGAAGAACCTGTCCCGGAGCCTATTGCTCCTGGCTTTTATGCTGCGGTACCGTATTCCGGATGGTAGCAACTGGTACAGCTTGTGGTTGGGGTGACTCAGGTCTCCAATGATCCTTCTGGCCTTTTTAACACACCTGTCTTTGTAAAACAAGCTGGCAAATTGTTTTTCAAGTATTGTAAAAAAGTAAAACAGATGAGAGTGTTAATGAGGCCGGATATATAATAACGGGGGATAAAGGGATGGCAGATAAAATAAATATTTTGCATCAGTCTTAACCGTGGAAGACACCAGCGCTATGCCATATCATGAACAGTGTGAGGGAAGTGAAGTGAGTGCAGTTACTGTTACAAGGGAGAAGGTGATCAAAAAGCTGAAAGACTTAAAGGTACATAAGTCACCGGGACCATCTTAACAATTGACACTAACTTCTTCCCAACCACAGAGGTGAGGCTAACTGGCCTATAATTTCCTTTCGGTTGCCTTCCTCCTTACTTAAAGAGTTCAGTGACATTTGCCATTTTCCAGTCCTCTGGTTCCATGCCACGGTCCAATGATTTTTGGGAGATCATTTGAAATTCCTCCACGATGTCTATTGCTACCTCTTTCAGAACCCTAGGGTGCAGTTCATCTGGTCCGGGTGACTTATGTTGAATTCAGTCATGTTGTGAGCACTGCCTCCCAAGGTTTCTTTTAACTACTCACCTTTGGTTCAATACATAACACCCAATCCAGTAGAGCTGTTCCCCGAGTAGGCTCAACGACAAACTGCTCTAGAAAGCCATCACATTGCATTCAACAAACTCACTCTCTTGAGATCCTTTACCAACCTGATTTTCCCAATTGACCTGCATGTTGAAATCTCCCATGATTATCATAACATTGTCCTTTTCATCAGCCTTTTCTATTTCCAGTTGTAATCTGTGGGCCTCAACCCACTGACTGTTGGGAGGCCTGTATATGACTGCTGTCAGAATCATTTTTACTTTTGCAGTTCCTTACCTCAACCCACAAGATTCAACATCTTCCAATCCTATGTCACATCTTGCTGCTGATTTACCAGCAGAGCCACGCCACCCCATCGGCCTTCCTTCCTTCCTCCGATATATTGTGTAATCTTGGACATTCAGCTCCCAACTACAACCATCCTTCAGCCACGATTCCGTGATGGCCACAACATCATACCTGACAATCGGTAATAGTGCAACAAGATCATCCACCTTATTTCTCATACTCCATGCATTGAGATATAACACTTTGTCTACTGTATCTGCTATCCTTTTTGAATCTGCATCCTTAATGCACTGATACACCCTGCTGGCTGCAATTTTGTCCTTGCAAATGGCCCTATCCGACATTCTGACTGCATATGTCCTTACATTGTTACCATCAGTCCTATCCTTTCACTGCTGTTCCAACACCCCACTAAATTAGTTTAAACCCTCCCCAACAGCTCTATCAAACCTCTCTGAGAATATTGTTCTCCCTCGGGTCCAGGTGAAACCCGTCCCTTTTGAGCAGGTCATTCCTCCACCAGATGAGATCACACTGATCCAAGAACCTGAATCCCTGTCCCCAGCACCATCTTCTCAGCCATGTTTATCGGTCAAATTATCCTGTTTCTACCCTTACCAGCACGTGGCACAGGCAGCAATCCAGAAATTACAACCCTGGGTGTGCTGCTTCTGAACTTTCTACCAAGCTCTCCAAATTCAATTTTCAGGACCTCTTTGCCTTCACTTCCAATGTAATTGGTCCCAAAATGCACGAAGATATCTGACTGTTTTCCCTCCCACTCTAAAATGCTGCAGACACGATCCGAGACGTCCCTGACCCTGGCACCTGGGAGGCAACGTACCATTCAGGTGTCCCGTTCACATCAATAGATCCTCCTGTCTGTTCCTCTGATGATTGAGTCACCTATCGCTACTGCTCCCCTCTTCTCCATCTAACAACAGTGAGAGTTGCCGATCCAGAAGAGGAAAGACCATGAAGAAAGAATTTATGTCTTGGCGTGTTAGTGCAGTGTGCCTGGGATCAGGACACAGCGGTTCATCTGCCAGTCCCGTGTATTGGTTGTATTGTGACCCTGTGCTGGTGTGTTCAGGGGTCTGACATCTCCAGCTGACCATGTGACAGTGATCCCTCCCAGTCTGTGGAGTTGATGTGGAATAAATTTCAGTTCCACTTCATTCCATTATCACAGCCAATCCTGCAGCAACATAAAACTTAATTGTGTTTCATGAACAAGGAGAAATGAATCTTTGTAAGTTTTACCTCGCTTAATAGCATCAAGTGTTTCTTTCAGCACTGTGTTCAACAAATAGGGATGATAGAATTTTTCAACCGGTAGGGCTTCATCTGTCACTGACAATTCCTGGACATCATCACTGATTCTGTAAATAATAAATTGCTGGTTATAAACTGGAATTTTGAAGTATTTTACAAATACATACAGGGTTTCAGTAAAGAGCATGTCCTACCTCCTGTTCCGATGAGCTTCCTCCTGAAATAAATAAAAAAGCACCAATCTGATTAGACTTGGACTTACTGTCCAAATCCTGAATTTCATCCAAATCATTACAAGGTGTTGAAAATTCCCACTCCCACAGTCACAAACACACACCAGCAATACGGAACTACGGGGTAAATGACAGGGGAAGTTTCTGAATGTCAGACCATTACTGAGAGGATGAAACTTACAGGAAAGACAGGACAGGCTGCGCATTATCATCTGGATAAGATATCAGAATGATAAAATGGAACAATTGAAGATTGGTGAAGGATTTGATTGCGCGAAGGTGGAAAAAGTACCTCATTGTGGCGAACATGAGAGGACACAGGTGTTTGGAAGTAGTACGGAGGAGATGTCAGGGGTACGTGTTTGGAATGGGTGGAATGCGCTGCCGGCAACGAAGGTGGAGGTGGATGCGACAGGGTCTTTCAAATGACTCAAACATAGGTACATGGAACTTAGAAAAATGGAGAGCTATGGCTAACTCGAGGTAATTTCTAAAGTAGGTAGATGTTCGGCACAGCATTGTGGGCCAAAGAGACTGTATTATGCTGTAGGTTTTCTTTGTTAAACATAGAAACATAGAAAATATGTGCACGGGTAGGCTATTCAGCCCTTCGAGCCTGCACCGACATTCAGAATGATCATGGCTGATCATCCAACTCAGAACACTGTACCTGCTTTCTCTCCATACCCCCGATCCCTTTAGCCACAAGGGCCACATCTAATTTCCCCTTAAATATAGCCAATGAACCGGCCTCAGCTGTTTCCTGTGGCAGAGAACAGGAAACAGAATCACCACTCTCTGTGTAAAAAAGTTTTCCCTCATCTCGGTCCTAAAAGGCTTCCGCTTTATCCTTAAACTGTGAACCCTCGTTCTGGACTCCCCCAACATTGGAAACAATCTTCCTGCATCGAGCCTATCCAATCCCTTTAGAATTTTATACGTTTCAATAAGATCCCCCCTCAATCTTCCAAATTCCAGTGAGTATAAGCCTAGTCGATCCAGTCTTTCTTCATACGAAAGTCCTGCCATCCCAGGAATCAATCTGGTGAACCTTCTCTGTACTCCCTCTATGGCAAGAATGTATTTCCTCAGATAAGGGGACCAAAACTGCACACAATATTCTAGGTGCAGTCTCACCAAGGCCTTGTACAACTGCAGTAGAACCGCCCTGCTCCTGTACTCAAATCCTTTTGCTATGAATGCCAACATACCATTTGCCTTTTTCACCACCTGCTGTACCTGCATGCCCACCTTCAATGACTGGTGTACAATGACACCCAGGTCTCGTTGCATCTCCCCTTTTCCTAATCTGCCACCTTTCAGATAATAATCTGTTTTCCTGTTCTTGCAACCAAAGTGGATAGCCTCACATTTATCCAAATTAAATTGCATCTGCCATGAATTTACCCACTCTCCTAACCTATCCAAGTCACCCTGCATCCTCTTAGTATCCTCCTCACAGCTAACACCGACGCCCAGCTTCGTGTCATCCACAAACTTGGAGATGCTGCATTTAATTCCCTCATCTTAATCATTAATATATATTGTAAACAACTGGGGTCCCAGCACTGAACCTTGCGGTACCCCACTAGTCACTGCCTGCCATTCTGAAAAGGTCCCGTTTACTCCCACTCTGCTTCCTCTCTGCCATCCAATTCTCTATCCACATCAATACCATACCCCCAATACCGTCTGCTTTAAGTTTGTACACTAATCGCCTGTGTGGAACCTTGTCAAAAGCCTTTTGAAAATCTAAATATATCACATCCACTGGCTCTCCCCATCCACTCTACTAGTTACATCTTCAAAAAATTCTATAACATTCGTCAGACATGATTTTCCTTTCACAAATCCATGCTGACTTTGCCCGATGATTTCACCTCTTTCCAAATCTGCTGTTCTCACATCTTTGATAGCCGACTCTAGCATTTTCCCCACCACCGATGTCAGACTAACCGGTCTATAATTCCCCGGTTTCTCTCTCCCTCCTTTTTTAAAAAGTGGGGTTACATTAGCCACCCTCCAATCCGCAGGAACTAATCCAGAATCTAAGGAGTTTTGAAAAATTATCACTAATGCATCCACTATTTCTTGGGCTACTTCCTTAAGCACTCTGGGATGCAGACCATCTGGCCCTGGGAATTTATCTGCCTTTAATTCCTTTAATTTACCTAACACCACTTCCCTACTAACATGCATTTCCCTCAGTTCCTCCATCTCACTAGACCCTCGGCCCCTTACTATTTCCGGAAGATTATTTATGTCCTCCTTAGTGAAGACAGAATCAAAGTAGTTATTCAATTGGTCTGTCATGTCTTTGTTCCCTATGATCAATTCACCTGTTTCTGACTGTAAAGGACCCACATTTGTCTTGACAAATCTTTGCTTATTTTCACGTATCTATAAAAGCTTTTACAATCAGTTTTTATGTTCCCTGCCAACTTTCTCTCATTATCTTTTTTCGCTTTCCTAATTAAGCCCTTTGTCCTCCTCTGCTGGTCTCTGAATTTCTCCCAGTCCTCCCGTGTGCCGATTTTTTTTTTTGCTAATTTATATGTTTCTTCTTTGGATTTGATACTATCCCTAATTTCCCTTGTCAGCCACGGGTGCACTACCTTCCCTGGTTTATTATTTTTGCCAAATTTGGATAAACAATTGTTGTAGTTCATCCATGCGATATTTAAATGCTTGCCATTGCATATCCACCGTCAACCCTTTAAGTATCATTTGCCAGTCTGTCTCAGCTAATTCACGTCTCATACCTTCAAATTACCCTTCTTTAAGTTCAGAACCTTTGTTTCTGAATTAAATATGTCACTCTCCATCTTAATGAAGAATTCCACCATATTATAGTCACTCTTACCCAAGGGGCCTCGCACGACAAGATTGCTAACCAACCCTTCCTCGTTGCTCAATACCCAATCTAGAATGGCCTGCTCTCCAGTTGGTTCCTTGACATGTTGGTTCAGAAAACCATTCCGCATGCATTCCAAGAAATCCTCTTCCTCAGCACCATTACCAATTTGGTTCACCCAATCTATATGTAGATTGAAGTCACCCATTATAACTACTGTTCCTTTAGTGCACGCATTTCTAATTTCCTGTTTAATGTCATCCCCAACCTCATTACTACTGTTAGGTGGCCTGTACACAACTCCCACTAGTGTTTTCTGCCCCTTAGTGTTATGCAACTCTACCCATAGCCATTCCACATCCTCCAGGCTAATGTCCTTCCTTTCTATTGCGTTAATCTCCTCTCTAACCAGCAATGCTACCCCACCCCCTTTTCTTTCCTGTCTATCCCTCCTGAATATTGAATATCCCTGGATGTTGAGCTCCCATCCTTGGTCACCCTGGAGCCATGTCTCTGTGATCCCAACTATATCATATTCATTAATAACTGCCTGCACATTCAATTCACCCACCTTGTTACGAATGCTCCAGGCATTGACACACAAAGCCTTTCGGCTTGTCTTTACAACACTCTTAGCCCTTATACAATTATGTTGAAAAGTGACATTTTTTGCTTTTTGCCCTGGATTTGCCTGCCTGCCACTTTTACTTTTCACCTTACTACTTTTTGCTTCTACCCTTATTTTACACCCCTCTGTCTCTCTGCACTTGTTCCCATCACCCTGCCACATTAGTTTAAAGCTTCCTGAACAGCGGTAGCAAACGCTCCCCCTAGGACATTGGTTCCAGTCCAGCCCAGGTACAGACCCTCCTGTTTATACCGGTCCCACATCCCCCAGAACTGGTTCCAATGCCCCAGAAATTTGAATCTATGTTTCTATGTTTCTATTTATGGAGAGACCTTCAGTCAAAGATGAAATGCCAAGAGGTTTTTAATAAATCCCACAACAAATTTAGTGAAGAGGATGTGGAACTCAGTGCCACAGGAGTGGTTGAAATGGAACAGCAGAGATTGAATTTAATGGGGAGGCTGGATAAACACGTGAGGGACCAGGGAGTTTGGGGCACTGTTGCTGGTTGTGGTGTACAGGTGGCAGGAGGATTCTGACAGAGGGGAAATTGATAGAAGATGGACCGAATGGCTTTCTCACGATGGAGAATGGGACACAATCCCATGTAAAACTTATCCGAAAAAGAAGAGACTGTGTAAGTTTGCATAATCTGCCCGAAACCGAATATGGAGGATAAGTCTGATGTGCGGGTCACATTCTTTGTTCTCACTGATTGACAGAGAGAACCACACTGCACCAGACACACTCACAGCCTGTGACCGGAACTGGGTGTTAATGGGAGTTTTAGAGGATATTTAATGTGGTAATTAAGGACACAATCAGCAGCTTTGTGTTATGGTCAAAGTAAATCATTTCAGAGAAGATTGCATTCTGTCCTGGGATGTACAGAAGCTGTGGAAGTCCAGTTTTGGGACAACAACAACCCTGAATAGTTGCATCAATTGTCTGGTGAGAAACAGTTTACTGCCATTTGTAAATGCTGTGTGTAGGATCAACACATCTGTTTTCTGTCTGCATTGTATTCTGTGTTACGTGATTATTACGATAAGCAGTCACGTGAGTGGGGATGTGGTAATTACGAAGGGAATAAGTTGCATATTCGTACTTTGTTCTGGGCTGTTTTGATCCTGGGACTGGCCGATGCCATATCATTTGTTGACCAATTCATTGCAGTTTAATTTATGATTAATAATGCTGGAATTTGATTGCTTAAGTTTTTTATGTTGCTGATAAAGGATCAAATATTTATCTCCGACATTTTAGAATGTCATTAGCGGAGTGATTGGAGGTTCGTCCTGCAAGGAGAACACTCTGTGTGAGGACACCAGAAGCGGCAATTGATTTGCTAGAATTGGCCGCTTAGTTCATTTAGTTCAATTTGACAGAAATAAATTGAAATATAATCCCTCACCTTGAGAAATATCACACCATCTTTTTGATCCATCTGTTTCTTTAACTGAGTGATTTCCTCCTGAATAATCCTTATATTCTCTTGAAGAGCTAGAAGATTTTTCTCCATTGAATTTAGAATCCTCTTCTCTTCTTCCCTGAGATCCCTGAGGAAGCTTTGCTCTTTCTCAGTGATAATCTGACGCAGTTCAGCAAACTGGGATGTGATGTGGGACTGAAGGCTGAGTGACTGTTTCTGTCGAATGAAAGGTGAAGATTAGTTTACTGCATTGCTGTGTTGTATTTCCTTATGACATTAAGGAGACCATTCGGTCCATTGGGGTCCATACTACTTCTGAACGAGTACAACGAGATCTAGGTGTTCTTGTTCATCAGTCAATGAAAGCAAGCTTGCAGGTACAGCAGAAAGCTAATGGCATGCTGGCCTTTGTAACAAGAGGAATTGAGTATAGGAGTAAAGAGGTCCTTCTGCAGCTGTACAGGGCCCTGGTGAGACCCCACCTGGAGTATTGTGTGCAGTTTTGGTCTCCAAATTTGAGGAAGGACATTCTTGCTATTGAGAGAGTGCAGCGTAGGTTCACAAGGTTAATTCCCGTAACAGCGGAACTGTCATGTTAAAAGATTGGAGCGATTGGGATTTAGAAGGATGAGAGGGGATCTGATTGAGACATATAAGATTATTAAGGGATTGGACACGCTGGAGTCAGGAAGCATGTTCCCGCTGATGGGTGAGTCCAGAACTAGAGGTCACTTTTTAAGAATAAGGGGTAGGCCATTTAGAACTGAGATGCGGAAAAACTTTTTCACCCAGAGAGTGGTGGATATGTGGAATGCTCTGCCCCAGAAGGCAGTGGAAGCCAAGTCTCTGGATGCATTCAAGAGAGAGTTAGATAGAGCTCATAGATAGTGCGGTCAAAGCATATGGGGAGAGGGCAGGAACGAGGTACTGATTGTGTATGATCAGCCATGATCACAGTGAATGGCGGTGCTGGCTAGAAGGGCCGAATGGCCTACTCCTGCACCTATTGTCTATTGTCTATTGAAACATTACCATCAACCCCATTCCCTCACATTTTCCTGAAACCTATTCTCCCGCATTGACCCATTGACTCCCAACTGATTCACATACACCCTCCCCACCTTCACAGGGTTAATTGTAATTAACCATTCATCCAGCATGTCCTTGGGATCTGTCTGAAATTGTCATGATCACAGGGAGAGCATGCAAACTCCACACGGACAGAAGCCGAGGTCAGGATCGAACCCGGGTCACTGGAGCTGAGAAACCCGGCTATTCTGCATTAAATGGAGCAAAACTCGACAGTAATATCAGAAATTCCGCTCAGGAAGCCTCACCCGAACTCCGGAAATCTTCTCTTTCTGTTGCTGCTCCTTTTCCTGGAAGTCTGATTTCTTTTTTGTGAGAGAGTCTAAGGAAAATTTTAGCTGGTCCTGGACGTCAGAGAGCGAAGGAAATAGAAACAAAGATGCATCAAAAGAAACAGGTGATCAAACCCGATTATCACACAAAATGCCGGAGGAACTCAGTGAGTCAGGCAGCATCTATTCTGGGGAAATAAACAGTCGGTGTTCCGGGCTGAGACCCTTTATTAGGACTGGGAAGGAATGGGGCAGAAGCCAGAATAAAAAGGTTTGGGGATGAGAACCAGCTGACAGCTGACGGATGAGACAACGTGAGGGGGATCGTGGGGGAGGGTGATGAAGTGAGAAGCTGGGAGGGGACAGGTGGAAGAGGTAAAGAGCTGGAGAAGAAGGAATGTAATACGAGAGGACAATCGACCATGGAAGAAACGGGAGGAACTGGGCTGTTTGAGGCCCTGAATGGTGACGAGGGAGGTTAGGAGTCAGGTGTAGCACTTGTCCCGCTTGCAGGTGTCGGTGCCAGGAGGGAGATCAGCGGGCAGGAGCGACTGGATAAGGGCGATCGATACAGTACGTAGAGCGCGATCCGTATACAGAGTGGAGAGTTGCGGGGTGCGGAGGTGGGCTGTGGGACGGAGAGATGCTAGAATCCCGTTGGAGATGGCGGAAGTTGCAAACAATGATGTGTTGGTTATGGAGGATCGTGTGATTGTATGTAGGACAAAGGCAATGTGTGAAGTATTAAATTAACGTTAGTTTTACCGTGTAGATTTTAACAGCTTCTTTAATCAGCATGAAGCGGTGCTCTCTGTGTTCCTGCGCACCTGCACAGATCACACAGATCAGTGTCTTGTCCGTTTCACAAAACAGCTTCAGTTCTTCCTCATGTTCCTCGCAGTGAAGTTTACTTTCCTTCCCTTTCGGATTCAGGTTTAGATTTCGAGCTTTTTCAGCCAGATTTGCTAAGGCCCGATTCACCCTGAGGGCACCGTCAGCAAACACCTCTCTACATTCCGGGCAGGAGTTTCTCTCCTCTCTTTCCCAACACCGTGTGATACAAGAGCGACAGAAGTTGTGTCCACACTCCAGTATAACCGGATCGGTGAAGAAATCCAGGCAGACGGGACAAATTACCTCCTCGGTCCAACTCTCGGCCGGTCCTTTCGAAGCCATGTTAACTCCCAGCACTTCCTGATTCAGAATGCTTTCACGTTCGGGGAGCTGCTGATCCCCTGCAATACCGGGATTGTCCACTACGCGCGCTGCAGTCTCAGGGAGTGAACATTCTGCTGCTGGATGTGTTCAATGGCAAGTAATAGTGGTAATTTCCATCGCAGGGTGGGATCAGCAACACATTAAACAGATCTGAACAGAAATGAAAACTCGGCCACGGACTGTCTAAGCACGGCTGCGAAAGGAGCGGTGCTGGACACGGGTTTTGCAACCTCATCCCGAAAAGTGGCAGTGCGCAAAAATGTCAAATGAACCTCCAAAGGCCTCATCCGTGGGATCAGAAGGTCCTTCCACTGGACGATTATTGAGTCATGTGGTGAAAGGAGAAGCCACAGGGCCAGTACCCTTCGCCCTGGACAGGGGGACTCTGACGAGCTGCTGTTGGCGGCCTGTGCTCCATAGGAGTGATTGGCTAAAGAAGAAGCAGAACAGAAATGAAGCCGGAGAGAAGAGCCTGGTTCAGTCTGAGGTCGGACTGAAAGGGACAAGTTCTGAACAGAGAGGCACATGCTGGAATCTCGAGTAAGAAACTCGAGGGACTGAGCGGGTCAGGCAGCATCTGTGGAGAGAAATGTAAAATCGACTTTCATGTCGAGATCCTTCAGCTGGACTGTCTCAACCAGAAATCTCGATCGCTACTTCCCTTGGATGATGCCTGACCCGTTGAGTTCTTCCAGCAGCTTATTTTTTTTTTATTTTCAGGCTTCAGGTTTGTAGATAATTGGGCTTTGTTCCAGGGAAGGTGGGATCTGTAACGAAGGGACGGTTTACACCTGAACTGGAGCGGTACTAATATTATTGCAGAGAAGTTTGCTAGTGCTTCTTGGGGTGGGGGGGTTTAAACTAAATTTGCAGGGGGCGGGGATACAGAATGTGAGAGAGGATAGCGAGAGGAAGAATAAAGGACAGGTGGGGACTACACGGTTCCAGAATATTAAGTGTGTAGTTGAGGAAGGTGGGGCGGAACAAGTGATAGGGAGGACTCATGTACAGAGGGATGGTCTGACGGAACATGGAGTTAAATGTGTTGAAAGAATAAGTAAATTTAGGAAGGACAACAAAATTCAAGGGGCGTATAGCCCGATGGGAGTTCGGGGAGCTGGGTTAAGCACAATAGGCAGCGATTCAAACAGAGAGAGGAGAAATGGGCTAAAAATTCTATATCTGAATGCACGAAGTGTCAGAAATAAGGCGGATGAGCTTGAAGCCCAGGTGCGAATGGGTAAATATGATGTTGTTGGGATAACGGAGACATGGCTGCAGGGAGATCAGACCTGGGAAATGAATGTACAAGGGTATTCGTGCTATCGTAGGGACAGAAATGTAGGCAGAGGGGGTGGGGTTTGAGATTCAGTCCTTTGCAAGGGGTGACACAGGGTCAGGAGAAGTAGAGTCTGTGTGGATAGAATTGAGGACCAGTCAGGGCAAAAGGACCCAAATGGGTGTTGTCTACAGGCCACCAAACAGTAGCATGGATATTGGGTGCAAGTTGAATAGGGAGTTAACATTGGCATGTGGCAAAGGTAATGTCGCAGTAGTTATGGGGGATTTCAACATGCAGGTGAACTGGGAGAATCAGGTTGGTGCTGGACAACAGGATAGGGAGTTTGTAGAGTGCCTACGGGATGCATTCTTGGAACAGCTTGTACGAGAGCCGACCAGGGACAAGACTATTCTGGATTTAGTGTTATGATATGAACAGGATTTGATAAGCGATCTCGCAGTAAAGGAGCCATTAGGAGGTAGTGATCACAGTATGATAAGCTTTTATCTGCAATTTGAGAAGGAAGTGTCAGTGTTGCAGATGAACAGGGGTAACTATGGAGCCATGAGGGAGGAGCTGGCCAAAGTCGACTGGACGGATAGCCTAGCAGAAAAGACAGTGGAACAGCAATGGCAGGTATTCTTGGGAATAATGCACAAGGTGCAAAATCAGTTCATCCTCCACAGAAGGAAGGATTCAAAGGGGGAAAGGGGGCACAGTGGTTGACAAAGGAAGTCAGAGATTGCATAGCATTAAAAAAAGGAAATATGACAGAGCTAAGGTGAGTGGGAGGACAGATGATTGGGAAGTGTTTAAGGAACAACAGAACTTAACTAAAAAGACAATACGGGGAGAAAAAATGAGGTACGAACGCAAGATAGCAAAAGCTTTTTTAGGTATGTGAAGGGAAAGAAGATAGTTACGAACAACGTTGGGCCCTTGAAGAATGAATTGGGTGAAATTGTTATGGGAAACAGAGAAATGGCAGAAGAATTTAATGAGTACTTTAGATCTGTTTTCACTAAGGAAGACACAAGCAATCTCCCAGATATATGGATGGGCCAAGGAATTGGGTAACAGAGGAAATGAAACAGATTGACGTTCGGAAGTAAACGGTGATGAGAAGACTGATGGGACTGAAGGCTGACAAATCCCCAGGTCCAGATGGTCTGCACCCTAGCGTACTAAAGGAGGTGGCCCTGGAAATTGCGGATGCATTGGTAAACATTTTCCAATGTTCCTTAGATTCAGGATCAGTCCCTGAGGATTGGAGAATGACTAATGTTATCCCACTTTTTAAGAAAGGAGGGAGGGAGAAAACAGAGAACTATCGACCTGTCAGCCTGACATTGGTGGTGGGAAAGATGCTAGAGTCCATTATTAAGGATGAAATAGTGGCATATCTAGATAGCAGTGATAGGATTGGGCCGAGCCAGCATGGATTTACCAAGGGTAAATCATGCTTGACTAATCTGTTGGAGTTTTTCGAGGATGTAACCAGGAAGTTAGACGGGGGAGATCCAGTGTACCTCGATTTTCAGAACGCATTTGATAAGGGCCCACATAAAAGATTGGTGGGTAAAATCAAAGCTCAGGGCATCGGGGGGAAGGCATTGACATGGATAGAAAACTGTTTGGCAGATAGAAAGCAAAGGGTAGCGGTGAATGGGTGTTTCTCGGAATGGCAGGTGGTGACTAGTGGGGTGCCACAGGGCTCGGTATTGGGACCACAGCTGTTTACCATTTACGTTAGCGATTTGGATGAAGGCATAGAAAATAACATCAGCAAATTTGCTGATGATACTAAGCTGGTTGCAGTGTGACATGTGATGAGGATGTTAGGAGAATTCAGGGTGACTTGGATAGGCTGGGTGAGTGAGCAGATACTTGGCAGATGGCGTTTAATGTGAATAAGTGTGAGGTTATCCACTTTGGGAGTAAGAACAGGAAGGCAGATTATTATCTGAACGGTGTAGAGTTAGGTAAGGGAGAAATACAAAGAGATCTCGGAGTCATTGTTCATCAGTCACTGAAGGTGAATGAGCAAGTGCAGCAGACAGTGAAGAAGGCTAATGGAATGTTGGCCTTTATTACAAAGGGAATTGAGTACAAGAGCAAGGAAATCCTCTTGCATTTGTACAGGGCCCTGGTGAGAGCACACCTGGAGTATTGTGTACAGTTTTGGTCTCCAGGGTTAAGGAAGGACATCCTGGCTGTAGAAGAAGTGCAGCGTAGATTCACGAGGTTAATTCCTGGGATGTCTGGACTGTCTTACGCAGAGAGGTTAGAGAGACTGGACTTGTACACGCTGGAATTAAGGAGATTGAGAGGGGATCTGATTGAAACATAAAAGATTATTAAGGGATTGGACAAGATAGAGGCAGGAAATATGTTCCAGATGATGGGTCCAGTAACAGAGGGCATGGTTTGAGAATAAGGGGTAGGTCATTTAGGGCAGAGTTAAGGAAAAACATCTTCTCCCAGAGAGTTGTGGGGGTCTGGAATGCACTGCCTCGGAAGGTAGTGGAGGCCAATTCTCTGGATGCTTTCAAGAAAGAGCTAGATAGGTATCTTATGGATAGGGGAATCAAGGGATATAGGGACAAGGCAGGAACCGGGTATTGATAGTAATTGATCAGCCATGATCTCAAAATGGCGGTGCAGGCTCGAAGGGCCGAATGATCTACTTCTGCACCTATTGTCTATTATCTTCGCCAATCCACAGTCCGCAAAGAGGTGAATGACCGTCTCGTCTCCACTGCAGTAATCTCGGGGCAGCGCACTGTGGGAGTGATCTCCGGGCATGCAGCAAGGATCAGACTGGGAGGGCCCCTCTCCCCCAGCAAGTTACAGTTTGACCTGATGAACCGACACAATCAGCCCAACCAGCCACTGAACACATCGACATGAAACGCTGTCGGAGTAGAGCAGCTTCCATCATCAGAGATGCTCACCACCCAGGCCAGGCTCTTTTCTCGCTGCTGCAATCAGGGAGAAGGTACAAGAACCTCAGGTCTCGCAACACCAGGTTCAAGAACAATTGCTATCCCTCAACCATCAGGCTCGGGAACAACACAGGATGACTACACTCATTTACCGTCCATTGAGATGCTCCCACAACCAATCATCTTATCAAAATGAGTGAAATCGGAGGTGGTTTGACTGAGATTGATCCCAGAATTAGAGAAGTAAAAGGTACAACAACAATCTCACAGGATATTGACAGGGTTGGGGCAGGAAAGATGTTTTCCCTGGCTGGGCTGTGGAACCAGTGTTCACAGACTGAATATCACAGTTCACCTCAGCAGGACTGAGATGAGGAGAAATTTCCTCACCACTGTAGCGAATCTTTGGAATCTCCTCCACGGGGTTTCTAAATTTAATAGACATATTTTGGGACTCTGCTCTGATGGAGACATTGCAGGAAAGTTGTGCTGAGGTCAAAGGTCAGACATGGAGCGGTTTCAGATGAATTTTCACAAGGATGATTCCAGGTATGAAAGGGACGTTTGATGGCTCTGGGTCTGTACTCGGTTGTATTCAAAATGGTAAGGGGAATCTGACTGAAAACTTTTGCATTTTAACAGGTAGACAGAGTAGATGTGGAAAGGATGTTACCCATGGTGTGAGAGTCCCGGACAAGAGGCACAGCCTCAGGACAGAGGGGTGCCCTTTCAAAACTGAGAATCGGAGAAATGTCTTCAGACAAAGCGAGATAAATGTGTGGAATTTGTTGCCACATGCAGCTGTGGAGGCTACCTCGTTGGGTGTATTTAAGGCAAGGATTTATAGGTTCTTGATTGAACACAGCATCAAAGGTTACGGGGAGAAGGCCAGGAACTAGGGTTGAGGAGGGGAAAAAAGGATCAGCTGTGATTGAATGGCGGATCAGATTCGATGGGGCAGATGGCCTAATTCTGCCCCGATGTCTTATGTTCTTATAGTGTTATGTTCCGAGTGAAGGGCAGAACAGGCGCAAGGGGCCGAATAGTCACACCTCCTCCTGTTTCTTATTTTCTAATTCACGAGTTTACCTTTGCGCCTTGTTCTCCCTTGGCCTTCAGCCTGTCAGAATGCACAGGGGAGCGGTGAGAGCTCCGGAGTTCCATCGGCAGCCGCTGCGGTTATTTCATGTTCCTATTATTTATTGCTATTTATTTATATTTGCATTTTCACAGTTTGTTGTCGTCTGCACTCTGGCTGGTCTTTCACTGATCCAGTTATAGTTACTATCCTGCAGATTTTCTCATTATTTCCGCAGCAAAGTGCTTCTCGGGGTTGTATGTGGTGACTTATCTGCTCTCTGATAATAACATTTACTTTGAACTTTGAGTTTCGGGGAACTTGCTTTGATTCGGAGAACAGACTGTGACTGATATCGCCAGCTCCCGGTAGCAGCCCGTCCTCAGACACACTCACAGCCAATCAACGGCACCGCTGGGAGAGTCCTGCTCCTATTGGTTGAGGAGTGTCAGTAGGCGGGATACTGAATGTTCGGAGAGGTCCGAGGTTTGGAACTGAGAGCGAGTGGACCCGAAGAGAGGACGGAGATTGGGAGCTAAATTTCGGGTAAAGGCTGCAACACCGGCCGGGTGAATCCTTCCCATGACAGAGGTGTCATAGCTGCCCCCACCCTGTTAATGCACTGTGAGACTGTGTCGGTCTCAGTCAGAGCAGAATTTTGAGACAGGCCCAGTCAGTGTAATCTCTCTGAGGACACCAAATCACCTCTCTTCATTCCCTTCATCCCACAGGCGGACTCCGGGAGGGAGACCAGACCTGTGCACAGTGTTCCATGTACGCTCTCACCAGGACCCCATACACCTTCAGAGGAGATCCTTATTCTGCTATTCATACCTTCCTTCCCATTCAATGCTCTTCCTTTATAATCGAACTCAAACAGTGAGCAGACACAACACAGCCTCAGCCATGAATTTAAAGGGCAGGTGTTGCAACAGTTTGAGCTTCATACCGGGGGCCACGGAGCAAGCAGGGTGTCACAAAGGGAGGAATGTGGGAGTGTTGTATGTCTGAGCCCAGCTGTGTGTGTTTGTGTATCAGAATCAGGTTTAATATCACCGGCATATGTGGTGAAATTTTTGTCAGCAGTACATTGCAATATCTAGAAATAAAAACTACAAATTACAGTAAGTATGTATAAAATTATATTTTAAATGTAGTGCAAAAAGAGAAGGAAAATCTCGAGGAAGGGTTTTATCGGCACATTGTCCATTCAGAAATCTGATGGTGGGGATGAAGCTGTTCCTGAACCGCTGAGTGTGTCTCCAGGGTCCTGTACATCCTCCTTGATGGTAGCAATGAGACGAAGGCATGTCCTGGGTGATGGGGGTCCTTAATGATGGATGCCACCTTTTTGTGGCATCATCTTTTGAATGTGTCCTGGATGCTGTGGAGTCCAGTGCCCATGAAGGAGCTGGCTGAGTTTACAACTTTCTGCAGCTTTTTTCGATCCTGTGCAGTGGCCTCTCCACACCAGGCAGTGATGCAACCAGTTAGAATGCTCTCCACAGTACATCTGTAGAAATTCGCAAGTGTCTTTAGTGACAGACCGATTCCCCTCAATCTCCAAATGAAATATAGCCGATGTTGTGCCTTCATTGTAACTGCATCAATATGTTGGGCCCAGGATAGTTCCTCAGAGATGTTGACAGGCAGGAAATGGAAACTGCTCACCCTTTTCACTTCTGATCCCACGATGAGGACTGGTGTGTGTTCCCTCGACTTCCCCTTCCTGAATCCACAATGAATTCCTTTGTCTTCATGATGCTGAGTGCAAGGTTGTTGCTGTGACACCACTCAGCTTGCTGATCTATCTCACTCCTGTACTCCTCCCCGTCACCGTCTGAAATTCCACCAACAATAGTTGTGTCGTCGGCAAGTTTATAGATGTGTCTAGCCACACAGATGTGGGTTTAAAGAGAGCAGAGCAGTGGGCTGAGCACGCATCGTTGAGGTGTGCCGGTGTTGATTGTCAGCTAGGAGGAGATGTTATTTCTGATTCACACAGACTGTGGTCTCCTGGTGAGGATCCAGTTGCAGAAGGAGGTACAGAGGCCCAGGTTTTGGAGCTTGTTGATTACAATTGAGGATCTAACTGTGTTGAACGCTGAGCTGCAATCAGCAGCCAGACTGGGGATGTGTGTGTGTGTGTGTGTGTGTCTGTGTGTCCGTCCCCTTGAAACAGGGAGCCAGAGAATCCGAGGCTCAGTTCGATTCAAGAATATTCCTTTTAACAGGGTTGCCTCAAAAGAGGGGTCACAGGGATGGACGACCATTCAGGTCAGAACAAAATCATTTACTCAGCTGATGGCGAACCTTTGGAGCTCGCAACCCACTCTTGTGTTTGAGAGAGACATTTGCAAATTTGAATGTACAATTTAAAATGAACGCAGTAAATTTATTATTTTTATAGTTTTAGTTTTTTGTGAGCATGCTCAGTAAATGCAAGTATCATAATGGAAACAATGAAAGACCACACCCAACAAGACGGACCGAAAAAAACACAACAATGTGCAAAGGACAACGAACTGTGCGAATTGAAATGAGAAAACAATATAATAATAAACAAGAAATAAATATCAACAACGTGAGATGGAGTCCTTGAATGTGTCCATTGCTTGTTGGGAATTGTTCAGTCTTGGCGTGAGAGAATTTCTGTAAATTTATCCCCTTTGGTTCAGGATCATGAATCACTCCAGTAAAACGCTCTATCATTTCTCTTTTCCAAAATATAACTCAAGCGCTCGATTACCAGACATTCCATCAGTTTACATAAATGAGGCATTAACGATATAACACGAGGAAATATGAAGATGCTGGAAATTCAAACAACACACAAAAAGTGCTGGTGGAACACATCAGGACAGGCAGCATCTATAAGGAGAAGCACTGTCGACGTTTCAGGCCGAGACACTTCGTCAGCACTAACTGAAGGGAAAGATACTAAGAGATCTGAAAGTAGTCGGGGGGGGGGGGGGTGGAGGGTGGAGTGGGAAATGCAAAATGATCGGAGAAGACCGGATGGGGTGGGATGAAGCTAAGAGCTGGAAAGGTGATTGGCGAAAGTGATACAGAGCTGGAGAAGGGAAAGGATCATGGGACGGGAGGCCTCGGGAGAAAGAAAGGGGGAGGGGAGCACAGAGGGAGATGGAGGACAGCAGAGTGATGGGCAGAGAGAGAGAAAAAATAACTAAATATGTCATGGATGGGGTAAGAAGGGAAGGAGGGGCATTAATGGAAGTTAGAGGAGTCAATGTTCATGCCAATATTCAATGATATAAACCCACAACTGGAAGGATCTGATGGGCATCTCACAGATTTTATAATAGGCAGTACTGCTGCCAGTTCCATGGGGCCGGAAGATAATCTAACCTCTAAATACGATTCAAAACTGTGAATATTTTCTGAAGAGAGCTGTCAGTCATACGTCTGGTCATACGATCATCCTTTCATGGGGATGCCTAACCTGCATTAATAATATTCTTAAATTCACACAAGAATACTCGACGTCAGTGATACTATCATTGCTACAGCTGACTTCCAACACATCAGGGTATTCACTTAGAAACAGATCCCGACATTGTTTAACTTCTTCACTTAAATTATCGTGATTACGAATCGCAGCAAATGACCCAGTCAGTAACACAACCGTCTCCATTTCTGTAACAATAATTTTGCCCACATTAATCAGTACTGGAATATTATGATCCCTTCACATTCTCCAATTTTCTCTATCATTCCTCAAACATCTTCCAGAATTATCTCAATACGATTCCAGTAAATCACCGCCTTCCCCACCATGGCCTGTGCCGTTCTATTCTAAATAATGTCACCTAGAGACTGAGACACCATCACAGAAAACCTTTAACTTCTCTCAATTTGTTTTACCAGAAATTCCACCTCCTACAACTGGCTCCCTGTCCCGGATATATATCCAAACTCAGGCTTATAAAGACAGGAAAATGATCACTCCCCAATGTTTCATCATCCATAACATCCCACATACAGACTCCAGCAAGTATGTTCGAAACGACTGTTAAATCTTCTACCGTTTCAGAATTATTATGGACACTAAATCTGGTGGTAGCAACCGGGATACCTGCATCCATATAACATCCGGAGGTTTAACAAATCAGAAATTTGTTCTTCATTTCAACTCCCTTGTACCTGCACTCAGGATCTGTGAGAGGGAGGTGAGTCAGCTGTTCCGGAGGCAGAAGACCAGGAAAGCGCCAGGCCCAGACGGTGCGTCGCCCTCCTGCCTGAAGACCTGCGCTGATCAGCTGGCCCCCATCTACACACGGATCTTCAGTAGATCACTGGAGCTGTGTGAAATCCCTCATTGCTTCAAGCGCTCCATTATCATTCCAGTCCCTAAGAAACCCACTATCCAGGGATTAAATGACTACAGACCTCTGCTTTTGCTCTTGCTTTGGCATCTGTGGTCATGACGTCCTTTGCGAGACGAGTGTCGGCTCACCTGAAGGACATCATGGGCCCCCTGCTGGACTCCCTGCAGTTGGCTTATCAGGTAAATAGGTCAGTGGATGATGCGGTCAACATGGGACTGCATTACATTCTACAACACCTCGACAACCAGGAACTTCTGTGACGGTCCTGTTTGTTGACTTCAGCTCGGCGTTTAACACCATTGTCCCAGAAATCCTCCACTCCAAACTCACCCAATTTACTGTCTCCCCTGCCATCTGTCAGTGGATCACAAGCTTCCTGACTGCAGCAAGTTAGCCTGGGGAGAATCATCTCTAGCACCCGGACAATCAGTACCGGATCCCCCCAGGGATGTGTGCTCTCCCCACTGTTCTTCTCCCTTTACACTAATGACTGCACCTCACAGGATCCATCTGTTAAACTCCTGAAATCTGCAGACGACACAACTGTCATTGGCCTTATCCAAGACGGTGATGAGTCTGCATACAGACGGGAGGTGGAACGGCTGGTCCTCTGGAGTGGTCAGAACAATCTGGAGCTAAGTACGCTCAAGATTGTGGAGATGACAGTGGCCTTCTGGAGGAGCCCCCCAGTAACTTCGCCCCCCCACTCTCTATACTCAACAGTGCTGTGTCTGTCGTGGAGACCTTCAGAATTCTGGGTGTCACAATCTCCCAGGACCTGAAGTGGACACTGTGGTAAGCTACATATACCTGTCTGGACACGCCCCTCTGCTGACTGCTCCTGTGGCTCCTCCCACAGACCCCTGTATAAAGGCGGTTGGAGGCACTGCTCCTCCCTCAGTCTCCAGGATGTTGTGTCTCTTGCTACTAATCGTGGTCTCTTGCAGCTAATAAAAGCCTATCCTTCGCCTCCCGTCTCCGAGAATTGTTGATGGTGCATCAGACACCCAACGCTCTTATCAAAAAGGCTCAGTAGAGGTTGTATTTGCTCCGTCAACTCAGGAAGTACAACCTCCCTCAGGAGCTGCTGATTCAATTCTATTCACGAATAATCCAGTCTGATCTCTGTTCGTCCATCACTGTCTGGTTTGGATCAGCCACCAAACAAGACAAGAATAGACTCCAAAGAACCGTCAGGGCTGCGGAAAGGATTATTGGTGTGAAGCTGCCCTCGATCCAGGACTTATATGCATCTAGAGTCAGGAAGCGAGCAAGCAGCATTATTGTAGACCCATCACACGCTGGACATCACCTGTTCCAACTCCTTCCTTCTGGTAGGCGCTTTAGATCACTGTATGCCAGGACAAATAGGTACAAGAACAGTTTTTTTTTCCGTATGCCATCAGTCTTATAAACACTTGAATTTTAGTCTATTATAAATCAAGTCCACCTGTACATTCAATGAGGTGGACCTCATTGTATATAGTTTATGATTATTTGCACTGTTGTTTTGTTTGTTTTTAATTCTGTACAGTGAGAGCTCAGTGAAACCGGCATCAAATTCCCTGTATGTGTCCTCATACTCGGCGATAATAAAGGATTCTGATTCGGAAATAAACTTCTTAAAGTATTAACCTTTAGAAATTAGGATTCTCACACTCCACTGCAATATTTTTAATCCCATTATGTACCTTCACAAGCAGACTGGGATACAGATACCCCGCCCATCAGAGCTTCATTTACAGCTTCCCGTGTAACACTAATGACTTAGCAATAATTTTAATTTCCTCAGCATGACGAGATATCTGATCAGTACAATTCACCACATCCGTTATAAACATCACAAACTTCATTTTATCCACAAGTGAAGTATCTTTATTGAGAGAACTGTGATGACGACATATATCCACTGACGTCAGTCTGTTCTCCGGTTCTCTGGAACACCGAATCGACATTCCCTTTAACTGTTTGCAAGGCTGACTGACGTTCATCTTAATAAATCATCGTGTGAGCTCTCATTTGACCGACAGGCATCTCAACCACTAAAAGCAGGGAACAGAGGTAAGTCTGAGCTACGATAGGCCGGGTTGAAATCTGCACCATACACTACCCTTCCTCTTCCGCTCCGTGCCCATGGCAGAGTTCACCGATGGTCACCGACGTTGCTGGCCTTCGACGCCTCAGTGAGTCCATCCGGCGTTGTTTGTGGTGGCTGAGGAGGAGTGTTTCTGAAGGAAAAGTCCCGGCGAGCGAGGAGGCGACATATTGAACAGTAGTAGATGGCTTCGCGGTCCCTTCAGATCGGCAGCTTCCGCCGACTGAGCGTGAGGCCCTACGGGAGTTGTAGTTCATATCCAAGCGCGTCTTTATGCATTACGTACACCAGATTTTGTCACCCTTTGCATTACCCGACAATTGCACCGTGACAGTGGTGGCGGAGAGCAGAATCAGTGTTGCATCACTCAGATTTGTGATCAGTGCACGATCACTATCCAATCAACACACACGAAATGTTGGAGGAACTCAGCAGGCCAGGCAGCCTCTATGGAAAATGCACAATCGACGTTTGGGGCCGAAACCCTTCGGCAGGACTGGAGAAAAAAAACTGAGGAGTAGATTTAAAAAGTGAGGGGAGGGGAGAGCCTACACTAGACGATATGTAAAAATGGGAGGGGGAGGTTCATTGGAAAGTTGATTAGTGAAAGAGACAGAAGGCAATGAAAGAAAGAAAAAGAGGAAGGAGGAGCAGAGAGAGGGCTGATGGAGACGTGCGTGAATTGGAACAGATGCGGTTGACGGCAGCTTTTCTGGCAGAAAGGTAGCCTCTTGCTTTGAAAAAGGAGGATACCTCCTTGATTACTGCAGAAATTTCTCTTGTCTGCGACAGTCACTGTCCAGTCTCCTTCTGACTCGAGTCCTGCAGTTCCGGCGGCAAAAGCCGTGAATCCCTACTCCGCCGTTCCGGGCGAATCACGTCCTTCCAGAGGTGACCAACCAGAGGTGCGCACGGTCCTACAGCTGTGATCTCACCAACATGGAGCAGTACGAGCCCTTCTGCTCACTGTGTTGTTCTGAACCAATTGAACTGGTCATTGCCTTACTAAATCAAACCCTCCTGCCCGCACAAGGTCCACATCCCTCCATTCGCCTCACACTCACGTGGTATATAATAGCCTCTATCGCGTCTGATGCCTCCACCACCTCCCCAGGCATTCATTCCAGGCACCCACCACTATGAGTGTGAAAAGAAAACTCGCACGCACATCTCCTTTAAACATTCCGAGTCAAGTTAAATGTTATCTTATTACTCGGTGGTTTGTAGTCGATTATTAAGTAGGTGATTTCGGGGTTCCTAGAGGCACATGATAAAATACGCTGCAGTCAGCATGGTTGTGTTCGAATTCTTTGAAGAAATAACAATCAGGGTAGACGAAAGAGAAACAGAGGATGTTGTCTGCTTGGATTTTCAAAAGGCCTTTGACAAGGTGCCACCCATGAGGCTGCATAACAAATTAATAGCACATGGTATTACACAAAAGCTGCTGGTATGTGGAAAGCATTGGCTGTTTGGCGGGTTACGAAGCGTAGGAATAAAGGGAACCTTTTCTGGTTGGCTGCCGGTAACTAGTGGTGTTCCACAGCGGGCTGTGTTGGGACCTCTTCTTTTTACATTATATGTCAATGGCTTGGATGGCGGAATTGAGTGATTTGTGGCCAAGTTTGCGGAAGATACAAAGATAGGTGAAAGCACAGATAGATTTGAGGAAGTAGAGAGGCTACAGAAGGTGTTAGGCATATTACAAGAAAGGGCAGAATGTAACAGATGGAATATATTGTCAAGCAGTTTATGGTCATGTACTTTGGTAGAATAAATAAAAGGTAGACTATTTATTAGGTGATAGATTTTTTTTTAAATGAGGCGCAAAGGGTCTTGGAGTCTTTCTTCAGGTTGACATGAAGACTAATTTGCAGGTTGAGTCGGTGATGAGGAAGGCAAGTGCGGTGTTGGCATTCACCTCGAGAAGACGAGAATATAAAAGCGAGGTGGGAATGTTGAGACTTTATAAACCACTGGTGAAGCCTCACTTGGAGTATTGTGAGCAGTTTTGTGCCCCTTATCTTCGGAAGGATGGGCTGACGTTGGAGAGGGCTCACAGGATGTTCACATAAATGGTTCCTGGATTGATCCCCTCGTCGTATTAAGAGCCAATGTGGATCTTCATTTGGTTTTACCACGTGTAGAATCATCTGCACTTATGATGGTCAATGTGACGGAAGCTCAATTTATGACCCAATCGATGTCCTGCCTGGGAATTATGGACCTGTATTCCCAGATTCCTCTATTCTCCCGTACTCCTCAATTCCCTACCATCCACTCCGTATGTGCTTCTCTGCTTCGTCCTCCCAAAGTGCAACACCTCACACTAATCTGCATTAAATTCCTTCTATGATATTTAAAAAATTTTCCAGCTGCTTAATTCATGCTGAAAGTTTTGATCACCTACTTCGCTGCCCACACACGCTCTGAATTTAGGTGTCATCTGCAAAAGCAGTTTACCAGAATACTATTGATATTCAGAAGTTTCTCTATCCTGTCCCTTAAAACGTCTTCCAATAAGTTACCCACGACTGATGTCAGGCTCCCTTCCCTCTAATTTCCAGGCTTATTCTTAGAACATTCCTTGACCATCGGAAGCTAATCTCCAGCATCTCACCCGTGGCTGAGGACATTTGAAATCCCTCTGCCAAGGTCCCTGTAATTTCCGCATTAGCCACCGACATGAACCGGGGAGGACACCCTATCTGGACCTGGGCATTCATCCACCATAATTTGTCGCAAGTCCGCAAACTCCCCTTTCCCCATAATCCATATATGGTCCATGACCTCAGTGCTGTTCTGCCCCATTTCCTTTGTCCATGTACCTGTTTCTGAAGCACCTACAGACACAAAACATTTAAAATATCTTCCCCGTCTCTCTTGGAAGACTGTTTGTCCCTTGCATATCTCTAGAGACCCTTGGCATTCTCGTTCAGCTTGTCTGCTCGAGAAAACCTTCTTTGATTCCTGCTGATTCCTTCTTTGATTCTCTGTGAAGTAGTTCATGTTTTCTTATGCTTCCCGAGTGACTCATTTCATCCGAGCTGTCTATGCCTCTTTCGTCGTCTTAATCAGACTCTCAGTATGTCTCTAAAATCAAGATCCCTGAAGCCTTGGCCTTCACTCCAACAGGAACATATAAACTCTGCACTGCTGAATGTTTTCAACTTAGAAAGCATTGTAACCCAATCTACACCGGCCTGAACTCTGCTGATGACATCAAAATTGTAGTGTTTCCGAACTACAGTCAGATTCCGAGGATCAGTTATATCAATCTTCACAATTATCTTGAAACTGATAGAATTATGATCACTAGAACAGAGTTTTCCCGGACACACATTTCTGTCACTTGTAAACTACGACCTCCAGCATCTCATCCACTCACTGAGGAACACTACTTCCTCGATCCGAGGTGCTTCTCACCCTGGCTTGTGAGATTCAACATTCCTTTCCGAAGTCTCATTCTCGTCAACAGAACCCACAGCCTGTCCCCCTAACTGGTGAATCCCCGCTTAGTACTGCTGAAAGGATGTGTAACCATTTGTAATGATTTGGCACCGTATGGCCTAATTAGGGACAGAAAGTAGAATTAGAATCATAGAGAAGTACCGCAAAGAATCAGGCCATTTGCAACGTGCAGGCCACGCTGAACCATTAAATAGTCCAATATACCCCTACCATATTTGTACCTATCCACACTTCGCTTAAACCTTGTAATCGAGCTCACAATGACCAGCTGCTGGCAACTATTTTAACTATTGAGCGAAGAGGGTACTTGCCATGTTCCGCTTAGGCTTTTCACCTTTCACCATTAGCCCATGACTTTTGGTTGTAGTCCCACACAACGTCAGCAGAAAAATCTTGCCGATCTATGCCCCCATAATTCTGTACACCTCTATCAAACTTACTCTCAATCTTGCACTTTGCAAGGATAAAGTTTTAAGCTATTCAATCTTTAACTCAGATAATCCAGACCTGGCAACATCCTTGTAAATTTCCCCTGTGCTCTTTCAACCTTAGTTACAGCTTTCCTGTAGCTAGGTGACGATAACTGAACACAGATCTCGTAGCAAGGCCTCATCAGTATCTCACACGTTACATACCATCTCCTATAATCGATGCATTGATTTATGAAGGCCAATGTTCCAAACAATCTGTATACTTTTGAAGCCACTTTGAATGAATTATAGACCTGTATTGCCAGATCCGTTTGATCTTCTACGCTCCTCAGTGCCCTTCCGTTCACTTGGTAAAACCGACCCTGTTTGGTTCTATGGAAGAGCAACACCTCCCTCTTGTCTGCACTGAATTCGATCTGCTATTTTCAGCCCGTTTTTCCAGCTGGATCAGATCATGCTGAAAAAACAGGAAAGCCTTCTTCACTGTTGACTACACCCCGAATCTTGGTGGCATTCAGAAATTTTCTGATGTACTGTATCATATTATCATCCAGATCGTTGATATAGATGGTAAACAACAACGGACCCAGCACCGATCGCTGCGGCACTCCACAGGTCACAGGCCTTTATTCAGAGAGGAGACCATCTAATACCACACTCTGGCTTCTCACACAAAGCAAATGTGGTAGTGTCGGCGGATCTGAGGGTATGACGAATCTCAGGTTGTTACATTTATAGATACCTTAATAATGAATACACTTCGAAGTTTGAACTTTGTTCTTGCTATTTTTTAGGGTGGGGCAGCTATTTGTGAAGTGTTTGAAATTATTCTTGCTCTGGGATAATCTAATGAGCATGTGGAGAGTGTCAGCGGGTTTGGGGTGCGCACGGATTCGGCAGTGCACATAGATTTGGAGGTGCACACTGATATGTGGGTGCACACGGATTCGGCAGTGCACATAGATTTGGAGGTGTTCACTGATATGTGGGTGCACACGGATTCGGCAGTGCACATAGATTTGGAGGTGCACACTGATATGTGGGTGCACACGGATTCGGCAGTGCACATAGATTTGGAGGTGTTCACTGATATGTGGGTGCACACTGATTCGGCAGTGCACATAGATTTGGAGGTGCTCAGTGATATGTGGGTGCACACGGATTCGGCAGTGCACATAGATTTGGAGGTGCACACTGATATGTGGGTGCACACGGATTCGGCAGTGCACATAGATTTGGAGGTGTTCACTGATATGTGGGTGCACACTGATTCGGCAGTGCACATAGATTTGGAGGTGCTCAGTGATATGTGGGTGCACACGGATTCGGCAGTGCACATAGATTTGGAGGTGCACACTGATATGTGGGTGCACACGGATTCGGCAGTGCACATAGATTTGGAGGTGTTCACTGATATGTGGGTGCACACTGATTCGGCAGTGCACATAGATTTGGAGGTGCTCAGTGATATGTGGGTGCACACGGATTCGGCAGTGCACATAGATTTGGAGGTGCTCACTGATATGTGGGTGCACACGGATTCGGCAGTGCACATAGATTTGGAGGTGCTCACTGATATGTGGGTACACACGGATTCGGCAGTGCACATAGATTTGGAGGTGCACACTGATATGTGGGTGCACACGGATTCGGCAGTGCACATAGATTTGGAGGTGCTCACTGATATGTGGGTGCACACTGATTCGGCAGTGCACATAGATTTGGAGTTGCTCACTGATATGTGGGTGCACACGGATTCGGCAGTGCACATAGATTTGGAGGTGCTCGCTGATATGTAGGTGCACACGGATTCGGCGTGTCTGTGCAATTGGTACTTTGACAAAACACAAGATTGTTCCATTTTTGAATAATTTAATGATAAATGCACCTTGAACTTTGCTCTTGCTGTTAGTTTAAGGTGGAGGCCGCTATTAACTGAACAGTTTGGCATGATTATTGCTCTGAGATAATATCCCATGTTTGAGGGGTGTTACTGGGTTGAGGAGTGCGCTCAGATTTGGGGATAAGCGCAGATTCAGGGGGGTGTCAGCAAACATGGGGAAGTAGGGGGGTGTAGGTCGATTCGGGGTGTGACGAATCTCAAGGTTGTTTCATTCGAAGATATTTTACTGATAAATACAGTCTGAATTCTGAACTTTGTTCTTGCTGTTTTTGTCAGGTGGAGGCAGGTATTTTGTAAACGGTTTGAAATTGTTCTTGCTTTGGGGTAATCTAATGTGCAGGTGGGGTGTCAGCGTGTTGGGGCTGTACACTGATTTGGGACTGCAGATAGATTTTGTGCACACAGGCTTAGGGGTGTCCCTAAACAGGGGCTGCACACTGATTTAGGGGTGCAGATCGATCTTGTGCACACAGGTTTAGGGGTGTCCCTAAACAGGGGCTGCACACTGATTTAGGGGTGCAGATCGATCTTGTGCACACAGGTTTAGGGGTGCCCCTAAACAGGGGCTGCACACTGTTTTGCGGGTGTCGGTAGATTTCACTCTGCTCAGTGACGTGTGGGGTGCATTGACATTTAGGGGTGCATATGGATTTTGGGATGCACACAGATCTAGGAGTGTGTCGGCCAGTTTGTGGGCACTCACTGATATGGGGTTTGTTCTCAATGTGAGGGTGCACACGAATGTGGGAGAGCGCACAGATTTGTGTGCCTCGTTTTATTTGGAGTATACACACGGATTTGTGGGTGTAGGTCGATTTGGGATGTTATGAATCTCAAGGTACTTTATGAATAAATAAATATTGAAGTTGGACTTCGTTCTTTTTTTGCTATTTTTGTAAAGCGGAGGCAGCTATTTGGTGAACTGTGTGAAATGATACCTGCTCTGGGATAATCTGATGTGCATTTGGGGCGTCACACTTCGCTATCAGGCGTGGGGAGAGAACCCGACGAGGTCACCATTTGAAAGTCAAACCGATGGACGGCAAGCCGCAACAGCAAGGAGTTTTATTTAGTGCCAGAGGGAAAAGTACAAAAGCTGCCGAAAAAGTTGTGTCGAGAAAAATATATTTATAAAGAAACAAATGAAAACAAAAGCCCATGCACAAAAAGTACAAATATACAGATGCTTTCTCAAAGACAAACTTTGTCTTTTAACTTTCCCTTATAAATATTTACCAACCGTCAAATCCAACCTCGCAACGAAAGACGGGGGGTTTAAATCTGCCTCCGCCTGGCTGAGATTCTAACATGCTAGCGTTCTATTTCACAACATATGCCACTGTTAAATCCATAGATCAGTGTACATATGCTCAGATGAATATAAAGTAATAATGCCCTCCCCACCAGTGGTGTTGCCTGTTCAGGGTGTGGGTCACCTGACCCCACAAACCCAGGTGTTATTTCAGGACCCCTCAAACCTTCTGGTCTTTTGGGGCCGTTCTGCTGTCTACAAGCCCCTGTAACGGTATGAGTGAAAACAAATGAAAGTGTCTGTAATGATTGTGTCTAGAATCCTTATTTTTATGAGTTATAGACCAGCAGTGCAAGTTAAATGAAAGGATCGTTTTGATTAGCCAAGCTAGCCATTGTTTCACTATGCGGTGTGTAAACGGTGAACTCCCAAGAGCTGCGGCACGGGAGGGAAAAGGGCGTGAAACAGTGGGGAAACTAGACCATGGACAGAACGAGGGGGAGTGACTAACCGGGCAAAGGGTCAAGGTTAGGGGAGAATTATCATTACCAACCTGTTCAGTCACAGTCTGTTTCGTTGCTGTACTGTGTCTGTGACTGACACAAACATGACAGAAACAACAGGAAAATGGGCCGGAGAGTTTGTTTCGATGCCGTTGTGTCCATGACTGACTCGAATGGAGGAGATGCGGCAGGAAGATGGGCCAAAATGCCTCTCCCTGTGCTACAGTGTCTGTAGCCAATGGTATAGAACGAGCAGGAAGATGGGCTGAAAGAGTGTTTCTGTGCTGTCGAGTCTGTGATTCGCTGTAATGGGACAGAATCTGCATGATGATGGGCAGAATGGCCTTTGCTTCGCTCTCTCACGTCTATGTCGGACTCTAATGTGACACGAGCAGCAGGATAATGGACCTAACGGTCTATGTGGTGTTGTGTCTGTAATTCACTCTCACAGGCAGGATGATGTACGAAGGGTCTGTTTCTGAGTACAGAGTCCGCAGCTGTTAAAAATATTCCTTATCACGCACACACTCTGATAAGTGACACTGTGCAGCTTCTCATGCAACAAGCACTTCTTTGTTCATACTTTATTCTCTCAGCACGACTTGTCAGGCTGCCAATAACTCAGTTAGGCTTTAACCCTTTTAATTCTGCGTATAATTTCCCAACGTTAGAGTCAGTCACAAACACGACAGCACATAGACTACCCTTCGGCCCGTCACCCTGTTGTTCCTCTCACGCGAGAGACAAAGAAACCGCAGTGCAGAAACAAACGCTTTGACCTATCATCTTGTCGTTCCTGTCCCGTTAGAGTGAGGTTGTTATTCACAGATACTTATTTATAAATACTTTAATAATAAATACATTTCGAAGTTTGAACTTTGTTCTTGATTTTTTTTTGAGGTGGGGTATGTATTTGGGAAATGTTTGAAATGATTCTTGCTCTGGTATAATATAATGTGCATTTAAAAGGTGTCAGTGGGTTTGGAGTGAGCACGGATTTGGGAATGTACACAGATTTGAGGGATGCGCATAGTTAAGTGGGTGCACACCGATTTGGGGGTGCTCACAGATTTGGGGTCGAGATGAAAAAGAACGCTTTTAATTTTTCATACCTTAACAACAAATGCACTTTGAACTTTGTTCTTAATGTTAGTTTAACTCGGAGGCAGATATTTACTGAACAGTTTTGAATGATTCTTGCTGTGGGTTAATCTAAAGTGTAAGTGGGGTGTCAGTGGGTTTAGGAGTGCGCACAGGTTTGGGGAAGTCTACAGACGTAGGGGTGTGGCAGCGAATGTGGAGGATTGGGGTGCAGGTCGATTTGAGGTGTGATGAATCTCAGCGTTGTTTCATTCATAGATACTTCACTGATAAATACATTTTGAACGTTGAACTTTGTTCTTGCTACTTTTGCAAGGTGGAGCCAGCTATATTGTGAACTGTTTGATACTGTTCATGCTCTGGATAATCTAATTTTCACGTGGTGCTGGGCTGCACACGGATTTGAGGGTGCAGATGGCTTTGTGTTTGCACACAGATTTAGGGATGTCGGTAGATTTGACGGTGCACACTGATTGGTGGGATGCATTGGGATTTGGAGCTGCACATGGATCTTGTGAAGGGTTCCGATCTAGGGATGAGTCGGCTAATATGGGGGTATACACTGATATGGGGATGTGCGTAAATTTATGGGTGTATTATCGAATAAGCGCGTACACTCGAATTTGATTGTCTGGACAGATATGGTGTTTGGGTAGATTTGGGGATGTGTCTGTACATTTGGGGTACACACGGATTGGGGTGTGATGAATCTCAGGGTACTTTTCTAATAAATACAGTTTGAATTTTGTACTTTAGTTTTGCTATTCTGTAAGGTGGAGGCAGCTAATTTGTGAACTGTTTGAAATGTTTTTTGCTCTGGGAAAATCTAATGTGTATTTTGGAGGTGTCACACTTCGCTATCAGGTGTGGGGAAGTGTACAGGACGAGGGTCACCAGTTGAAAATCAAACCGATATAAGTTCGCACCAGCAAGTTAGTGCAACGGGTTTTATTTAATGCAAGATGGAAAAAGTACAAAAGCTGCCAAAAGTTTGTGCTGAAGCAAAGTATTTACAAAGAAACAAATGAAAACATTCTTATGTAAAAAAAATTACAAATATACAGTGGCTTACACCACAATAACAACTTTGTTTTATTTTTGACTTTCCCATATAACTTTCTCTAGACTCCAAAGGTGGTCACAGTCGAAGGGTGGTAGTGGGGACGAGTTCCCACTGCTAAACAAATGCTCTTCTTGGCGCGCGTTTCAAACAGTTTCTGACAACCAGATCCGACTCCTGGCCTTCACGTGGCGGAGCTGTTCTCACCGACAGGAGAAGAGTCAAAGGAGGGCCACTGGCGCCTTGAAACCAGTTGCCCCGGGCGGATGGGGTTCGGATGATAGCTCATCTGGGAGAGGGAAAACTCCGATTTCAAACCTCCGCTTCCACTAGCGGTGTTACCTGTGCAAGGTGTGGGTCACCTGACCCCACTAACCCAGGTGTTATTTCAGGACACCCCAGACGGTCCCTCGTATCTCTGGGAGCCATTGTACTGTCTACAAACTGCGGTAACCGTGTGAGTGAAAATAAATGAAAGCATTAGAAATGACTGTGACTAGAATCATATTTTTATCATTTATAGACCAGTAGAGCAGATTAACTGAAGGCCTGTGTCTCTTTTGTCTCTGCTGCGTTGTTTATACCGGGTCATGTCGCCTTCGGACCAGCCTCGGCGTTCTCAGCCGATTCAGCCTGAGAAGTATCGGAGGACAGTGTTGAAGTCAGTCCCTGATGATTCTGGCCATTTGGGGTTTGAAAAGACCAATCGATTGCTCAGAGATTGGTTCTACTGGCCGCTAATGAAGCTGGAGGGCGAAGAATACAGCAAGTCGTGCATTCGATCCATAAGACGGAAGAGACTGTCTACGCGGGCAGCTCCCTTGTCACATTTGCAGAGTGCAGGGCCTCTGGACCTGGTGTGTATGGATTTCCTGTTGATAGACCCCGATGCAGCAACGCGGCCAATGTATTAGTCATCACGGACCACTACACCAGATATGCGCAGGCTTTCCCTACCAAGGATCAGAGGGCGTCCACGGTGGACAAATTTTCATGGGAGCGGTATTTCATTTATTATGGCCTCCTCAGGCTGATCCATAGTGATCAGGTTGGAATTTTGAGAGTAGGCTTATGAGCATACACTGCTACAACTGTACAAGTAAAGAAACTACCGGGACTCGCCATGTTATCTGATGTCGGGCATGATCAGGAACAGTCAACATGGATTTGTGCGTGGAAGGTTAGGTTTGACAGACCTTATTGAACTTTTTGAAGAGGTTACTAGGAAACTTGACGATGGTAAAGCAGTGGATGTTGGCTATATGGACTTCAGCAAGGCCTT
This sequence comes from Hemitrygon akajei, assembly GCF_048418815.1. Classification (NCBI taxonomy): domain Eukaryota; kingdom Metazoa; phylum Chordata; class Chondrichthyes; order Myliobatiformes; family Dasyatidae; genus Hemitrygon; species Hemitrygon akajei. The sequence continues at coordinate 218,981 of NW_027331956.1, forward strand.
TGACAAGGTTCCGCACGGAAGGTTAGTTAGGAAGGTTCAACCGTTAGGTATTAATATTGAAGTAGTAAAATGGATTCAACAGTGGCTGCTAACACGAGGAAAGCTGCAGATGCTGGAAATTCAAACAACACACACAAAATGCTGGTGGAACACAGCAGGCCAGGCAGCGTCTATAGAGAGAAGCACTGTCGATGTTTCGGGCCGAGACCATTCGTCAGGACTAACCGAAAGGAAAGATAGTAGGAGATTTGAAAGTAGTGGGGGGGGGGGGGGGGAGGGAGAAATGCGAAATGATAGGAGAAGACGGGAGGGGGTGGGATGAAGCTAAGAGCTGGAAAGGTGATTGGTGAAAGTGATACCGAGCTGGAGAAGGGAAATGATCATGGGGCAGGAGGCCTCGGGAGAAAGAAAGGTGGGGGGAAGCACCAGAGGGAGATGGAGAACAGGCAAACAGCTAAATATGTCAGGGATGGGGTAAGAAGGGGATGAGGGGCATTAACGGAAGTTAGAGAAGTCAATGTTAATGCCTTCAGGTTGGAGGCTACTCAGCTGGTATATAAGGTGCTGTTACTCCAACCTGAGTTTGAATTCATTTTGACAGTAGAGGAGGCCATGGATAGACATATCAGAATGGGAACGGGACGTGAAATTAAAATGTGTGGCCACTGGGAGATACTGCTTTTACTGGCGGACCGAGCGTAGGTGTTCAGCAAAACGGTCTCCCAGTGTGCGTCGGGTCTCAACAATATACGAAAGGCCCCACCGGGAGCATCGGACACAGTATACCACACCAGCTGACTCACAGGTGAAGTGTCGCCTCACCTGGAAGGACTATCTGGGGCTCTGAATGGTGGTGAGGGAGAAAGTGTAAGGACAGGTGTAGCACTTGTTCTGCTTACGAGGATAAGCGCCAGGAAGGAGATCGGTAGGAAGGGATGGGGGAGGCGGGTGAGTGGGCAAGGGAGTCGCGTAGGGAGCGATCCCTGCGGAAAGTAGAAAGAGGGAGGAGGGAAAGATGTGCTTGGTCGTAGGATCCCGTTGGAGGTGGCGGAAGTTACAGAGAATTATACGTTGGGCCTGGAGGCTGGTGGGCTGGTAGGTGAGGACAAGGGGAACCCTATCACAAGTGGGGTGACGAGCGGATGTGATGAGGGCAGATGTGCGGGAAATGGGAGAGATGCGTTTGAGAGCAGATTTGATGGTGGAAGAAGGGAAGCCCCTTTGTTTAAAAAAGGAAGACATCTCCTTCGTCCTGGAATGAAAAGCCTCAACCTGAGAGCAGATGCGGCGGATACGGAGGAATTGTGAGAAGGGGATAGCATTTTTGCGAGAGACAGGGTGGGAAGAGGAATAGTCCAGGTAGCTATGAGAGTCTATAGGCTTATAGTAGATATCAGTAGATAAGCCGTCTCCAGAGATGGAGACAGTAAGATTAACAAAGTGGAGGGAGGTGTCAGAAATGGACCAGGTAAATTTGAGGGCAGGGTGAAAGTTGGAGGCAAAGTTAATGAAGTCGACGAGCTCAGCATGCGTGCAGGAGGCAGCACCAATGCAGTCGTCGATGTAGCGAAGGAAAAGAGGGGGACAGATAGCCGTATAGACTTGGAACATGGACTGTTCCACAAAGCCAACAAAAAGGCAGGCATAACCTGGACCCATACGGGTGCCCATGGCTACACCCTTGGTTTGGAAGAAGTGGGAGGAGCCGAAGGAGGAATTATTGAGAGTAAGAACTAATTCCACTAGACGGAGGAGAGTGGTGGTAGAGGGGAATTGGTTATGTCTGGAATCCAAAAAGAAGCGAAGAGCTTCGAGACCATCTCGGTGGGGGATGGAGGTTTATAGAGACTGGACGTCCATGGTGAAAATAAGGCGGTGGGGGCCAGGGAACTTAAAATCATTGAAAAAATTCAAAGCATGAGAAGTGTCACGAACATAGGTGGGAAGAGATAGAACAAGGGGGGATAAGACAGTGTCATGGTATGCAGAAATTAGTTCAGTGGGGCAGGAGCATTTTGAGGCAATAGGTCTGCATGGACAGGCAGGTTTGTGGATCTTGGGTAGGAGGTAGAAACGGGAAGTGCGGGGTGTGGGAACTATGAGGTTGGTGGCAGTGGATGGGAGATCCCCAGAGCTGATAAGGTTGCTGATGGTATAGGAGACAATGGTCTGGTGCTCCTTTGTGGGGTCATGATCAAGGGGTAAATAAGAGGAGGTATCAGAGAGTTGTCGCTGTGCCTCGGCCAGGTAGAGGTCAGTACGCCAGACAACAACAGCTCCCCCCTTATCAGCAGGTTTTATAGTGAGGTTGGGATTGGTGCGGAGGGAGCAGAGAGCAGAGCATTCGGAAGGAGTTAGGTTGGAATTGGAGCAGGGTGTGGTGAAGTCGAGACGGTTGATGTCCCGTCGGGAATTAGATCAGGCAGAAGGCCAGAGCGGGGTGTCCATGAGGAGGATGAGGGTTGAAGACAAGAGAAGGGGTCATCGGTGGGAGCAGAGAATCCTTGTCAAAGAAGTAAGCTCGGAGATGGAGCCGGTAGAAGAGTTCGGCGTCATGGCGTACGCGGAACTCGCTGAGGTGTGAGCGAAGGGGGACAAAGGTCAGGCCCTTACTGAGGACAGAGCGCTCTGCCTCAGAGAGTTGAAGGTCGGAGGGAATGGTAAAGACCCGGCACGGATGAGAGATGGGATCAGAGGGGGGAGGGAGGCTGGTAGTGTCAGTGGAGAGGGAAGGGTTGGGGTGAGAGGAAGATGGAGCCTCTGAGGGCCCAGGATCTGACGATGGGATCTGAGGGACAGGGGAGTGCATCGTGGTGGTGGGGGATGGATCTGGATGGGAGGTACAAGGGAGTAGTGGTGGATAACTGTTTGTCAGGTTGGAGGCCGGTGACTAGTGGTGTGCCTCAGGGATCTGTACTGGGTCAAATGTTGTTTGTCATATACGTTAATAATCTGGATGATGGTTAGTACATTGGATTAGTAAGTACGTAGATGATACTAAGATAGGTGGCGTTGTGGATAATGAAGTAGATTTTCAAAGATTTCAGAGAGATTTAGGCCAGTTAGAAGAGTGAGCTGAAAGATGGCAGGTCATCTTTCTGAAATCTGAAATGTCATCTGAAAGATGTCATTGGAGAGAGTCCAGAGGAGGGTCACAAGGATGATATCGGGAACGAAGGGGTTAAATATGAGGAGCACTTGGCAGCTTTGACCCTGTGCTCATTGGAACTCAGAAAAATGCGGGGCATCTCATTGAAACCTACCGAATGTTGAAAGGACTGGATAAGGTGGATGTGGAGAAGGTATTTCCTGTGGTGGGGCACAGCCATGAAGTTGAGGGTCCACCTTTTCAAACAGAGGTAAGCAGGATATATATATATTTTTTATTATTAGCCAGGGAGTAATGGATCTGTGGAATGCTCTGCCACAGACTGCGGCAGAGGCCAAGCGTGTGGGTATATTCAAGCAGGAATGTGATCATTTCCTGATCAGTCAAGTCATCAAAGGATATGGTGATAATGCAGGTGTATGGGGTTGAGTGCCATCCGGGATCAGCCATGATGGAAAGGCGGCAGACTCGATGGGCTGAATGGCCTGAGCCTGTTCCCATCAATGAAGGTCTCTGGACACAAGCCCCCTCATTGATGATGAATCTCCTCTGCTGTCTTCCAGCACAAAACATCCTTCGTACAGAATGCTCAGCAGAACTGAATGCAACTTGTCAAGAATGTTGGCAAGTCAGGCAGCATCTATTGAGGGGAATAGAGCCGAAGTTTGGGACAGAACCCATCCCTTACGGCACTAACACAGGCCCTTCGGCCCAACCTTTCCAACCTGTCCCGGTGTCTATTTAAACTAATCACTTTGCCTGCCCTTGATTTAGAACATAGAAATGTACAGCACATTACAGGCCCCTCGAGCCACAATGTTGGGCCGACCATGTAACCTACTCCAGAAACTGCCTGTGCTCTTCATTTAATATCGAACTCAAACAGTGAACAGACACAACACAGCCTCAGACATGAATTTAAAGGGCAGGTGTTGCAACAGTTTGAGCTTCATACCGGGGGCCACGGAGCAAGCCGGGTGTCACAAAGGGAGGAATGTGGGAGTGTTGTATGTCTGAGCCCAGCTGTGTGTGTTTGTGTATCAGAATCAGGTTTAATATCACCCGCGTATGTGGTGGAATTTGTTGTTTTGTGACAGCAGTACATTGAAATGCATAGTAACAAAAATTATAAATTACAGTAAGTATGTATAAAATTAAATTTAAATGTTAGTGCAAAATGAGAGGGAAAATACTGAGGAATGTTCGTGGGTTCATTGTCCATTCAGAAACCTGATGGTGGGGAAGAAGCTGTTCCTGAACCGGTGAGTGTGTCTCCAGTGTCCTGTACATCCTCCTTGATGGTAGCAATGAGACGAAGGCATGTCCTGGGTGATGGGGGTCCTTAATGATGAAAGCCGTCTTTTTCTGGCATCATCTTTTGAATGTGTCCTGGATGCTGTGGAGTCCATTGCCCATGAAGGAGCTGGCTGAGTTTACAACCTTCTGCAGCATTTTCCGATCCTGTGCAGTGGCCTCTCCACACCAGGCAGTGATGCAACCGGTTAGAATGCTCTCTACAGTACATCTGTAGAAATCTGCAAGTGCCTTTAGTGACAGACCGATTCCCCTCAATCTCCGAATGAAATATAGCCGATGTTGTGTCTTCATTGTAACTGCATCAATATGTTGGGCCCAGGATAGTTCCTCAGAGATGTTGACAGGCAGGAAATGGAAACTGCTCACCCTTTTCACTTCTGATCCCACGATGAGGACTGGTGTGTGTTCCCTCGGCTTCCCCTTCCTGAATCCACAATCAATTCCTTTGTCTTCATGATGCTGAGTGCAAGGTTGTTGCTGTGACACCACTCAACTTGCTGATCTATCTCACTCCTGTACTCCTCCTCGTCACCATCTGCAATTCCAGCAACAATAGTTGTGTCATAGACAAGTTTATAGATGTGCCTAGACACACAGACGTGGTGTAGAGAGAGTAGAGCAGTGGGCTGAGCACAGATCGTTGAGGTGAGCCAGTGTTGATTGTCAGCAAGGAGGAGATGTTATTTCTGATCCACACAGACTGTGGTCTCCTGGTGAGGATCCAGTTGCAGAAGGAGGTACAGGGGCCCAGGATTTGGAGCTTGTTGATTACAATTGAGGGTCTGATTGTGTCGAACCCAATCAGCAGCCTGACTTGTGTATTGCTATTGTCCGAGAGATCTAAGGCTAAGTGGAGAGCCCTCATGTTCGACGACTCAACCCCTTTTTCTACGCACACCCCCAAATCCATATGCATCCCCCAAAGTCATGTGCCTACAAACCACCAATCCATAGCTCAATCACCAACTCAGTGCGCACCCACATATGCTGACATCCCCCGCAAACGTAACACTCAGAGCACGAATTATTTCAAACAGTTCAGGAAATGGCGGTCTCAGTATTAAAAATCCCCACTCCAGATCGGCCGACACATCCAATTCTGGGTGTCACTCAAAATCCGTGTACAGCCGCATGTGAACCTGCATAACAGCCCTAAGTTTGCACAATTAGCGAATCAGTGTGCACCGCCATATTGGAGAATGAATACACCCTGTGTCCGTGCGCAACCCCCAATCCCTAATTGTGCGCTATCCTCATTTCAGTGCGCACCCCAAATCCCTAAATGTGCGCTATCCCCATTTCAGTGCGCAACCCCAAATCCCTAAATGTGCGCACCCCAAATCCGCTGACACCCCAGATGCACTTTAGATTATCTCAGAAGCAGAATCGTGTCACAGTTCAGAAAATGGCTGCCTCGACAATGAAATTCCAATTCAATCCATACTCGCCATGCCCATCCCCAAATCTTTGTGCATCCCTCAAAGCCGAGGGCTTCACTACATGCACAACAGTTTACAATCATTTCAAACAGTTCACAAAATATCTTCCTCCGCATGAAACAATAGGAAAAACAAAGTTCAACGTGCAAAGAGCAAAGACTTGCTGTACATTCCCAAACCAAAAACTGTGGATGCACCATGAGGTATATCGTCTGCTGAAGCCTAAATCTGTGGCATTCAAATCCGCCGACACAGGTCTGTACCAGAAAACCGGGTATGACTTGCGCAGGGCTACTTAAAGCGAGAAGAGACTATTTCGAACGAGAATGGAGGTGACATCGGATGTACAGCAGCTCTGACAGGGTTTACTTCCTGCAAAGCGAAACCCAATAGTATGCAAACACGAGGAAATCTGCAGATGCTAGAAAATTAATCAACACCCACAAAATGCTGGTGGAGCACAGCAGGTCAGGCAGCATCTATAAGGAGAAGCATTGTCGACGTTTCGGGCCGAGACCATTCGTCAGGACTAACTGAAAGGAAAGATAGTAGGAGATTTGAAAGTAGGAGGGGAGGGGAAAATGCGAAATGATAGGAGAAGACCGGAGGGGGTGGGGGGAAGCTGAGAGCCAGACAGGTGATTGGCAAAAGGGATACAGAGGTAGAGAAGGGAAAGGATCATGGGATGGGAGGCCTAGGGAGAAAGAAAGGGGGAGGGGAGCACCAGAGGGAGATGGAGAACAGGCAGAGTGATGTGTAGAGAGAGAGAAAAGAAAACCAACTGAATTGTCAGGGATGGAGTAAGAAGGGGAGGAGGGTCATTAACGGAAGTTAGAGAATTCAATGTTCATGCCATCAGGTTGGAGGCTACCCAGCCGGTATATAAGGTGTTGTTCCCCCAACCTGAGTGTGGCTTCATCTTGACAGTAGAGGAGGCCATGGATAGACATATCAGAATGGGAATGGGACATGGAATTAAAATGTCCGGCCACTGTGAGATCCTGCTTTCTCTGGCGGACCGAGCGTGGGTGTTCAACGAAACGGTCTCCCAGTCTGTGTCGGGTCTGACCAATATATGAAAAGCCACACCGGGAGCACCGGACGCAGTATAGCACACCAGCCGACTCACAGGTGAAGTGTCGCCTCACCTGGAAGGACTGTCTGGGGCCCTGAATGGTGGTGAGGGAGGAAGTGTAAGGGCAGGTGAGGCACTTGTTCCGCTTACAAGGATAAGTGCCAGGAGGGAGATCGGTGGGAAGGGATGGGGGGGGGAGGGGACGAGTAGACAAGGGAGTCGCGTAGGGAGCGAACATTGCGGAAAGCAGAAAGGTGGGGAGGGAAAGATGTGCTTGGTAGTGGGATCCCGTTGGAGGTGGTGGAAGTTACGCAGAATTATACGTTGGATCTGGAGGCTGGTGGGGTGATAGGTGCGTACAAGGGGAGTGGGGTGTAGGGCGGATGGGGTGAGGGCAGATGTGCGGGAAATGGGCGAGATGCGTTTCAGTACAGAGTTGATGGTGGAAGAAAGGAAGCCCCTTTGTTTAAAAAAGGAAGACATCTCCTTCGTCCTGGAATGAAAAGCAGATGCGGCGGAGACGGAGGAATTGTGAGAAGGCGATAGCATTCTTGCGAGAGACAGGGTAGGAAGAGGAATAGTCCAGGTAGCTGTGAGAGTCTGTAGGCTTATAGTAGGTATCAGTAGTTATCCAGAGATAGAGACAGAAAGATCAAGAAAGGGTAGGGAGGTGTCGGAAATAGACCAGGTAAATTCGAGAGCAGGGTGAAAGTTGGAGGCAAAGTTAATGAAGTCGACGAGCTCAGCATGCGTGCAGGAGGCAGCGCCAATGCAGTCGTCGATGTAGCGAAGGAAAAGAGGGGGACGGATACCCGTATATACTTGGAACATGGACTGTTCCACAAAACCAACAAAAAGGCAGACATAACTGGGACCCATACGGGTGCCCATGGCTACACCGCTGGTTTGGAGGAACTGGGAGGAACCAAAGGAGGAATTATTGACAGTAAGAACTAATTCCGCTGGACGGAGGAGAGTGGTGGTAGCGGGAGTTGGTTAGGTCTGGAATCCAAAAAGAAGCGAAGAGCTTTGAGACCGTCCGGGCGGAGGATGGAGGTGTATAGCGACTGGACGTCCATGGTGAAAATAAGGCGGTGGGGTCCAGGAAACTTAAAATCATTGAAAAAATTCAAAGCGTGAGAAGTGTCACGAACATTGGTGGAAAGAGATTGAACAAGGGGGGATAAGACAGTGTCAAGGTATGCAGAAATGAATTTGGTGGGGCAGGAGCAAGCTGAGACAATAGGTCTACCTGGGCAGGCAGGTTTGTGGATCTTGGGTAGGAGGTAGAAACGGAAAGTGCGGGGTGTGGGAACTATGAGGTTGGTGGCAGTGGATGGGAGATCCCCAGAGCTGATAAGGTTGGTGATGGTATAGGAGACAGTGGCCTGGTGCTCCTTAGTGGGGTCATGATCAAAGGGTAAAAAAGAGGAGGTATCAGAGAGTTGTCGCTGTACCTCGGCCAGGTAGAGGTCAGTCCGCCAGACGACAACAGCTCCCCTCTTATCAGTGGGTTTTATAGTGAGTTTGGGATTGGTGCGGAGAGCAGAGCGTTCGGAAGGAGTTAGGTTGGAATTGGAACAGGGTGTGGTGCAGTCAAAACGGTTGATGTCCAGTCGGCAATTAGCAATAAAGAGATCCAGGGCAGGCAGAAGACCAGAGCGGGGTGTCCATGAAGAGAAGGAGGGTTGAAGACGGGAGAAGGGGTCATCGGTGGGGGTAGGAGAGTCCTTGCCAAAGAAATAAGCTCGGAGACGGAGCCGGCGGAAGGTGAGTTCAGCGTCATGGCGTACGCGGAACTCGCTGAGGTGTGGGCGAAGAGGGATAAAGCTGAGGCCCTTACTGAGGACAGAGAGTTGAAGGTCGGAGGGAATGGTAAAGACCCGAAACGGATGAGAGATCGGATCAGAGGGAGGAGGGAGGCTGGTCGTGTCAGTGGAGAGGGAAGGGTTGGGGTGAGAGGAAGATGGAGCCTCTGAGGGCCCAGGAGCTGACGATGGGATCTGAGGGAGAAGGGATTGCAGAGTGGTGGTGGGGGAACGGGAGAACGGCCTTTAATAAAGCCCGTTTGATTGATAGAGATGATTTTAGTTAAAATATTTTCAGGATAAAGGGATCGAAAATGGCGGAGATGAACAACAATAAAAATAATCCGGGATTCCATAATGGGGGGTAAAAAAATCACCCAAATTACAAAGCCCGGAAAAAAAAGTCGATATCTATCGACGCAAGCCCCAGGAAAAGCATCAATGCTGTTATAGCTCCGCCTACGTGAATAATAAAAAAAGTAATCTCTGTCTCCCTCTCCCGGACATAAATCTCATTACAGTCGACATATATCTCAGTATAGTGTTTTTCCTATAAAACAAAACGACCTTCAATTGAAAGTAACCTTCATAGTATTAGATAAGGAAAGAAAAACATCCAAAACAATTCTTGAAATATTTACACAAAACAAAAACAATCGCCATCTTTAAAGTATGCAATGTGTCTTTATAACACAAGTAAAACCAAATAATTACTTAAGAAATCTTCAATAAAGCACACAGAATAACAAAAAATCAATTCATTTAAATGCTGCAAAAAGAAGAAGAAGTTCTAGATAGTACAAACTTAACTACAGCCTATCAACTGTTCTCCCACTATATCTTCTGAGGTTAAAACCGTCCAAACCAGTCTTTTTCAGAAATAAAAAAGAATTTTAAGCTAAAAACATTCTGTGGCCACCGGATCTTCAAGTCTTATCAGTCTTTACACCGCGGGACACTCAAGCCATTATAAATCATTCAAACTTCAGGCTTCAGACTCGTCGTGAATGAAGTATTTGCACAATAGGAAAAACAATCGCCATCTTTGAATTATCCAGTCGTTCTTTAAAACATACAGAAATCCAAGCAATTACTGAACAATAAACTTTAAAAAAGCATGCAGAACAAAAAAAAACAGTTGGTTCATTTAAATGCTGCAGAGAAAAAAAAAACTAGATGGTTCAGAATTATCTACATTCTTTCAACAGTTCTCCTGCTATATCTTCGAAGGTTAAAACCATCCGAACCAGTCTTTTTCGAAGCTGAGAATACATTTTAAGGTAAAAACTTTCCATTACCGTCAAATCTTCCAATTTCATCGCTTTACACCACGAGACATTCAAATTATTATAAATTATTCAAACTTCCGATTCGCCATCGGACTCGTCAGACAAAGAGTTAATAAAACGCAATGCTTCGGCTGGGTCATCAAAAATACAAACTCCAGATTTTTTACCAAAAAGCCTTAACTTGGCTGGCTATTGTAATAATGGAAAGAGCATTATTTGAAACGCTAATTTCATAGAAGAGACAAATGCAGCACGTTTCTTAACAATTTCACGTGGAAAATCTTGAAAATAAACGAACTTCTGAACTTTGAAATTGAAATAATCTTTGTTTTCTTGCAAGCTTAATAATGCGGTCCTTGTCTCTAAGACGGAGAAAACGCACAACAACATGCCTGTTTTTACCTTCATCCAAAGATTTTAAAGCACCGGTTCTGTGAGCCGATTCAAGCTCCGGGGGTTGCGAACAAACCTCCGGAAGTAAAGACTGAAAGATTTTAGCAAAATAATCCAGTGTGTCGGCAGATTCTGACTTCTCTTTTAATCCAACAATTCGAATATTATTCCGACGCGATCGAGCTTCCAAATCCACGATCCGTTGTTGAGCCTTATCCAAACGAGGAGAAAGGTCAGCCTCATTTCGATTAACTTCTTTAAGATCGAGGTTCAGAGAGTCAATTTTTTCTTCAAGTTTCTCTTTTAGTTCAGTTATTTCAGTGCAGATACCGGTGATTCGAGATTCCAATCTCTTGACCCAAGGGGCTTCTTCCGAGAACTCGTCAGCTTTGTTTAGATTTTCCATTAGAGGGGTCGGGATTTCGTCTGGTGCTCTTCGAAGTAGCCATAATTATAACTATTGTGATACAAATTCGACTGAATAAGTTAAAATTTCAAAGTTTAAATCGGAAAAGGGAGGGATTAAAGGCGGACAATAAGCAACTGGGTCTTCCATGTCCGTAGCGGGAGGCGGAGTCCGGAAGTACTTTGGATTGAATTATGGAAAGGATGTTTCCCATGGTGGGAGAGTTTAGGATAAGAGGGTATAGCCTCAGGAGAGAGGGGCGCCCTTTCAAAACAGAGATGCGGGGAATCTTTCAGACAAAGGGTGGTAAATTTGTGGAATTTCTTGCCACATGCCGCTGCAGAGCTCACGGCGTTGGGTGCATTTAAGGCAGACATTGATAGTTTCTTGATTGGACATGGCATCAAAGGTTCAGGGGAGAAGGCCGGTAGCTGGGGTTGAGGAGGACGGAAAGAAAGGATCAACCATGAGTGAATGGTGGAGCAGACTCGATGGGCCGGATGGCCTAACTCTGCTTCCATGTCTTATGGCTTTATGGAAATGAGGATTGAGCAGGAGACTGCGAGACTTTGTCTGAGTTTTATATTTGGACGGTCGGTGCTGGTACGGCTGGTACGGGTTTCGCTACAATAAGTGTATGGGACATTGGAAAAAATGTTGAATTTCCCCATGGGGATGAATAAAGTATCTATCTATCTATCTATCTATCTATCTATCTATCTATCTATCTATCTATCTATCTATCTATCTATCTATCTATTATCTGATGTTATGATTAATGATATTCTCTCTGAGACAGGCACTGAGGTGTGTAAATCTCTATATGCAGATGGAGCTTTATGGCTTAAAGGCATAAATTGCAAGTATACTGTATATTTGATCAAATTAGAAGCTAATAATTTTGAACAGTCGGCAAATATATGAGAATATAAGCTTTCAGTCGCTCATGAACAAGTTCTATGTTTTATAAATGTAATTAATAGGCATGCAGTTGATTTGAAATGATCTGGTGAAACTCTTAAAGACGTGACAGCGGTAAGATTTTCAGGCATGTGGATGGATAATCAGCTGGCATGGATGCGCCATTTCAGAAAATAATAACATTAAATATTCTCAGTTGTCTATATGGGTATTCTGAGGAGCTACATGAATATCATTGTGGACCATGTTCATTTATTTAATTGGATCTGTTCTTGATTATGGCTGTGTGACTTGTAGATCAGCGTCATTTTCAATTTTAAAGTGTTCAGAAGTGTTCTGGCGCAATAAGGTGGTCCCCTGTTTCAGCTTTACTGGTTGAAATGAGCCAAGTATAATTGCGGAGATTGCAGTTGATATTAACGAACTGGATTCATTAGACGGGACAAATAAATTACCATCCTGTTGAAGTTGTGTTCGAGGACGGTTGGCAACATCACACGAAGAGTGTTTTCACGTTTAGGAGGCTGGGATCTTATCGCGCTGGGAAGATGGGATTGTGGGATTACGCAATGTTCCCCAATGTCACGTTCTCTGAAACCCCATCTTGTTCTGCCTCTGACTAGCTGATTTTAAGTCACAGAGCTTAATAAGTCTAAGAATTCTGCAATGTCCGAGAGTCTGTTGGTTCATCAGTGTATTTTGGAAAACTATTATGATATATTAACTGTTGCAGAAGAATCAAAAGATAACAACTGAAATGTTTCTCTGGCTGTTTCTGTGCCTTAATTACTGAAAACGACAAATAAACAACTTACTAACCATTACATCAGTACATAGAGAAGAATGTGTTGCCATCATTTTAAGCTTACATTGGGTGGAGGAAATTTGTCCGTGTAAAGCTCTCATTTGTTCACATGCCTTTTCGGTTTTGCTGATTCTTAACACAATTTATTCTAGCGGTCGGTCAGATTTACTGTTGGAAACTCTTTGGCCCACTTCTTATGAGTTTTATAGGTCTTCTTCTGGGTCTCAACCTGCACGGAGAGGTTGAGTTACAAAAGCTGATACAATTCCAGCTGTGGATAAAGACCTTCCACCCGGCAAATCAGAAGCTAAGGGGTTGGTGGGATTGACAATTATAGCAAGACTGTTGGGATAATGAGCATAAAGGAAACACCACTGCAGAATGCGTAACTGTTAGCTTTATGGGGGAACGGAGTAAAACAAGAAGGGAGAGAATTTTATTCAAAAAGGAAGCAGTGAAGGTTTTATTTTCTAATTTCCTGCACCACACTCCAGTCCAGTTAGTGGCGGGAATGCGACTTTAATTTGATCTGTCAAACGCCTTTTAACCAAAACCCGCCCCATTTCGTTACATTAGCAAATCATTCAAGGGGAAGCCGGAGAGTAGTGTGATTGACTTTGGATAAGGCAGCCAGTAATCGACTAGATCCCCGCCGTTTTGTGGTCTGTAAGGTTGATTGGCCGCAAAGGGAATAGATGGACATACGCACAGACCAATGGCTGGACAGCTTTTCGGTGCAGGTTTTTGACTGTCATCTGGCAGGTCCAATGCGGTACTGAATCTCCAGGACGGTGCCTTTCCCCTCACAAAACATACACTATCCTAACGTTCCAGAGCTGCCGGTCGATGCGACAACCTGCCGGGAATAACACCTGGGTGATCAGGGGGTGAATGTGAGGAGCTAGAACCCTCACTGCAACCGCCTTTGGCTTGTGCTCAGGTCGCGGCTTTATTGATGAACTGAAACACCGAGGTGACCGGATATTTCACCGCGCTGATCACCTGCTCCCTGAATTTCGACTGAGTCACCGCGTAAATAAATGTGTTTGTGCAGCAGCTGAAATTCCTCAGTAAAACCCCGACGTAGATGAAGATCCATTCAGAATCATTGAATTCGAATCCTTTCCCTAAGACCTGATAATATATGGCATTTACAAACTGAGTCATCCACAGGAGGATGAAGCTGCCGGAGAGGGTGAAGAGTAAAACCACAGACCTCCTCCTGCTCTCCATCTCCGGGTCACTGCGGTTCTCCCCCTTGCTCTGACCCTTCAGCCCCTTACGGACCCGACTGGCCACTAAAATGTGCCTGACTGTCAGAGGGTTGAGCAGCAGGATCCCAGCGAAAGGGAGAAACGGGGTTAAAACCGTATCGAGCCAGTCATATCCCACCCACCCGGGGTCAGTGAAATAATTGTCCTTGGTAACACAGCGCCAGGGTACATTGTCGATTATCATCCGGGGTTCCCATGTGAAGTATCGGGGAACGTTTTTCAGACACGACAGTACGCTGGTTGTTATTAGAACCACAGCCGCAGTTTTCCCGGTGCAATATTTTGTTTTCAGTTTCTGGCAGCAAATGGCGACAAACCGATCAAAGGTGAATGTGACGGTGAACCAGACAGAACAGTGTCCGGCTGTGAAGCTCAGTACATCGATAACACTGCACACAGGGGTGATATCCAGAAAACTCCTCGGGAAGTAATCCCATCTGATTTCAGTCAAAATTGACGCGGTGACAACGGTCAGTAGATCGGCCGCTGCCATGGGCACCAGGTAGCGAGTGGTGCAGGTAGAGAGGCCGCACTTTCCCCGAGACAGGATCACAATCGCCACTACATTCACTGGAGAGAGAGAGGGAGAGAAACAGACACTGGGCATTACCTGACACATTCTCCGGGAATTAACACCGGATCGAGTTGCAGCTAAAGATGTCTGTGAACGGCTGCTAATCTTGCACCAGACGGGTCACAATATCTCTGGACGGTTCTCTTCAGTGTGGAGATAAAGCAATCGTCGGCGATATAAACGAGCTGAATGAGCAACAACGATTGGTGCTGATCCCGATTCCAGTCGCTGATGGGGCCAGTTTCACAGACTTAACCGTGACTGACCAGGACTCTGGAAAATCAGCATCTGATGTTTCCAAGATGAGATACAAAGGGGAGAAACACACTGAAAACACTGGAAACACGATTAGCAAACAGAGATTGAGTGGTTAGGGTAACGGATTAATTCTACACCGCAGATCAATTCGATAACACACGTGAGCAGATCCCTGGACACCGAATCGGGTGATCAGAACAAATTATTGACCAAATGGCAGCGGGATACGATTGAGACAGACTCCACAGGGAGGCGCGAAACACAGCACCAGGGGCTGTCTTTGATCAGTAACTCATAAACAGTGAACCTGACAATGAACCCCCCACCCCCCGTCACACCTTCCCGGAGAGCTACCTGTCCTCAGCACTGGACAAATCTGGACAAGGTATCATTGAAGGCAAAAACAGCGTTTGAGTCGATCCCGTGAGTTAGAGGAGAGACAGGGGTTTAGTTCCCTTTGTCATTGAATATGAAAAATCGGAAAGTGAAATTGACAGGATCGATATCTCTGACGGATATTTGTGCAATGATCATCAAGTTGGAAGATTGTAAAATGATCATGAATAGGTTTACACCGGTAACAATCAGAAATTCCAAACATGAATCCCTCTGCTCACTCACCGGGAACTCCAACAACGGCAATGAACACGTACATTACTTTCTGCACTCTCATGTACATATCGAACAATGCAGACATTTTCTCTGTCCAGTGATTTGGCCCCCCTGTGTTACACGCGATCTCTCGGAATGAAATGCTGAGGCAGCACATGCCTCGGGTTTTTAATACAATTCAGTGACTCCACAGGGAAAGATTTCAACAGATTTAAAAATAAAGATTTTAAATTATTTACAAATCGATTACATCAGACAAGTGAAATTTCCGCGGTGACGGATTGCGATTAAACTATTCAATTAATATGAAGACCATTGGGAGCTAATTTGTCCCAACGCAGGTGACTGAACCGTCCGAGTTATCTTACCAATTAAATGTGCTTCCAGTGTAAATATGTATTTTAAAGTAACCATTTACCAGACACAGAATATTGAAGTAAATTATGCCATTGTAGCTTGTGAAATTGTATTGAATCACGAACACTACGCCGGCTGTTGTTGTCGTGGGATCAGCGCCGGACTTCGGAGCGAAGGTTCCCGAGTTCGAATCCAGCCGGCTCCAATAAAACCTTTGTGTGTCTGTGTGTGGGTAGACCGACTGTCTCTGCCTGACCCTGCCGGACTGTACACGTGTCCATCTCCAATTCACTTTATCCCCTTGGTTTAGTCCCTTCTCATCTGTCTCCCCAAATTGCACAGTTCCAACCCTTCACAAAATGGCTGCCTGAACAATAATTAAAATTGCATTTATTAGTAATGTATGTACAAATGAAATAACTTCGAGACTTGTTGCAGTTTTCCAGAAGCGTTGTAAACCATAATCAGTTTTATACAACTACCTGCTGAATCAAATATTTCTACAGCAAATCCCACATACGGTTCATTCACATTCACAACTCTACACCCTGCCTTCTTCCTTATAAAACTGTCAGCACTACCTCTCTATCAGATGACCAATCACGCCAAATGACAAGATAATCCTGCACAGAAAAACTTAACTGTGAAAATAATCTCTTTTCCTGAACACTCAAAGCATCGAGGGAATCTGACAAATGAGAAGCAGACTTCTCAATGTGTTGACGATGAAAAATCAGGCTGGGATAGACTAGGATGCAGATACTCCACCCATCAGATCTTCATTTACAGCTTCCAACATAACACCGGTTACACCGAGATACCTTTCTGCAGCTTTCACAATCATTTTATGTTTTTGCCAGTAGGACGAGATGTCTGATCAGTGCAATTCACCACATCCATTATTAACATCACAAACTCCATTGTATCCATTGTACAGTATCTTTACTGAGAGAACTGTGATGCGGACATATATCCACTGACCCTCTAGTCTATTCTCTGACTCGGAACACTTTATTAAGTTTAGCAGTCAGAGTCAGGTTTAACTTTTTGCAAGGTCTCTGCATAAGACACACCCAACTGTACTTTAACCTGTTGAACTGATACGCCTCTATTTTCCTAAGGCAACATAGTTGCTGTTTTCACATTCCCACCTCTCTCCATGACTGAAATTCACATTAACTAATCATCTCATTTGACCGACAGGTTCGTCTGCCAGTGACAGCAGGGGACAGTGAAGGGTCTGAACTACGATAGGCCTGGTGGAAATCTGCCCAAAACTCAGACCCTCCTTGTCTGCTCTATCGCTATGGGGGAGTTCAGCGATACTGCTGTCGGTGGTCGTCGGCCACGGCATCTACAGGGACGGGCGTGGCTCTCCGTCCACACCTCCGAGTGTCTGTTCCGGCGATGTTTGTCAGACCTCCCTCAGCCTCCGCCGATGCAGAGAAAATTGCGCCACCAGCCGGCAGCAGGCACTCTGGGAGTTATGAACTACGATCCTCCACACTCCTGGTGAATCTCCTGTGGAGACCTCCTGCACAAAATATACTTTGTATAGAATGCAACAGTTTAAGAAACATACCAGGTCAGGCACAATCTCCTGAGAGGAATACTGTCGAAGTTTCGGATGAAACCCTCCAGTTTCAGCATTGAGAGTGGCCCTTCCAGGCTGCACTGGTGTACACCAAAATTATCCCATCTGCCTGCGTGTGAGCCATTTCCTCTGGGCATGAGTTAGCTTGAATAGTCACATGGGCACAGGTGCTGAAAGTTTATTTTCCCTGCTGCAGGAGTCTTTAACTAAACCTTTCTTATCCTGTACTTAATCACAATGCCTTTTATATTTGTATCAGTACAGGACCACAAAGAAGGTAGTGTTTAGATTCTTATCGAGCAGTAAGGTGGATTATTTACTCAGAGCCTGGTAGGATATACTGCAGATTATTGAGCGAGGCGGGAAATGACATCACTAGTGACTTGACCAATATATTTGTGTTCTCTGTAACACGAGTAAGATCTCAGAAAAGCGCTGATCGATCTTATTCTGTTATTTAAAACGGGGATGGATAATCCTGGAAAATATAGAGTCACATTAGGGGTAGACACGTTTCTGGAGAAGATTCTTAGGGATTCGATGTAGAGGTATCAAACTCCGCACACATCAACATACCAATCATCTCCTCCAGAGTGTGATAGTCTGTTTCCCGACGGCCCCTTCGGCCGGCACCAGGACCATCCCTCCCGTCCATGTACCTGTCCAAGTGTCTCAATGGAACCTCGTTTCTCCACTTCCACTGGCGTCTCATTCCACACTCACACTGTCCTCTGAGTAAAGAAGTTCCTTCACGTTTTACACTTAAACCTTTTTCCTTTTACCCGGAACTTATGACGTCTTATTCAGGCCTCACTCAGCCTGAGGGGGAAAAACCTCAGCTTCGGTGCGACAAAACCCTTTGAATCTTTCTCTCCAACTCAGGTCCTCACCTCCTGGAAACATCATTATAAATGTTCGCTCTAATCGTTCAAGGTTCTTGATACTTCTTATGTGTAGATGGGTGACCCTGGATAGATGCACGGAGCTTAGAAAAATAGAGGGTTATGGGTAAGCCTGGATAGCTCCATTGTAAGGATAGGTTGAGCTCAGCTATGTGGGCCGAAGGACCTGTATTGTACTGTAGGGTCATACCTTCTATGATCCAAACTGCACACAATACTCCAGGAGGATTGCCCTCAGTATCGTCCTTTACAACTTCAACATAACATTGCAATTCGTGTGCTCAGTACTTTGATTCATGAAGGCCAATGTGCCAAAGGCTCTCTTCATGACCCTGCCCTGAACTATGGAACTGTATTCCCGGATCCCTCTGCTCTCCGCAGACCACAATCCCGGACCAGTCACTGCCTGAGTCCGACCCTGTTGTTCCCGGCAAAGCGCAACACCTCACATCGGTCCTCATTACATTCCAGCTGCAAAACCGTCAGCCCATTTATCCAGCTGCTAAACTCATCTCCAAGTTTTGATAATCTGCCTCATTTGCACTCATGCTCTGTATCCAGGTGTCATCTGCAAATCCAGTTTACCATATTCCCATTGAAATCCCAAGTTACGTGGAGCTGAGGAGGACGATGGCGCCTAACGGCGACTCTTTGTTTGCAACTTCGGAAAGAGCTCTAGTTCTATTTTAATATCTCTATTTTTCCCTTTCATATTTCTTTTGAAGACCCCGACCTGGAATTACAAACTGACTTTGGTTCTTTGCGGAAATGGGACCCGTTCTCGGAGTCTGACGACTGGCCGTTATTCGATATACCAAGGACGAGGGCTAAAACACCAGCGCGCCTTCAGTATTCCGGGATTTCGTGGCTCTGGAGGCGGGTGGAGTCGAGGTCGGTGCCGTTGCAGGAAATCAGTGCGTCGTGGGAGACGGAAGATCGAAAGCAGCGAGCTGGCTGCTGGCCGTGTGCCCGGAGACCCGAGTTCCTCGGGCACAGAGCTCGGAACAAGCGACACCACAGACATTTAACATTTTAAATCAGCGAGCTGTTTGTTATGTGTCCTCTGTCGCTATGAAACGGGGACACCCTTTTTTCATTTATTAGAGAGGGAGAGAGAGAGGGAGAGAGAGAGAGAGAGAGAGAGAGAGAGAGAGAGAGAGAGAGGAGAGAGAGAGAGAGAGAGAGAGAGAGAGAGAGAGAGAGAGAGAGAGAGAGAGAGAGAGAGAGAGAGAGAGAGAGAGAGAGAGAGAGAGAGAGAGAGAGAGGAGAGAGAGAGAGAGAGAGAGTATTACCGGATATGTTGAATTACCGGGTGAACGTGTAGTCTTTGGGATTTTGAAAGTCTGTTTCTCTGTTGATGCTTTGCTGCAGGTTTCAGTGCTCGGTGGAGGGCGCCGATGCTTTCTTTAACTGGTGGGTGGGGAGGAGATGGTTACTTTGCTACTACCTATGCGTGGGTGGGGTGATCTAGGAGGAATTTGGGGTACTAGCATTTAACTGTCATTCATTCTTTGGGGCTCTCCTCGATTTTCGTGGATGGTTGCAAAGAGTAGAATTTCAGGCTGTATATTGTATACATTTCTCTTACATTAACTACACATTTGAAACATTTGATACATTTGAAATACTTCTATATCCTGTTCCTCAGAATATCTGACAATAAGTTAACCCCTGGTGTCAGGCTCATCCGCCTCTACTTTCCCGGCTCATCGTCAGAGCCTTTCTTGAACAATGGAAGCTAATCTACAGCACCTCACAGGTGTCTAAAGACATTTTAAATACTCCTGGAGGCAGGCTAAGGCCCCTGCAGTTTCCGTACTCGACTTCCACAAGGGTAGATGCGATGTCTTGTCACTAATTGAAAATTGATCTGCCCTGATTGAGACCATTAATCTATAAGATACAGGAGCACATTTAGGCCATTTGTCCCATCGCGTCTGCTCCGCCATTTCATCATGGCTGATCCATTTACTGTTCGCCACTGGCCCCCATCTCCATCCTTCTCTCCATATCCGTTCATGCCCTGAGCAGTCGAGAATCTGTCAACCTCTCCCTTAAATATACGTAAGGACTGCACCCACTGCTGCCTGTGACAACGAGCGAATTCCACAGATTCGCCATTCTCCAGCTAAAGATATTCCTCTTGCTTTCAATCTAAATAGATGTCCCTCCAATCTGAGACTGCCCTCTAGTCTTACACTCTCCCACCAGAGGTATGATCCTCTCCACTACAACTCTGTCAGAGGCATTCACCATTCGGTAGGTTTCAATCGGGCCAACCCTCATTCTACAGACCACAAGAACCTTTGAATAACTCCAGTCCGCCGAACGCTTGAATTCCCGCCAGGCCCGGGGTCCGGGGTCCAAAAACGGGAAGCCCGATGCTCTCTCCTGTCAATACGTTTCCGTTTTCCCAGCCCCGAGTCCATCCTTCCACCATCCTGTGTAGTGGCTGCCCTCGCCTGGGAGATCGAGTCCAGAGTCACGGAGGCCCAACGGACTCAACCTGACCCAGGCATCGGATCTCCCAATCGCCTCTTTGTACTCGATTCTGCTCGATCGCAGGTTCTCCAGTGGGGGCACACTTCTCGATTCGCCTGCCATCCCGGGATCGATCGGACTCTGACCCTCCTGAAGAGACATTTCTGATGGCCCTCCATGGACGCCGACACCCGTTCCTGTGTCTCTGCATGTTCCGTCTGCGCCCGGGGAAAAGCCTCGGTCCAGGCCCATATACAAGGTGCCGAAAGATCTGGGAAGACACACGCACGGCCCTGCCTCGCTCAGCTAACCGTAACCGAAAAATTGCCGAACGCCATCGTACCCCTGCTCCTGAGTATCGAACTGGGCATATGGTGTGGCTCTCGGCTAGAGACATTCCTCTCAAGAACGAGCCCAAGAAGCTCGCCACCTGCTTCCTGGGACCCTTCGAGTTTGAGAGCATTAGCAATCCCACGGCAATCCGGCTCAAACTACCTACGTCAATGCAGATCCACCCTATAGTTCACGTCTCCCAGTTAAAACCGGTTTCTGTCAGCCTGTTATGCCATCCGACCGAACCCCCTCTAACCCCACCTACCCTCCGATCATCGACGACCATCCGGCGTACACCTTCAGGCAGTTATTGGATGTTCGCCGTAGAGGGAGGGTCTCCAGTACCTGGTCGACTGGGAGGGGTACGGCCCGGAAGAACGTTCCTGGATTCCCCTCTCCTTTATCCTGGACCCTTCTGTCATCTCGGATCCCAATTGGGACCATGCAAACGAGCCTGGGGGGTCGCCTGGAGCCTCCCGTTGAGGGAGGAGTACTGTCATGTTTCCGTTTGGTTATTCACCTTTACCGCTCCTTTATCCCTGATTTATGCCCTAATATCACTCATTAGATTTCCAATTGCTCTAGTTTACTTTATTACAGTACACCTGGTTTTTATCAGAGACTGTGAAATAATAACGATGGCGTCACTATTATAGGCTGCCAGTTTGTTGGTTTATTCTCGTTTGATACTTCGTTCCCTTGTCCAATTAGAACTGTTAGTTCTATGTTCCGCTCTAGTTTCAAGACAGTCCCTGTAAATCCCGTCTCCTTGTCAAGATTCCTCCGGTTTGCTGTTCTTCGTTCACGTCTAAGCCAGCATCCTCAACTCAGTCGACGTGCTGGTGTCCCGCACTTGGGTTTTCCTCAGTCGCCGCATGCAACAGTGAATTGTACTGATCAAACACCTCGTCCTACTGGGGGAATTAAAATTATTGTGACAGCTGCAGGAAGATATCTTGGTGTAACTGGTGTTACCAGTTTTATAAGGAAAAGGTCAGAGTATAGAGTTAGAATGTTAGTTAAACGTATGTGGCATATGTAGTAGAAATACATCATTCAACAGGTGGGGTGTTAAAGTGGTTCATTTTTACAACTTGTGGAAAATGACTTGTATTGCCTATTCTAAACTCGGAGCTCCTCGTCTGATCCTTCCAGTTATGGACCAATATGGTTAACCTCTCATTTATGTAAACTTATGGACGTATAGTACTGAAACGGTTGAATTATATTTTTGAAGGGGGAGGCAATTTATCATTTTATCAGAGTATATTGTGGAAGGGGAGAATGATATTGGATTCAGTTTTGTATTTGGAATACGATATTACGAAAGCACAGTTAAAATAAGTTGTTGCAAAGACAGAACTTTTGATATTGAAAAGGCATGTAATATTTATGGAAGGAAGGACTTTTGGAAATTAGGAGAGGGGAGATTGCAGCATTTTTTTCTGTTTTTTTTTGTCATTTGGAAAGTCCCTGCAAGTAAGGGTGGGAAAGATATATCCTGGTGTGTATGAGATAGCGACTGGGACCGCACAAGGCAGTATTTGTAACCCTTTATTATTTAATAATATGATTAATGATATTTCCCGAGATAGCGTCGGTAAATTACTATGTACAGATGAAGGAGCTTTCCGGATTAGAGGCAGAAATTTGAATTTTAGTGTATGGAGTTGCAATTATCTATTAATATGTTTGAAAAAAGGAAATAGATGACGATGTAAGCTTTCGGTAGCTAAACATAAGTTATGTGTTTTACAAATAAGATTAATTGATCTGCAGATAATTTGAACTTATACGGTCAAACTCTTGAAGACGTGCCAGAACAAAGATTTACAAGCATATGGGTGGACAATAAGCTGACATGGAAGCACTACATCGATATAATAACTGATCAATAAAAAGGAGCATTAAATATTCTCAGCTGTCCATGTGGATAATCTTGGGTGTTACACGAAAATCTTTGTTAATCATTTAGAATTGTTTAATTAAATCTGTTCTAGATTCTGACTGTGTGGCTTATGCATCAGCTTCATCTTCAACTTTAAAATGCTTGGATGTGATGCAAGCATAGACTTTAAGATTGTGTTGTTATGCAGTACAGTCGTCCCATGTTTCGGTTTTACTGGGTGAAATGGGATAATCACCCTGACAATTGCGGCCGCTGAAATTGATATTAACATACCCGATTAATTTCAGGGGGCCGAGACATTATCATGCTGTTGAAAGTGTGTTAGCGGACGGGTGGGAACACTCAGGAAGAGTGTTTTTAGTTTTGGATATCTGGGCTCTTATCACGCTTGGAGTATGGGCTTGTTGGATTATGCAATATGTCCCAGTGTCGCGTTTTCAGTAACTCTACTTTGTTTTTTTTTCCCAATCACATTAGTCGATTTTAGATTGAACAGTTCAATACAATGTAAATATTCTGTTCTGCCGGAGAATCTGTTGTCTCATCAGAATATAAAGGAAAATTATTATGGTATGTTAACCATCAATCGTTTCTAATCACGTCAAGTTTTGAAGCATTTTTACAGATGGAACGAAAGATAAGTTAACTGGGAATCCCGGAGTAGCCCATGTTTGTGCCTGAAGTATTGACAATGACAGAGAAATTACTTTGCAGCCATTTATCAGCAAATACAGCAGAATTGGTTGCTATCATTTTAGGCTGAAGTTTGGTGGAGAAATTTCTTCCCTCGTAACGTTACATTTGTTCAGATTACTTTTATGTTTTGATGACACTTAAACACGTTATTCTAGCAGTCGGTCAGATTTACTGTTGGAAACTCACCAGGCATTAATTCATATTGTCATGACCTCGGCCCCCTCCTTTGTGAGAATCGCAAGAGAGAGAGAGAGCCTTACGATTTGGAATGTGGGCTGGTCGCTCAACAAGACAAAAGCCTCGGACATGGCCATTGTCTTGGGAGACACCTTTGTGGGATAAGGAACTGGCCTACGTGCAAAATCTCAGGGCAATGTGAGATGGGTGATGGGGGAAGGATTGCCTCGCCCCCCCACCCTGATGGACATCTACAACCCTGCCAGTCCAGATAAAAGGTGGGCTGCCGAGGCGGGGCGCCAGACGCACCAGAAGACGCGCTTGAGATCCTGTGACAGCGTTTTTATAGCGACAGCCGGTGGTGGGGTTCGTGTGCGTCTTTTCCTTGCCTGGGATTGGCGACCCCACAACGGAAGAACGGCTTAGCTACAAGGGAGGCCACAGATGAGCGTTCATTCCCCCAACGAGGCTCCGAGAAACCGAACTCCTCCAGGTTGGAAAACCTGTCGGGTAACTCTTTCATCCCCCCTCTCTCTCTCTTTCTAACAAAAGTACACCAACGCGACACCACAACGACGGCAGCGGGTGGAACTTCAGTGACCGCAAAAAGACATTTAAATATCCAGTAAACAATATATATCTACATTACCCCTAGACAACGATAGAGCTTATTTCTGATTGATTATTACTATACCTGTGCTTTAGATTGAGTTGTGACGACGTATATGATCTGAATGTTTTGTATTAGCCATACGTTTGTGCCCCTTTATAAATAAAAACGTTTGAAAATAGCAGCATCAGGCTACAGCGGACCTATCTATCTTTGCTGGTAAGTCACCCGGTTACTGGGGAACTTAACAAGTGGGTTGCTCGTCCGGGATTTGAAACCAAAGGGGAGGGTCAGTGAATCGGGCTGTAAGTCCAAACTTAAATCTGGTTACGCAGGGAGCCAGACAGGAAACCAGCAAAGATGGATGTGGGTGAATTTATGAGAAATCCGACTGTGGAGGCGCTAGGGACGGCTACCAAATCAGACTTGGTAAATCTGGCAAAGGGGTTAGGCCTCGCAGAGGTGAGGTCATCAATGAAAAAGCAGGAAGTGCGAGGGGTCATAAATCAGCATTACATTGAAAAGGAGGTGTTTGCAGCTGAGGATTTGGAAAATATCCCCGAAAAGAGATTAGCGAGTGGGACAGATCAGGCAGAGTTGGATATAGCAAGGTTGGACCATGATCTTAAAGTAAAGCAGCTAGAAGCAGCTGAAAAGGAAAAGGCTGAGGAACGGGCTGCAAAGGAAAAGGCTGAGGAAAGGGAGCAGGTGTTCAAACTAAAGGAATTAGAGATGAAACGGGGTCATGAGCTCCAGCTAAAGCAGCTAGAAGCAGAAGCAGAAGAGAAAGAGAGACAAAGGAGCCATGAATTGGAGCTGGACAGGCGAAAGCAAGAGCGAAGAGCTCAAGGGCAAGAGAGAGAGGAGGGGTTTGATGTTAGTCGGGCGTTGAGATTGGTCGAGGAGACGGATGTTGATAGTTATTTCTTGCTTTTTGAAAAGGTGGCAGTGAATCAGAAGTGGCCCAGAGAGCAGTGGGTGGCGTTGTTACAAAGTGTGTTACAAGGGAAAGCACAGCGGGCATATGCCGCGTTGCCCCCAGGAGGGGAAGGGAATTATGATCAAGTAAAGGAGGCCTTTCTCCGAGGTTACGAGTTAGTACCTGAGGCGTATAGACAAAGGTGCCGAAATTTAAGGAAAGGGTGGAATCAAACGTATACCGAGCTAACCCATGAGAAGGGTGTGCGCTTGGACCGTTGGTGCACCGCGGAAAAGGTGGCCGAGAATTATGGGCGTATCAGGGAGTTATTTTTGATTGAGGAATTTAAAGGTTGTGTTCCGGAAGAGATCCGAATGTATTTAAATGAGAGGACTAATCAGTCCATCTCAGAGATGGCGAGGTTCGCAGATGAATATGCCCTAACCCACAAGACAAAGTTTTCCTTGCCAAAAAGTTACCAGACAGACCGTGGGAACGGTAGAGAAAGTCCGCCGGCTGAGGCGGAGATCCCGCTGGGAGCTAGTGGTAAAATTGAGGAGGAGAGGCAAGACGGCAGGAGAGGTCCTGGCTTGACCTGTTTTAATTGTGGAAAGGTGGGACATATTGCATCTAAATGCTTTGCTCCGAGAAAGGAGCCAGAGAGAGGGAAAGCAGCGATCCCTATCGGGTGTGCAGTGGTAAACAGAAAATCGGCAAGAGGGTCCCAGGGGAGCAGAGAGCGCGAGGGGTCGGAGATTTATATGTCACACGGAACCGTGTCTGTGAGGAAAGGGGACCCGCCAATTCCCGTACGGAGTTGGAGAGACACGGGGGCGGAGCTATCATTAATTAGCAGTAACGTATTACAATTCGGACCTCCGACGGGCGAGGTAGCCCTGAGAGGAATAGGAAAAGGGACAGAAAGGGTGTATTTGCGTCGGGTCATTTTGGATTGTGAGCTGGTGTATGGGTCAGTTGAAATGGGGGTGCCATCAGAATTCCCGAGAACTGACGTGGATGTCCTCCTTGGGAACGATTTAGCAGGAGGAAAAGTTTGGTCGGCCATGACTATGACCCGCCGACCGGTGCGTGTTGAGGCCCCGCCCATAGAGTCCCCGAGCTATACCGCATGCGCGGACACTCGCAGCCTGTCGAGAGCGGCAGCTGAGAACGGGAGCAGTTTAAAATTGGCCAGTTTTGATTTGGCCAAGACGTCTTTACCGACCCTGTGCCACGAGGGCTTCGAGGGTGGTAAAATGAGGAATAGTAACGTAAAAGGGGGTAAGGGAGAGAAGGTAGATCAACCCTTAGCGAAGAAAAAGGTCCTAGAGGTAGGAAATAAAGATGAGAAACAGATAAAGCTGTTAAAAGGTCCAGGGTTGGACATGGATGATCTGTCTGGTTTGGCAGGACTGTTTGAAGAAGTTGAAAATTCTAAAGGTGTTCCCGATAATGAAATGAGGGCAGTCCTAGATGAAAAGGATGCCATTACCTTGAAGAAGTCTGCTGGGTTGGCAGATGGGTTTGTTTCAGCCCGCGGGGTTGAGTTTACTCCGGAAGTGAGTTGTCCAGAGAGTAACTGGGAGGATCAGGGGAATTTAGAATTTGAAAAGGGTACGGGTATTGAAAGCCTGGAAGAGGCCAATGCCCCGTTTGAGTGTGTCCAAGATGGGGATGCACGTGGTCCTGAACCTAGTCACGGAGCTCAGAAAAAGTCTGAGGTATTTGACTCAGCTGGACGAGACGGCCGTCCTTTTGGAGCAGATAGACTTGGTTCGGGGAAGAAAGGGTTAACCTTGGGAAGTGTGAGTTCCCAGGTGGTTGTGCTGAAGGGGGTGTTCAGAGTTAATGTGGAGTTTACGAATGGGGAGATAACTGTTGTTGTGGAGGAGAACGGTAAATCTGTAGCTCCCAAATCAAATGAAAAAAAGTTAAAGTCTAGATTGATGCCTGCGCATCGATTACAGGTTGATTTGGAATGTAAAGGGGCCTCACACGCTATTGTTATTCAAGAAAGCGCTGTGAGGAAGCCAAAATTTAAATGCGGCCGGAGAAAAAGGTTCGAACTGAAACACATCAGCCTGCATGGTCTTGACAAAAGGGTTAACTACCTGTAGAGCATTAAAGAATTGGGTGGAAAATTCCCATGATGGACTAGGTTGGGGACACGGAGTTAAGAGAATAACCCTCGTGGAAAGGAAAGGCGGGAGAGTACCTCGCCAAATTACTCAAGTTCCCCAAGGGGGGAATCTCCGGAAAAGAGGCGATGGTTAATAGTAAATGCCATTTTTAAACAGCAACGCCGGTTGTACGGGTTTGCGCCAAAGCCTGTGACTAATAAAGACAACCCCTTTGGAGACCTGCCGGTGAAATAACACGACCGAAAAGATTAGTATTTGTATAAACTTTTGTAGATGCACCTAAGCTAAGATCACACCTCCTTAGTTTTGTTGTTGAAGAAAATAAATAAATAGGTGGTTATTGAGCTGAAGTTTGATGCTACCAGACTTTAGTACGGTACGCAATGTTAAGATTTTAAAGAAAGGGACACTGTAATTGTTAACTGTTTAGATACTGACTTGAATGTATAACGGTAGTACTCTGTGAACAGAGGAGCTTCTGTATTGTGTTAGAAAAAAAAAATCCTATATGACTCTGTACCAACTTATTTTTAACCGCTGGTAAAAAACTTTTAAGAGGGGAGATGTTATGACCCCAGCCCCCTCCTTTGTGAGATTCGCAAGAGCCCTAGTCAAGGGGGGGTCAAATGACCCAAGAGAGAGAGGGAGACGTGCTGAAGACCTCGTTCCCCCGGGAAGCAGAATAAAGCGACTCTTTGACTATTGTCTCATGAAGACCACGTGTAAAGCCCTCGGGCAAAGTGGGCTGGTTGAGAGGGGGATTGACACCGGCGATCCCGTGAGGAAGTATAAAGGAGGCTCTGGGGGGAGGACCCCTTGAGACGCACCAGAAGACGCGCTTGAGATCCTGTGACAGCGTTTTGATAGCGACAGCCGGTGGTGGGGTTCGTGTGCGTCTTTTCCTTTCCTGGGATTAACGACCCCACAACGGAAGAATGGCTTAGCTACAGGGGAGGCCACAGATGAGCGTTCATTCCCCCAACGAGGCTCCGACAAACCGAACGCCTCCAGGTTGGAAAACCGGTCGGGTAACTGTTTAATCCCATCTCTCTCTCTCTTTCTAACAAAAGTACACCAACGCGACACCACAACGACGGCAGCTGGTGGAACTGCAGTGACCGCAAAGACTTTTAGATATCCAGTAAACAATATATATCTACATTACCCCTAGACAACGATAGAGCTTATTTCTGATTGATTATTACTATACCTGTGCTTTAGATTGAGTTGTGACGACGTATATGATCTGAATGTTTTGTATTAACCATACGTTTTTGCCCCTTTATAAATAAAAACGTTTGAAAATAGTAGCATCAGGCTTCAACTGACGTATCTATCTTTGCTGATAAGTTACCCGGTTACTGGGGAACATAACAAGTGTAAAAACCAACGGTCCCAAAACTGAGCACTGTGGAACTCCACTGGTAAAGGGCAGCCAGCCAGAACAAGGATCACTTTACTCCCAAGCTCTGCTTTCTGCTGATCAGCCAAAGCTCCATCCATGCTGTTTACTCCCTTGTAATACCATAGGCTCTAATATTGCTAAGCAGCCTCATGTGCTGCACTTTGTCAAAGGCTTTCTGAAAATTCAAATACACAACATCTACTGCATCTCCTTTGTCCACCCTGCTTGGAAACTGTAGTACGTTAGTCAAGAAGGATTTTTCTTCCAGGAAACCATGCTGACTTTGGGCTATCTTGTGTGCCTCCAGGTATTCCATAACCTCATCCCTAACAACGGATTCCAAAATCTTCCCAATCACTGATGTCAGGCTAAAAGTCCATAGTTGCCTTTCTGCTTTTTGCCTTCTTAACTGGCAGAGTAACATTTGCAATTTTCCAGAAATCCGGTACAATGCCAGAATCCATCGGAATCCATCCCTCCGCAATCTCCAAATGACCAAAGCATATCAACTGTCAATGACCAAAGCATGACAATTGGCAAGCAGCTCGCATTAATGTATTTCAAAGCGTCAGCATTACTTAAGTACAAAGACCAAGCCCCTGCTGATCACGCCACATTCGTGACTGGTAGGTATAAAGGGATCCTTGTTACGTCGCGATTCCGGACTATTCTGGCACGGAAATGTTACTGAGATGAGGAGAACATCTAAATCATTCTACAACTAGTATATTGCATTTACCGTCTGACGTTGATATTCAGAGACAATAATATGAAACATAAATGCTGTAGAAGCCGAGGCAATAATGATGAATTTCGGATTATGCAATAATATATTTTTTATATATTATGTATGTTTTAATACAATGCAGAGATTTTGTCAACAGTTTGCCCACTGCACGAATCAGTTTAATTCCTGTTCACATACTCAGATACCTTGTAATCAGCCATAGTTTATTGAATTTTTATGACATCCCAGTCAGAAGTCTTTCCATGAAGATATTAATAAGTTGATCCCTGTTCCTTAATACCCGCTGATGACTGGAGAGTGAGATTCTGAAATAGCAATCGCTTGAAACTCAAATCAAATACTCTTCCAAATCGGTGAGATTCATTCCTGTTCGTATGTTTAGATACGGTGTAATCAAATACATTGGATTGAAATTTCATGATATCCGAGTGAATTACATTCCTTGATGATAATAATAATTTAAACCCTGTTGCCTTACTTCCGCAAGTCGTTTGAACAGTGAGATACCAAAACATGGTCGCGTGAAGCTCAAATAAAATACTATTCTAAGTAATCGTTTTGAAGTTTTGAAGTTGCAAGAAGGAATAATTGTGTTTGCATTTTATTTGCAAATCTTTCCCGTTGCTACAAGCAGATACTTTACGCCATTCTTCAGCTCCTCTCTGAATTTTCTCTGTGTCAGGCCATAGATATACGTGTTGCTGCAGCAACTGAGAGAAGACAACATAAACCCACATACCTGCAGGATGAATGACGGTGTACTGAAATATCTGTCGGTGTAGAAATAATTTTCGGATTGCCAGTTCACAGAATACACAGCATAGGGCATCCAAAATAATATGAAATTGGCTGAAAGTGCGAACAACAGTATCATTGACTTTCTCCGGTTTGCTATCTCCGGATCATTACAATTTTCACTGTTTTTTCGAAGTACCTGGCGAACTCTATTTGTCGCTATGATACGTTTGACGGTTGAAACATTAAAGAGCACAATTAAACATATTGGTAGTAACGGTGTTAAGATGGTGTCAAATACCTCGTAGGCTTTCCACAGGGGTGATGTGAAATATTCAGCTGTACCAACACAACGCCATCGATCCATTGAAAAGTAATATGGAATGGCCGGGGCACAACACGCCGCACTCACTGTTGCTACCACCACAGTCGCTGTTCTCTTGGTGCAATATCGGTTCCGCAGCTTCTCACAGCAAATGGCGACGCACCGATCAAAAGTGAAAGCCACCGTCAACCAAACAGAACAGTCCAAGCTTGCGAGACCCAGGATCAGTAGCAGAGAACACGTCGGAGTTACAAGCAAGAAATTAGCAAATAAATACATATAATTTATCCTCTGTAGTATAATAACAATGATAACCACCATCAGATCGGCCACCGCCATGGCCACAAGGTAGAGAGTGATGCATTTGGACAGACCGCACTTCCCGCCGGACAGGATCACAATCGCCGTTAAATTAACTGAAACAAATTATTAAAACATACCATCGGTAACCGCAGAATGATTCGTGTGACTTAATTTGCCTACTGTGAGTAATAGTCGAACAGGCCATAGTTTGGTGTCAGGGTATCATTCCACTTAATACACGATTTACATCTCGCCAGTTTCGCATCCAGCAGTTAACCCTCAGGCGGCTCTGTTATGTAGTTAGTAACGGGCCGTATCCCAGTCAGGGAAGGCGAGGTTATCAAGAACTGTCCCTAATAGGAAAGCGTCTTGCGGAGAGCGGCACGGATGGCGGACAGAGTGATTTTAATTTCAGACGATATGACGTAATTACAATTCTTTAAAAGCGATCATTTAATTGGCTTCATAATTACATCGAATAAAGATCAAGAATACATTTTAAATCCACATTCACACGCTACGCTCTCTGTCAGAACAAGGGACGTACCAGCGATGTGTCCTGAATACTAGATACCCAGGAAAAGAGAGATGCCAAACTTGCGAAGGGGCACCACGGGTGAGCTGAACAGAGCTTTCCCGAGACAGTTGTGATCAGTGAATTAATCGTGGGCAATGCGCATGCTCATAAAAAACCAAATGATTTTGAAAGCAATGCCCGAAAATTAAATTCGGCACATCCAATAATAATTGGTGGGATCGTTAAAAAGAAAATGAGAAAGGGGGAAGCCACTGAACGGGAGCTTAATACAACAGGACAGACATGATACTCCTCACTTCAGCAGACAGTCGCGCTGGAAAGGACAAAGTGATGGAGTAATGGCCGCAGCCGCTGGTTTGAGGAGAATCCTATTCTTCTTTGGAGAAACAGATAAATAATTGTCCGACGGACTACTCTGAAAAATCATATTTCATCTGCATGGCTGCCTTTTCTCCGCTATCGAGGGGGGGGGGGGACCCATGAGAAAGACTCACGTTCGCTGATTGAACATCAATGGCAGATACCAAGGTAACTCCACTGAAACATTCAGGATCGAGGTACCTCGGAGGGTTGGCCACATTTAATGTAATTTCAGAACAAATAGAAAAGGGCGCGGGACCGTTCTACCATTTAATTATTTCACTGAATAATACTGCAGAGGTTATGAATTAATTTGGATTTTAAACCTAAACCATGTGGAGCATAAATAGACGATATATATATAAAATTCCTTCAGCTTATGATGACAGGGGAGGAAGAAGTAATTTAACATGGGGAGATGCAGGAACAGCTGATAGTACTTTGGGATTTAATAACTGAGGTGCATCGCGTCTCCTCGTCCCTACAGTGAACTTTGAGGATTTTATGAGAGGAATCGTGCCGGGAAAGCCGGACGTCAGAGGAAGATATTACGTCACAGGGCGGGCTCAGCGTTGACCGGATCTGGTAAGTCAGTACTGTCGCTATCAGGATGTTACGCGAAGTGGTATCTTTGCAAACTGATCTGATGAAGTCCTGCTGAAGGGTTTCCTCGAACATTTCTTCCTCTACATAAATACTGCTTGTTCGACTGAGTTTCGCCGGCATTGTGGGTGCGGTACTTCCGGTCTGCGCGTTTTGTAAGCATGCTTAAATATTTCTGGCATACAGTTGTGTCCACGATAGTATAAAACTGTATCAAACACCTAAATAATATATCAGTGTAAGATTAAACATATTAATTAACGAGAATTACAAGTAGAATTATAATTAGAGTGAAGGTTTCTTTTCACCGTCATAGATAAAATGCACTGGACTGCAAATGCAACAATGAATCAAGATTCATTTAGTCTACGATACCCCGAGAGTAACACAAACACATAACATTACCCGGAATTCCGAGTGCAGCAACCACCGGGCAGTAAATTCTGACGATGTTGTAAATTGCGGAGTATCCCATTTTCTACGTGAAGCAGCGATCGGTTGCACAACATGTCCCAAATGCCTGCATGCTCTGATCCAAAGAGTTCTTATACACCAGTCGTAACCGCGCTTAAATCACTTAGTGCTCCCAGTCGTCTGATTAGACACAATCCAATGAACAAACACACAGTGTTATGACTCTTATTGAGTCATTGCCGTTTATATTTAGCTCTTCAAAGAGAATTAGAATGAATTCATTTAATCCAGTTTCGAAACATATTCCGTGGAGAGGGTTAGTGCAGCTCTGTTTTGCAATGCTCGAATCGTGCATGGAAAGACATAAAAGCAACAGAGTAACCGCAGTGGCGACTTTCATTTTCCCTGGGACTACATTAGTGCCCAACACATGTCCTTTGAATTTACCGGTCTGACCTCAAACTCATGGCCTGTGATATGAAACCCTTTATCTCTCGGAGAATGACAGCTATTCGCTCCCCAATCTATGACTCTCAGGGTCTCATAAACTGGTATCAGGAGCTTCCCTCAGCTTTCCCTGCTCCAGAGCCCGTCATGGTATGTGCTTTCTCAGTCACTCCATCAACATGGGAGTCAGTTTCAGTAAGATACAGAGTTGGACCCGAAGGTTTCTCTGTACGTCAAATTGTTTAAAGTCGTATCATTAGCGGTGTTTTGTCTCTTATCATTTGTTTTTCAAAGATGCAATGACACAGACTTGTTCTCAATAAACCCATCTGGTGATTCTCTCTCCACATCCGCAAGGGAAATATATCCCGCTGTATCCCTTCTAAACAATCCATAATGCCACCAATCTTTGTATCATCCACAGACAGAGCATTCCACCCACACACAGGGCAGGAGAACATCTGCAGCTTCTGGAAATCCAACCAACACACACACACAATGCTGGAGGAACTCAGCAGGCCAGGCAGTGTCTACAGAAAAGAGAAAACATTGAACGTTACTGTCAGGACAGAAGTGCAACCATCCATATCTCCATGCAAGTCACAGACATGCAGAGCGAATATCTCCAATCAAGTATTATACTCTCGATTGAATGGAAAAAAAAGACATTTTTGAAACCTAACAAGTTTTGAGCGCATGTTGTTACATGAAGTACAATAGCATGGGTGAAGCAGTGGCTGATTTGCAGGAATCAAAGAGCAGGAACACAGGGAGCATTTCTGGCTGATGCCGGTGACTGTTGGTATCCGACACGGGCTCGTGTTACGATCGTTTCTTTTCACAGTATATGTCAATAATGTGGATGAAGTCACTGATGGTTTTGTGGTCAAGTAGGTAGACTTTAGAAAGATAGAAGGAGGGCCAGGTAAGTTGGAGGAGGCAGAAAGCCGCGGAAGAATGGATACCATGAAGAGAATGGAGATTACAGCACAGTAAGGGATCACTCCTACATAGATCCATTTTGCTATCATCTATTTCCGTGTGCTAAGTGTGATAAATGTCCCGAAAGTATCTTGACCTATCGCCGTCCGTTGGAGAATGCTCCACGCAGACAGTACTCTGCACAAACTGCTTTACTCTGACACCCATTATTATACATAATTCCCATTACCTTAAAATAATGCCCTCTTATATTGGCTATTTCCGCAATGGGAAAAATAACTGGGTATATATTCCATCAATAGCTGTCATTATCTAGTATATCTGTAACAATTCACCCCTCATCCTCCTTTGCTCGAAAAGAAAAGTTTTAGCTCGGTTAACTGAGCTTCAAAGTCGAAACAGCATCCTGGTAAATCCCTTCTGCACCCTCTCTAAAGTTGACAAGTCCTTCCTGTAATAAGCTTCTATGAACGCAGTAATAATATCGGCAATACATCGCTGTTTGTTCCAGTTTCCGATCGTAATTAAACTGAAGATGCAACCTTCGGCGGATGTAAGAGGACGATAATGGACAAGAGATGCCTTCATGAATTTATATATTTACGTTGGAAATGGACAGGAAATATGGTGCGTTCAGCTTATAGCGATGCCCGGAAATATGTCAACACTACGATTTATCATGCTAAGAAGATAAGTATTTCAATAGAAGCATTGGTGAATTGATGAAACGAACTGACAGAACCGGCAGAGATATGTAAAACTGTAATCATTAATAGACATTTGGATAATTATATGGGTAGAATAGGTTTATCTAGATAAGGCAGACAAGCCGCCTTGAGATTAGTGTAAACAGATGTTTTGGCTATAAAGACCAGTTGGGCGAAAGGGCCTATTTCAGCCTTTATAAACCCACAAATCTATGATTCATGAATAAATGGCAGACCTGCGAAACGCCATCCTAACTGAAGTAATGATGAAACCTTCGTCGGATCTAAATGTTTCCCAAAGGCCAAGCGGATGCCTTCATGAATTAACTTATTTACTTTGTATTGAGACAGGAAATATGGTGCGTTCCGCTTATAGCGATGCTCTGAAATATGTCAACACTATGAGTTAACATGTTGAAAAGAAAATTATTTTCACACAAAAGTTGTTGGATTATTGAACGAACCGGTAAAGATATGTAAAATTGAAATGATTAACAAACATTTAGATAGTTTTGTTCCCTATGGCTGACAAGCAAGCATGGGATTAACGAAGATTGGCGTCTTGACCATAAAGACCAATTGGGCGGAAGTGTTTATTTCAGTCTCTGTAATCCCATGAATCTCTGATTCAATGAATAAATGGCAGACCTGCCAAATGCACTAATGTTTCACAGCTTTTGACCCCACACTCTGCCACCGTGCGACAGGAGTCGCGCGTTATCTGTCCAACAGCCGACTGAATGTAAACATGTACTTCATTCCATTCTTCAACTCTTCCCTGAACTTTGCCTGCATTAGTACAAAGATACACGTGTTGGCCCCCATACTCATCATTTGCAACATACAGGCGAGCTGTTGTTTGGTAACTGCCAGATGATGGAAGATACTAACTAGGTTTGTTGAATTTGGCTGACAGAACGAACGACATCATCATTATAACCACAATGGTTGTTCTCCTGATGCAGTTTCGTTCCCGCAGCGTTTGTCAACAAGCTGCGATAGAGCAATTGAAAGTGAAGCCCACTGTTACTCAAACGCCACTGTCTCTACTTACAACTCCTGGTGCAATGGCCTGAGCGAAAATATAAACAATCATAAAAGATCGAAACAAATTGATTTGTTTTTCTCAACAAATTCTACAGCAGAGATCTCTGGTGGAATTTTATGGGACACTTTTAAAGCATTTATTCGTGGACAGATTATTTCATACTCTGCTGGAGTTAGGAAACGAACTAATTCTAAAATATTAACATTGGTTGATAAAACCAAAGCAATTGATAAGATTTATTCAGTGACCCCCAGCAAAGAACTTTATAAAGAAAGAATGGACCTTAAAATGGAGCATAGTTTGTTATTATCCTCTTCGATTGAAAATCAGTTAATTAAATCTAGAACCCAGTTTTATGTAAATGGAGATAAGTCTGGCAAATTATTGGCTAATCAATTGAAAACTGCTTCGGTTAAACGACAGATTACTAGGATTTGTAAACAAGATGGCACTCTGACGATCGACCATAAAGAGATAAATAAAGCCTTTCAAGATTTTTATAATTCCTTGTATCAATCAGAATTTGTTGAGGATTCTTCTATAATCAATGAATTTTTAAGAAAATTGAATATCCCAAAATTAACAGTAAAGGATAGTGTAATACTAGATACACCGATTATGGAAACGGAAATTAAAAAAAAGCTATTTTTTCAATGAATTCCGGTAAAGCTCCTGGTCCGGATGGTTATACTGTAGAATTTTTAAAATCCTTTTCCTCTATACTTTCTCCTTGGCTTTGTAAAATTTTTAAAGATGGGTTAACTATAGGTAAATTACCACAATCTTTTTATGAAGCCTCTATTTCTTTAATTCTTAAAAAAGCTAAAGTCCCTACTGAATGTGCATCCTATCGGCTTATATCCTTGCTGAATACGGATTTTAAGATTTTTAGTAAAATTTTGGCCACTAGATTAGAAAATATATTACCTCGAATTATTTCTGAAGATCAGACTGGATTTATTAAAAACCGCTAATCATCTTTTAACATTAGAAAATTAAGTAATATTATTTATACTCCTTCACCCAAAATACCAGAATGTGTCATTTCCTTAGATGCTGAAAAAACATTTGATAGAGTTGAATGACTATATTTATTTAATACGTTGCAATATTTTAATTTTAGTTCGAAATTTATATCATGGATTAAATTAATATACTATAAACCCTTGGCTTCGTTCTTTACCAATAATCAAAGATCTCCTTTTTTCAGTTATTCCGTGGTACAAGTCAAGACTGTCCTTTAAGTCCTTTACTATTTGACATTGTTTTGGAACCTTTAGCTATAGCCATTCGTGAATCACCTAATATTTTGGGTATTACTCGTGGGGAAGGGACGTATAAGTTATCATTATATGCTGATGATTTGTTACTGTACATATCCGACCCTGAGAGATCTATTCTTGCTATTTCGTCCTTGCTTGCTCGGTTTAGTAACTTCTCTGGTGATAAATTGAATTTTAATAAGAGCGAATTATTTCCATTAAATATGCAAGTTCCAATTTATAAACATTTAGCATTAAAAGTTGTCACAGATTATTTTAATTATTTGGGTATTAAAATTACCAAAAAACACAAAGATTTGTTTAACGTTAATGTCTTACCATTAATTGACCAAATTAAGCAACTTGTTACCAGGTGGTCTCCATTATCATTGTCATTGGTTGGTCGAATTAATGCTATTAAGATTATGGTACTACCCAAATTCTTATATTTATTTCAAGCATTACCAATTTTTATTCCTAAATCTTTTTTTGATATTATTGACTCCAAAATATATTCCTATCTGTGGCAGAATAAAAATTCTAGACTAGGCAAAAAATATTTACAGAGGCCTAAGAAGGAGGGTGGTTTGGCCTTGCCAAACTTGAGATTTTACTCTTGGGCAGTTAAGATACGATATTTAATATTTTGGACACAAGAATCGTCTATAGCAGCTTGCCCACAATGGGTAAATTTGGAATGTAAATCTGTACAAGACTTTTCATTGTTTTCAAGATTTGCGTAGTAGGGGGGTTAAGGGTTATTGTGGAAGGGCAGGTAGTTGGACATGAATACAGGGTCAGATCAGTCACAATCTTATTGAATGACGAAGCAGGCTCAGACGGCCAGGAGTCCTACTCCTGCTGCTATTTCCCATGGACTCATGCTGTTCTTTGGAGAACATGACCGGCCGTACGGTGTTTCATGTGGATATAATCAAGGCGTGAGACGTTCAATAGGAAGTTCCCCTGTGGTGGGACAGTCTACATCCAGGGGGCACAGCCTCAAAATAGAAGGGCGTCCTTTTGAATGGGGGTGAAAATGTATTTCTCTGGCCAAATCTGTGGGCTTCTTTGCCTCATGCAGTTGTTGAAGTCAACTCGTTTGGTTTATGAGAAGCTCAGTTTGATTGCTCAGGGCAGGAGGTTGGCGCTGAGAGGAAAATTGGATCAGCCTTGCTGAAATGGCGGAGAAGACGCGATGGGACAAATGGCCAAATCCTGCCCCTAAATCCCATGTCTTTTGGTCTGAATATTGAAACATGTGAAAGAACCCGAGAGGGGAAAATTTCTTTATCAACAACGAATTTGAAGCGAGGTTTGGACACGAGTTCTCATTTGTGATGGAAAGACCTGCCTGTCCGAAGTCAAAAGCAGAGTTCACCGATAATATAAAAACTTGTAGAGTTGTCGTT
Source organism: Hemitrygon akajei (assembly GCF_048418815.1). Lineage (NCBI taxonomy): Eukaryota > Metazoa > Chordata > Chondrichthyes > Myliobatiformes > Dasyatidae > Hemitrygon > Hemitrygon akajei. The sequence continues at coordinate 257,629 of NW_027331956.1, forward strand.
GATGTTATACAGCCCCAAATTGTTCGAACGATGCAAGCTGCGACATAGACACTATCGACGGTAATCGTACTTTCATTACAGAGCATGACTGGCCGTACAGTGTTTCTTTTAGATATAATCAAGGCGTGGGAATGGAGACAACAAAACCGCTCCGACATGATTTATTGGATATATAATGAAAGAATGGGACTTCCATGCACACAGGCACAGCGCGGGTATAAGCTATTGTTACTTTAGTCACTTTGTTGTGGCGGATATTAAATCATTAGACTTAAATGCAACGTGTCTGAATCCATTGAGGAAAATATGGAGCCCGCGTCACCTATGCGTAAAGCACAGTCTGAGATGTTATTTGCCTTCCCACATGAGACACCTCGAGCTGTGTACAATTTGCAAGTTAAAAAAACAGAATGCAGTGAACAATGTATGAAAATATCATACCTACAAGAAATGGCACAAAATATCAACGGAGAAATGGATGTATGTTACAACCACTTCATGTTAAACAATGCAGTTCTGTGCAAAAAATGACATTCAATTTCTCCATGTTTAAAGATAGTTTCATGAAACAGACCTCTTACATAAATGATAGATGACCCCACTACTCCCATATCAGGTTAGATGTCAAGATGACCTTAGAGATACGTAACTAATCTAATCGTTTACTAAATTAGTTCTCATCCAGATTGACAACTATTGTGGCACCAAACCAATCTGAAAGCAAGAAGGAGGTGTGAACATTCCCCTTTTGGAATTGATTGAATTCCAGATTGAATTTGAATTGATTGAATTTGATTGAATTGATCTATCAAACTAAATCCCCTCCCTTAACCTCAGAATCGCAATGCGCTTCGACTATTGTTATAATTGATGATTATTTGAGATTAAAATAATTGTTATTTTTGTGATTCCTTCGAGGGAGAGATTTTAATTGCACGATGTCTCAATTAATATAAATGAAAATAATCCTGAACTGTTTGTTTAGCTGGCTGTCACTAATGTGGCTAAACACGTGGTATGATTAAATGTCAGAGTGCACATTCCTCTCCTGTATAAGAGCTGGCAAAGCAATCAACAGTAGATATCAGCAGTTAGACTATTTTGAACTGATCACCGATTCACACAGAAAATGGGATATCCAGCAATTTTCTACATCGCGTGTATTTACTATCCTGTACTGGCAGCGATTGGTATCCCTGGTCAGTAACTGGAATTGGTTACTGCTGTATGTGTGTGTTTTGTTCTTGTAGCATTTGTTACAAATGGTGCTTCATCTGATGAGTGTTTTAAGACTGTTCAGGTTTAAGTATATAGTTTATTTTTTATTATTTATTATTTTATTATTAATTCGCTCTCGTCCGACCAATTTTGTCAATATAATCAATTGATTGAATGTTAAGATTGAAACTGTTCTAGCATTTTACCTTACTCGGCCTTCCATCACACATTGTTCCAAACCTGATTCTGCATCAATGTGGAACTCAAATGTTTACTAAAATGAAAACAAAATCTTTAGTATCGCTGCTGCTCTCTCTGCGGGCTCCCCGGGTTTTCGGGAGCAAACAGTCCTTTCCGCTCCGTCTTAGTGCAACTCAAGAGACTTGTTTTTCTGTACTTATTTGTCGAAATGTCTCTGAATTTGCCACAGTCCCGCGCGGAACTTTTCCGTTTTAGCGTGTTCTTCTTCTCTGGACAGTTTTAATTGAGATAAGATCAGATAAGGTGAGATTTATTTTAACTCTTACATCCATCTCACGCCATGAGAGGGTAAAAGCCTTTATGTTGCGTTTCCGTGGCAATGTACAAGATTCAAGTTGATTTGCCACCTGTACATCGAAACATTCATTTAGCTCTGCCGATCTTCCACTCCAAAATGTTATCGCCGAAGAAACAGTCTCCGAGTCCATTTTATTCCCGCAATATATAAAACCCTCAGCATTCTCCGCTACAATGATGGGTCTGTCTAGATGAGTGGATGAGTCTAACCCTTTCTTTGCTTCCTTGCAGTTAATTTAATGGCGATTGTGATCCTGTCTCTGAGAAACTGCGGACTCTCTAAATGCATCTCCCGTTACCTGGTGGGAATGGCAGCAGCTGACTTACTGGTTGTTATTATTTCTGTTGTAATCGATCAGATCAATAATATTTATGTTTATGCCCTTCCATTGCACATTACACCAGCTTGCGCCGTGACGCTTGTCCTGAGGGCCGCAACCGTGGGCTGCTCTGTTTGGCTCACGGTGGCTTTCACGTTCGATCGCTTCATTGCAATCTGCAGTCAAAAGCTGCGGGAACGATACTGCACCGAGAGGACAGCGACTATTGTGATAGCCATTGTGTGTTTAGGATGTTGTGCGAAAAGTGTTCCATTCTACTTTGCGGTAGAACCTTACCGTATCATTGACAACATACCCTGGCGATGCATTGTGACAATGGATTACCGAACTTTACCAGCATGGAAAGCATTCCAGTTGTTTAACACCATCAATACACCCTTATTGCCGATCGGTTTGATTCTACTTTTTAATGCTTTAACAGTCAGTCATATTATCGCGGCAAACAGAGTTCGCCGGGGGCTCAGGAACAGCGGAGAGAAAAAGAATGATCCAGAGGTGGAGAACCGGAGAAAGTCAATAACTTTGTTGTTCGCTCTGTCAGCCAATTTCATATTGTTGTGGATTCCCCACATTGTATACACTACGAACTGGCAAGTTGAGAATTACTCTTACACTGACAGATATTTGAACACCCCGACGTATATCCTGCAACAGTTTGGGTTCATGTTGCAATTTCTCTCCACCTGCACCAACACGTGTATTTACACACTGTCACAGAGGAAATTCAGGGAGGAGCTGAAATGTGGAGTCAAACATCTGGTTACGGTATGTGTTCGGCTCTGTAGATGAAACCAAATCGAGTTGTAAACTTTGAAGGAAGTTCAAAAGCATTTTCACGTCACTTTTATGTCTGGTAAAATTTCCTGCAGCCAGGTGAGCGAATGTTAGTAGTTTGAAGTAATTGAAAAATTACTTCAATCGTGCGGCGCAAGAAACAACAAAAATCAGAGATGTGATCTCTCCACCGACAGAAATTGTATTCAGAATTTACATCAATGCCAGAATACGGTCCAACGATTTTCCTTACACGGGTAGAATTCTATTCTAATTCACTGAACTATGGATCATTCCAGGGATTTATGTGACAATTGGAGAAATATTCCTGAAACCTAGAAAACTGGTGTCCGATAAAGTGAGCTCAGTTACCTACAATCACCATTGTAACAGTGCAAAATATATGACTACTGCCTTTTCATTCAAAAAGCAGGCGGTCCCTTCCTAAATGGGAAGTTAAAACTGCACGACGCCCCAGTCTGTCCCATCAATGGAGATGTGTAGCATCCCCTCAGACTGAGAGGGGATGGTATCAGAAAGGCAGCTGTGGCGTGCAAAACAATTCTTCCCAACTCTTCGCCGGTAATGTTGTCAAAGGCTACTGAGAGGAGTTTGTATCAGAAATGCAGCTGTAGATTTTCTTTTTGTGTTACTTTTCCCCGTCATTAAAACGCGAACTGCACAGAAACGGTGAATCGAATGTATTATGTCTACTAATATTCCGAATTAAAGCATGACGTCGGGTTGGAGGCAACCCAGATGGGTCCACTGCACGGTCTGGCCTCTCCTTTCCCTCGGCCTGCGCGGTGAAAGAAAACTGACACGTGCCCTTCACCCCGGATGCAGTAACGCTCTCCCACTCCTCGTCCCTCTCCAGGTCCTCATGCCTCCGTCGAGACAAAGTGTCTTATCGTCATTTCGTCTCCCCGGCCGGCACTTCAGGCTAAAATCATATGCAGACAGTGCGGCCAACCACAGGCGACCGGTGGCGAGCAGTTTCGCCGAGGTCAGGCTGTGGGTAAGCGGGTTGTTGTCCGTCCGCACCTCAAACTTGGCCCCGTAGAGATAGTCACTCAGCTTATCCACCTCCGCCCATTTCAATGTCCGAAACTCCAAATTGTGGGTGGGACAGTTCCCCTCGGAAGGGTGACAAACTCCGGCTGACAAACGCTACCGGCCTCAGCCCGGCGCCCTGATCCTGATACAAGACGGCCCCTAACCCCACTGACTGGCATCGATGTGTACTACATAGGACAATCGGGGGTCCGCAGAAACCAGACACTGCACCTGAGTCAGCATCTCCTTCAGTGACTGAAAAGCCGCTTCACATTGGTCATCCCATCTCTGTCCGAAGGGCTCTGCCGGTCCAAATATTCTCCAGCCTCCCTTCCTCTTCTACTTTTCCCTTTCTGTCCCAGAGGAGGGTCGCCACGCAGAAGCTGGTTCAAGGGATGGCTCACCTTGGCGTAGCCCTTCACGAATCTCCGGTAATATCCACAGAACCCCAAGAACGAGCGCAGAGCGCTCACAGTCTGGGGCCTCGCCCAGGTGGCCACCGCTTCGATCTTAGCCGGGTCTGTAGCTACCCCGTTCCGCGAGATTATATATCGAGCATAGCTAACAGACGTCTGGCAAAACAGGCACTTGTCCAGGGAAAGTTTTAACCCTTCATCCTTCAGCCGGTTGAGCACCTTCATTAACCTCGCTTCGTGTTCTTCCAAGGTGGCTCCAAACACTCAGGTCGTCCAAACATACCAGCACTTCAAGCAGGTTCATATCCCCCACCTTCTTCTCCATGACCCTCTAGATAGATAGATAGATAGATAGATAGATAGATAGATAGATAGATAGATAGATATAGATAGATAGATAGATACTTTATTCACCCCATGGGGAAAATCAACTTTTTTTCCAATGTCCCATACACTTGTTGTAGCAAAACTAATTACATACAATACTTAACTCAGTAAAAAATACTTAACTCTAGAAGGTGGCAGGGCCCCCCATATGCCCTGGGGCATCCGTTCGAACTGGTAAAACCCCAGGGGGCATATAAAGGCTCGTCTCACTCATCGGGATCTGGTAATATCTACTCCTCAAATCCAACATGCTGAACCACTTCGCCCCACTCAGACATGCCAGCGAGTCTTCGACCCTGGGGACCGAATACTGGTCAGGGATGGTGCGGCTATTCAGGGTCCTATAGTCCACACACATACGAATCTTCCTATTTTTCTTCCTGGCCAAGACTATCGGGGACGCATAAGGGCTGTGGGACTCCGTAATGATCCCAGCTTCCTTCAGCTTACACAACTGCTGCCGCACATCCTCCACGTCTACAGGGGCCAGTCGCCGCGACCTTTCTCGAAACGGGGTGACTTCAGTTACCCGGATGGTATGGCGAGTGCTCCTGGAACAGCCCACGTCAAACTCATCTAGGGAAAAAACATCTTTCAGCATCAGCATCTTCTCCAACATCATCCGCTTCCAACTCGCCGGCACAGGCGAGGCCCCAAAGTTAAACGCCCCTGCGGTCAACTTATCCCTGTTTCCCAATGGTTCTCTCCCCGCGAGCCTCACGGGGAAACTATGCATCACCGTCACCGGGAACAAATGCGCCGGGGCATCCCTCGTTTAAAAGTGACCTCCGTTGCGTGGTGTTCCTGGTGTTCACCACCACCCGGCGTGTCCCCACCACCGAGAGCTTCTGCAGCTCCGGTCCCACCACCACCCGGCGTGTCCCTACCACCGAGAGCTTCTGCAGCTCCGGTCTCACCACACCCGGCGTGTCCCCCCCACCGAGAGCTTCTGCAGCTCCGGTCTCACCAGCAACCCAGCCGGGAATTTCGATTCCCCTCGAGATCGTTCGGGGTATCCACAGAAAAGGCTTCACCCTCAGGCACTCCGGAGTACCTGGGGATCCCCATCACTCTCTCTACATCACCGGGTCGTACCACCCTGGGCTTCAACTGGGCACACCATACAGTTCCTCCTTCCAATGCCGTGTCCCGCTTCATGCCACCACACACACCTCCTTAAAGGCAGCTTGAAACACTGGATGCACTATCAGGGTCTCCAAAAAGTCCTCACCCGCCTTCTCCTTGCAGGCCCCCAGGAGTCTCCGTACAAGAGGGGTGTTGGTCCCCACCAGAATTAATACACCTCTCGTCGCAACTGGGTCCGGGCAAACCAGCACTCAGACACTCCCACCTCGGCCTCTAGAAACTCCAGCCTCACGGACAAATACCCATCGTCTGGATAATCACCAGCACGGTTACCCCAGATTTCCAGGGCACTGAAGGGCGTCAAGGGTAAATGCGACAAATGCTGATCGTAGAATGACCGGTACAACAGCGTGACCTGTGACCCCGTGTCGAGTATGGCTTTTGCATCTATTCCCTCTATCAGGATTGACACGCTGGATCGGGGTCCCGCCAATCCTTCGCTGACAGGGTCCTCTCCTCTCCGGGGTCCCGCGGCACTTTGTGTTTTCCCAGAGACTCCAGGCCGTTCCCTCCCTGGGTCTCCTCTAAGTTTCCCGACCCCCCGCCTTACTGCTTGGACACCCGTGGAGTCTATCCTCGAGGGGCTCCCAGCCCGTCACATCCCCGGCTGAAGTGCCCCTCTTCCCCACAGTTATAACACACACCCGCTCTCGCGGGACCCCGGCCTCCCCCGGGCCTCTGTGCAGTCCGTCCCTTCAGGGAGGGGCCCTCTCTGCCAGTCCCCTCATGCGGAGGAACCTGCTCACTATCTCCCGATTGGAGCTGGCCCCGGTCACTTCACTACAAGGGGCTACCACGGAGGACGGCGCCGTACTGACGGAGCCCTCTTTCGATTCCAATGAGTCCTCCTCCTCCCTCACCTCTCTGAGCAACTGAACAAAGGATGGGTGGGGGCCGCGATCTACTGGACTGCCGGAGACTCGTAGCAATCACTTCATGCCTCTTGGCGCCCCGGGCTACCTGGACTATCCTGATCTGATTCACCCGCGTCTCCGGAATAACCCGCCGTCGCCTCAGACAATTTATCCTTCGCTCTACCCGGAAAAGATACTCAGAAAGCTTTTCGACTTTCTCTGACGTAGGTCCCGAAGCCCCCCTAAATGCTCCACCGTGCCCCCCGTCAGACCAAAAGCCTCCTCCAATGCTTCTAGATACTCCCTCCAGGTAGCCAAGGGGTTGCTGCCCTTCCCACCTTTCACTACCTCAGCTGCCACCCCTCACAAATTGTTAACCAATCTCTGCCCCTTCTATTCCTCAGAGCACTGCCACTCACCCAGCAGCCGAGAGACATGCTCTACCCAGGAGTCATAATCTTCATCCCCTTCCGGGTAGGGGTGCGCCCTGAGGAAATTCTAAATTCTAACGACGACACGCCGACTTGTTCACCAAGGAGTTAATGGCTGACGCCAACTCCGAACCCTCCCCCTTCAGTGGCAGAGGGGGACCAATGAGATTTTCCAAATCCGACCACACCCTTCCTTCATCCTTCAAAAACGATAGGACCCGGTCTCGGAAATCTCCGCCCCCAGCTGCTGGCAGCTTCTCTGGTGTCCCATCAGACCTGTCAAACCTTTCCTGTGTGACAATGTTCACGCCCCATGGACCCGCGTCACTGAGATCACCGATAGACGGTGGCAGTCCCACCGCCGAGACGTCAGCACCAATCCGCGCTAACACATAGCCTTTTGCCAATCTTTCTGCCTACGATTTCGACCCTACCGATAGCTCTGACCGTACTCAAGCATCAAATTAACACTCCGTCCGAGATACGCATGTCCACCCCACTTAATACGCAGGCATGAGTAACCGGTACTCCCTCGATCTCACACCAGAGTTAAGTCCTATCCGAATCCATCTCCCCTCGTTTAAACCGGAACGAATTACCCCGTATGTGACAAATTCAATCCCGAACGAGAAACCCCTCTCTTGTAGGGCGAGACGTACAAGTAGAGCGGGGACCCGAGATGCCGGATGCACCTAGTACCAGGACGCAAGGTCGAGGAAGAGCCCACACTGGGGGAGTCGGGCCGGCCCCAGACATGCCCCTGTGAGGGATACTGCTCGGATGGTTAGTACATGCTGCCGTTCTCTGATGCCCCCGTGCTGGAGGATGAGACTACTGGCACTTCCCCCATTGGGTTAGATGGGGTAAGGGGAGCTAGTGATGGGCTGTACAGAGTACCACCACAGGGCGTTGGCGGGGAGGAATTTGGGCCGGAGTAAGAGAGAGAGGGTGCCGAGGTGCAGGGCGGTTTGGTTGACCGCTCGCGGGAGGGTTCGCCTCGTGGTTTCCATGAGTCTTCTGTAGTGTCGGTGGTGGAGGAGTTAGAAGAGGGGATGCGAAGGTCCCAGAGAAGTAAACCCCCCAGCTAGGTTGGCTTATGTAGCACCAGGGGAACGGGGTTTGATCTCTGTTTTGGGGAGTTATGTCACTGCTTTCTGCACTTGGGTTGGGCTTTGCGGTTTGCAGGAGGTGTTGGCAAATTATCTGAGCGTCATGAGGGCATGTCTAAATTTGGTAGGGGGAGATTGTAGGTCTCTCGGTAACAGTAACAGTGGTGTTAACTTTTCAGGCTAACAAAATGGCTTCTCTGTATTGTTATAATGAAATGGCTTCTCTGAAACGTTATTTCATGCTGTAATGGGTTTCTGTGTCTGGTATGTTTGGGTTATGACTACTGTTACGTACCCGTGACACGTGACAGTGGTGTACTTGTCACGTGACAGGTGTTGAAGCTATACTGGACTTGAGGTAATGGCCTTGTGATGGTGGAGTGACATCATTTTCCCGCCAGTAGAGGTAATGTGACAGGTCCTTTTTACAGGGTATAAAAGGAGGACACGTCCCTGAGAAGAGGGACAGTTCGTGGATGGATTTGCCATGTTGACTTCATGCCACTGCGTGATTTAATGTTATGACGCAGTTTAGTTGAAAGATGGAGTTTTATTTAATGCCTGAAGTTTAAAAGGTCATTGCCAGCAGTGTCTTTATAATATTGCTAGTTGAAAATCAGTGGAGAGTGAAGATCGGAGTTCGGGAGTTAAAAGATCGAGGAAAGTCGATTTCGACAGTGAAACAGGTTCAACCTTGTTTGATCCTCATTCGGAAGAAATTCGTTGACTGTGCTCGTGTTAATCCCTGTGAAATAGCAGAAAGGATTGAGTACAGTGTTGTAAAGGAAACGTCAGTGCCTTTAAGCCGTTTCATTTTCCATCTTCGTAAATTCTTCGTGGGAAAAAGTGTAGTTCGACTGAGAATCGCAACAACACGAGGTGAAAGAGAATTTAAATCGTCTTAAAAAGTCTCTCCCTTAAATGGACTGTAAGCATTTTGAACTTTTGCAATACTATTTTGAAGAACTGTTTTTGCAACATCGCTTTAAGAACTGTTGAAGCTGCCGCACAGCAGCTAGTTTCCGGTTACGTGGTTTGTTTACTTTTGGGGGTTTGTTTTTCAGTGTTTAATAAACGTTTTATTTGTTATAAAAACCCCTGCCTCACTCATATATTTATTGTTGCTGAATCCATAACACTACCGATAAGGGGGAAAATGACCAATGGGGAATTGTTATGCTATCTTGTATATGTGGGCTGAGCGGGAGTTCACGGTCTTTTTCGGGAGGAGAGCGAGGAGGAGGAACTAGTGAGGAGCGGACAGCGGTTCCAGGGCGGAGGATACTGGACGTCGGCGGTTCGGACGGTGCCCGAAGGCTCGGAAAGTCGTTGAGGATGGAACCTGAGGCGTGAGCTCCAAAGTATTAAAATATTACGTGCACAAACTGATAAACTTATTTATTTGGCGCATTTAGGTTATCTGTTTCTACTAACCCACCACTAAGAAATGAGTTTGTTGATTCCGTTCGTCTGTGGGTGGAAGCCGGATGACAGGCTGACCGAGGGACCAAAGGCTTGACTGAAGGCCTTCCGTACCTGCGAGATGAATTGGGGACCTCGATCGGCGACATTGTCCGCGGGGATTCCGTGGAGGCTGAAAACGTGACGGACGAGAAGGTCTGCGGTTTCCAGCGCAGAAGGGAGTTTAGGGAGGGCTACAAAGTGCACCGTCTTGAAGAACCGGTCTACCACGGTGAGAACGATGGTGTTTCTGTATGAAGGGAGTAGACCGGTGACGAAATCTAGGGCGATGTGCGACCAAGTCGGGGACGAAGTAATCCCGCAGGTGGCCGATCAGAGGATTTTCCACGGACACAGATGGAACATGCAGAGACATTGGGACAGGTAACATTCCTGTGCAATTCCAAATTCGCCGACACAGCCAGATCTGTGCGCAATCCCAAATCCACGTGCACTGCCATATTCGACAACAGACCAATAAATCTGAGCACACTCCATATTCAGGAATATACCCCCAAATCTGCGCGCATCCCCAAAATGTCCGCACCCAAATCCCGCTGCCATCCCCATATGCACATTCGATGTTCCCTAAGGAAGAATCATTTCAAACAGTTCAGAAAATGACCGCCTCGTCATTTAAAATCCGCACGCAGCCCAAGTCTTACCCGTGTGCAAATCTTGACACGCCGAGACACACAAATGTGAGTGTGAACCCAAACACGTGTGCACCCCAATGTTCATCAACACCCCGAAATCTGCGCACATCACCAAATCCGTGTGTACCCCATGTTCAACAACCTCCCTCAATCTGCGCACATCACCAAATCCGTGTGCACCCCTTGATCAACAACACCCCTCAATCTGCGCACATCACCAAATACGTGTGTACCCCATGTTCAACAACACCCCTCATTCTGCACACATCACCAAATCCGTGTGCACCCCATGTTCAACAACACCCCTCAATCTGCGCACATCACCAAATCAGTGTCGACCCCCCATACAACCCACCCCTAACTTCTGCCCATCCTCAAATGAGTCTGGTATTGCTAGTGACTAATGGTGTTTATTAGTAACTACGCAATACAGGAATATAATTGCAAATATATAGCAATGATTTTATGTATGTGTGTGTGTGTCTGCGTGCGTGCGTGCGTGCGTGTGTGTGTGTGTGTGTGTGTGTGTGTGTGTGTGTGTGTGTGTGTGGAAATAGAAAAACCAGGCTTTTTCAAACCTAGGGGAAAGTGGATACAGTCTTACGATGATGAATAAAGTTCGGTTCAGTTTGTGGCATTGAGTTGAGCAGTAATGGAGGGAGAGAGATGTTTAGTTCTTCAGGTAAGCTGATGCCGTCGATCTTCCCGTTGTCCTCCGAAATCCTTTAAAAGTCACCGAATGTGACCACAACAAAGGTGACTGTTCTTCTGTGGTGGATTTATCAAACCAGGCGAGGGTTAGACGCACGAATAACTCCCCACCGGTCACAGCTTTTCCACACTGAGAGAGCCACTGATGGATTCTCCTGATATATCCTCCAAAACCCACCTTTCTGTAGGCACAACAAACCTCATCCAGTGTCCAAAACCGTGTGTCTGTGAGTCTATCATATGACCTTCTATTTATCTCACCATGCTGAACACTAGCTCTCCATCAAATAACGCCGCCCTCAGTCGCCACGGGCTGGTCATTCTCTCTCTCTCTCTCTCTCTCTCTCTCTCTCTCTCTCTCTCTCTCTCTCTCTCTCTCTCTCTCTCTCTCTCTCTCTCTCTCTCTCTCTCTCTCTCTCTCTCTCTCTCTCTCTCTCTCTCTCTCTCTCTCTCTAAGAATTCAATCATTTCCAACAACATCTGGATAAACAATCAGCTGTAATGTTGTCAGTAGCTTTCACTTGTTTTATTTTGAGGAAAAATTTCTTACAATATCAGACTCCAGTTTAATAACCTTCTATTCTTATCCTTCATATTAGTCAGAAACACTAACGGATCATGATCTGTGTAAACCACAAGTGGTTTCTGGGCAGGATAAAACATAGACTTCAAAACGTTGTAAAGCCAGAATAAGTGATAGCAACTCCTTTTTAACAGTGGAATTTTTTTTTCTGATGCACATTAAATTTATTTGAGAAATAAGCCACTGGGTGTTCAATATCATCCACACCTTTCTGTAACAATGCTGCCCCAGCAGTTTCGTCACTATCTTCTGTTGTTAAAGAGAATATTTTCGGAAACTCGGGTACTTTAAGCACAGGATGATTAGACAGGATAGTTTTCAGACTTTCAAATGACTCCTGGAAAAAGTAGATAGATAGATAGATAGATAGATAGATAGATAGATAGATAGATAGATAGATAGATAGATAGATAGATAGATAGATAGATAGATAGATAGATAGATAGATAGATTGATAGATAGATAGATAGATAGATAGATACTTTATTCATCCCCATGGGGAAATTCAACCTTTTTTCCAATGTCCCATACACTTGTTGTAGCAAAACTAATTACATACAATACTTAACTCAGTAAAAGATATGATATGCATCTAAATCACTGTCTCAAAAAGCATTAATAATAGCTTTTAAAAAGTTCTTAAGTCCTGGCGGTTGAATTGTAAAGCTTAATGGCATTGGGGAGGATTGACCTCTTCATCCTGTCTGAGGAGCATTGCATCGATAGTAACCTGTCGCTGAAACTGCTTCTCTGTCTCTGGATGGTGCTATGTAGAGGATGTTCAGAGTTTTCCATAATTGACCGTAGCCTACTCAGCGCCCTTCGCTCAGCTACCGATGTTAAACTCTCCAGTACTTTGCCCACGACAGAGCCCGCCTTCTTTACCAGCTTATTAAGACGTGAGGCGTCCCTCTTCTTAATGCTTCCTCCCCAACACGCCACCACAAAGAAGAGGGCGCTCTCCACAACTGACCTATAGAACATCTTCAGCATCTCACTACAGACATTGAATGACGCCAACCTTCTAAGGAAGTACAGTCGACTCTGTGCCTTCCTGCACAGGGCATCTGTGTTGGCAGTCAAATTGCAGACAAATCGTTTACTCTTCCCTAGGAGTTTTGTGAGGGGGGAGAGATATCTGCAAGTTCTTACAATACTTTCGGTAATACCCTACCATCCCTTAAAACCTTCTTAAAGCTTTCTTGCTGGTCGGAAGGGGAACCTTAACAATAGCTGGAACCATGGCTTGTACAGGAGCCAGTTGGCCCTGGCCTACCACATAGCCAAGATACGTGACAGTGGCGTGGCCAAATTCACTTTTAGCGAGGTTCACAGTAAGACTGGCCTTGGACAGCCTTTCAAAAAGTCTTTCTACAGCCACAGTATGCTCTTCCCCCGTGTCATTCCAGATCACTAAATCATCGATTTAAGCCCCTATGTTTTCTAGACCTCTATTCACAGAATCAATCATCCTTTGAAATGTCCCTGGAGCATTTTTCATCCCGAAGGATAAATCATTATATTCATACAGCCCAGAAGGTGTGAGAAACGCTCAGATTTCTCTGGCCCTGTCGGTCAAAGGAACACACCAAATTCCTTTCAGCAAGTCAATGCTTGTGAGGTACTTAGCCTTTTCCGCTTTATCAATACAGTCATCCACTCTCGGGATAGATTAAGCATCTGTCTTGGTTATTGCATTGATTTTTCTGTAGTCAGTACAGAATCTCATGTACCGTCCGGTTTAGGCACAAGAACGCAGGGCGCCGCCCAGTCTGAGGTAGATTGCCTCATGATACCGGTTGCCAGCAGGTAGCCAATTTCCTTTTCAACCAACTTGCTTTTCTCCAAGTTCATTCTGTAAGGATGCTGTTCAATGGGCTGGGCTGGATTTACAATGACATCATGCACTGCAAGTGTACACTGACTCGGAACGTTTGGAAATAAATCTTTATGCCTGCTAATTAATTCTTTCAATTGTGTTCTCTGTGCAGGCTCCAAATGACAGACTTTATCAGCAAGGTCTGTCAAAATAATGGAATTCTCAAGTCTTGTTGACACGATATTCAACTTGTTAAAATGATCTTGTCCCTCATTATCAGATTCCACAACCTCATTTTTTTTCATAACAGTGCTCACTGATACCATCTCAGAGTCATAATAAGGCTTCACCATATTTAAATGCATTAATTGAGTAGTATTCCTCCTAGCAGGAGTTTTGACAACATAGTTCAAATAATCGATTTTCTTAATTATTTCGTATGGTCTATGAAGTTGTGTTTAGAGGGACCAGTGGGAGCAGAACCGGAACTTTATCTCCAACTTCAAACACCTGCTCCCGCACTCTTCTATCATACCAATGTTTCATTTTAATTTGGGAGTTTTGCAAATTCTGTTTTGTATGGTCTCACGTCTTATCAATCTCTCCCGGAATTTCAAAACATAATCTATCACACTGACACACACTGTCGGGTTAGTCCACTACTCTCTCAGCAAAGTCAAAAGTCCCTTCGGCCTGTGGCCGAAAACGAGCTCAAATGGACTAAACCCCAGTAATTCCTGAATAGTGTTTCTCACAGCAAAAAGTAATAAACGTATTCCGTCCTCACAGTCCCTGTCATTCTCCTGACAGTAGGTTTAAATCAGTCTTTAAGGTGGAATAAACCCGCCCCAAAGCCCCTTGAGACTCCGGGTGGTAGGCAGATGACACAATTTGTTTAGCTCCCCAGCTCAGAAACTATTTGCTGGAATATTCCTGAGTGAAGTTACTCCCCTGATCTGATTGAATTTCCTTAGGCAGACCTACCAGTGTGGAAAAACTTGCTGAGTGCCTTTACCACCGTCTTGGCCTGGATGTTTCTGAGAGACACGGCTTCAGGGAACCTAGATTCAGCACACATAACAGTTAGCACATACTGGTGACCAGCTGCAGTCTTTGGCAACGGAGCTACACAGTACACTATGACCCTGAAAAATGGTTTTCCAAAAGCAGGTATCGGACGAAGCGGCGCTTTTGGGATGGCCTGATTAAGTTTCCCCCACCACCTGGCACGTATGACACCCTCTGCAGAAATTGACAATATCTTTCCTCACGTTAAGCCAATAAAACTCCCTCCTCATCCTATGTACTGGCTTCTTTACTCCGAAATGTCCACCTAAAGGCATCTTGTGGGCCAGGTTTAAAACTTCAGCCCTGTAAACCTTTGGGACCACGACCAGGTGCACAATAGCCCAATCCTCACTTGCAGGCACAGTAGCTGGTCTCCACTTCCTTATCAACAGCCCATCTTTAAGGTAATATCCCACCAACTCATTCTGAATTTCATCCTCAGAGAGAGCTCTCTCTTTTAAAGCCACAATTTCAGGATCTTTATTCTGTTCCTCTATAAATTCCTTTCTCGAAAAGGACAAATCTTTTTCATTCATCTTATTCTCCTCAGCCTTACTACACTCTGAGTCCTGTTGATATAGGGACGGTAGGAAAGCCTCGGACAAATCATCATGAGCTTCTGCAGACTTCTCCGACATGCTTCTAGTCACCGCGCATGCGGGGTATACATCAGCATCTATGGGCGGGTCCTCAGCAACAGAAAGCTTACTCGTTAGCTGAACTGCTGGATAAACATCCCTACCTGCAACGTCATTACTGAGCAAGACATCAACATTGTCTATCGGTAGTTCAGATCTTACCCCTATTGTGACTGGTCTGGATACCAAGTCGCATTTCAAAACTATCTGATGCAAAGGCACGGCCTCAGTCCCCTTTCCAATATCTTTGATAATATTCACCTCACCGGTCTCCGTCTCGGCACTGAACTCCAAAACACTCTTTAATATTAATGACTGAAAAGCTCCAGTATCCCTCCAGGTTCTCACTGGAGCCGGAGTTGGCCCCTCCTTCACAGACACAAACCCATTTGAAATAAATCTCTCGAGTCCTTCTTGAACTTGGTCAGACCCCTTCTTCCTCAGCGATGTTTTAACCGGCTGGACACAAGCATATGGGCTCGTCGCCGGTTCTTTTCCCTTATCCCTTTTTTGAGCAAAATAATTAGATGCCACGTGACCGGGCTTCTTACAATAGAAACAAGTTAAACTGGGAAATTTTCCCCCCACTGGTTTCCTTCCTCCTTACTTTTGTTATTAGTCCCCGGCTTACTCTCTGGTTTAGCCGGTGGGCTGTCTCTATTACACTTTGGGTAACTCCTGTTCGGAAAAAAACTAACCTTATGAGTTAAGGCATACTCGTCTGCTAACCTAGCAGACTCTGCCATGGTCACTGCCTCTTTTTCGTTCAAATACGTTTGGATGTTGTCAGGGACACAGTTTTTAAATTCTTCAATCAGCATCAACTCCCTCAAATTGGTAATGTCCCTATTCGCCCATTTTGAGGTACACCAACGATCAAAGTGCACCCATCTTTCATGGGCAAACTTCACATACGTTTGGCTCCCGGACTCTTTTGTCCCTGAACTTTTGTCTATAATGCTTCCGGCACCAACTCATGGACTTTAAGCAATGGATCTTTCACTGTATCATAATTCCTTGACTGTTCCAGGGTCAGGGCAGAACACGCCTGCTGAGCTTTCCCCTTCGACACACTTTGTACCATGACAGCCCACTCATCCCACGGCCACTTCCGAGTCTGGGCCACCTTTCAAAGTGTAGGAAATACCGGTTAATCAGCTTCATCAAATGGCGGTACTAACTTAATTTCTTGGCTGACATTAAACGGTACCATCAGCTCCACATCACTGCCTGGCACTGGACCTCCTTATTGTATCCTCTCCATGCTAGTCAGCTCGTACTGCCACCGCTTGTCTGCCACCCTAACCTCATGTAACGTCTGCTTTTCTGCTACGACAGCCTCGAGCTGTTTTACTCATAACACATACTCATACTTCATTTTTGCTGCCTCAAGCTGAACCTCAGCCTCAGTAAGTACTTTACCTTCAAAAAACATCTCCAACACCTCCTCTTCGAATTTCCCCTCGGATACATAATGCTGTTCTAGTAACAGCAATATCTGAGGCTTCTTCATGTGAGTAGTCTCTTTAATCTTTAATTTACGAGCAATTCCCAATAGTACATCCCTCATCATCCAATGTTCTGCTAGAAACGTATTAATCTCAACCTGCATTTCTGATGTTTTTACAGACAACCAAATCAAATGGGACTTTTCCCCAAGCAATTGAAACAAGCCCCAAAGAAACTTTCTCAAATCCCGGATGAACCCCCAATTTATTTTCGTACCCCGTGGTGGATTAAACAACCAGCAGAAACGGAAAACACCTTGGAGTCTGGTATTGCTATTAACTAATGGTATTTATTAGTAACTACGTAATACAGTAATACAAATGCAGATATATCAAACAGGTTAGCAACGATTTGGTGTGTGTGTGTGTGTGTGTGTGTGTGTGTGTGTGTGTGTGTGTGTGTGTGTGTGTGTGTGTGTGTGTGTGTGTGTGTGTGTGTGTGTGTGTGTGGTAAATAGAAAAGCCAGGCTTTTACAAACCTAAGGGTAAGTGGATACATTCTCACGATGATGAGTAAAGTTCAGTTCAGTTTGTGGTATTGAGTTGAGTACAGATGGAGAGAGAGATGTGTAGTTCTGCATATGAGCTGTTGCCGTCGATCCTGATCGATCATCCCAAACCCACCTTTCTGTGGGCAGAACAAAGCTCATCCAGTATGCAAAACCGTGTGTCTGTGAGTCTATCATATGACCTTCTATTTATCTCACCAAGCTAAACACCAGCTGTCCATCAAATAACACCGCCCTCAGTCACCATGGCGACCCACGGGCTGCTCATTGCTCTCTCTCTCTCTGTATGAACTCACAAGCAGGCGGTGTCCTTGTAGAAATGTAAACACGCTGCAGAGAAACCATAACATCATCTTCCAAGCATCGTTCACCTCTCTCTCTCTCTTAATAACAAGGTCTCTGTGTTGGACACCTCACTCTCTCTCTCTTTCTTTTTAAAAGCACAATTCATAGGGACAATTCAGGATCGCGTTACAGTACCTACAAAATAACCAAATTTGAGATTCGCCACATCTCCAGATCTGCAGACGTCCCGCATCAATGAGGACCTCGAAAACGGTGCGCACTTCGAAATCCGTATACAATGGCACATCTATGCACGTCCCGAATCTCGCTCATACACCGACGTGGAAATTAGATGATCCCAAAACAAAATGATTGCCTCCACCTTAAAAAATAGCAACAACAAAGTTCAAAGTGCATCTATTTTTAAAATATCTCTAAATGAAACAACTTCGAGATTCGTCTCAACTTGAAAATCGTAGTCTCCACAAATCTGTCAGAACTCCGAAATTCGTGTGCAACCCCATATTGTCTTACCCACCGCAAAATATATTTGCATCCCCAAATCCGTGTGCATATTATTAAAATCTCACTGATTTTATAGCATTTCTCCGGTCCACTGGAATGTCAGTAAGGACATGATTCTCGTACAAGGTGAGATGTGCGTACTTCAATAATACAGTGAATTTCATATTTGAACTGAAACATAAACACACACGGACACGGGCACAGGCATGCACAGAAAGACATACTATCTCACACACAACATAAACACAGTCTCTCCCACAGGCAGACACAGAGAGAGTGATACGCACACAGACCCACCCACACATATACGAACACTGATGTAACTGGATCCACACACACAAACAGACACACGCATACGAACGTGTGCACACACAACAGACAGTGGAATCAGACTGTGTCAACACACACAGACAGGGTCAGACACGCAACGAAACAGATAAAAACAAACACAATCACGCAAATAGAGGCAGACCAGGACACAGACAATTATAGAGGGGCGCAAACACGGACTCTCACTTTAGGCAGTTCTGGGCATGTCTGCAGTCTAGCGTAGTTTTTTTCAGTGTTGTTTTCACGTAGTTCAGTGTAGTTTTTGTACTGCTTCTTATAGTACCATGATCCTGAGAAGCGTTGTCTCATTTTTACTGTGCACTGTTTCAGCAGTTGTGGTCGAGATGTTAATAAAAAGTGACTTGACTAGACTTGACTTAGACACAGACAAACACACATGTACGGAGACGTTGACAAAAACACAGAACTGCACAGAGTCAAACTGAGAGCCGTGAAATACGCACATACATAGGTAGCAGATACAAACAAACACACACACACACACACACACACACACACACACACACACACACACACACACACACACACACACACACACACACACACATACACGTGACGTCACACATATAGATATAATGTCAAAGGGATAAACAGCCACGGATGGACACACATCCACAACTAAATTTTCTTCTCCCCCTCTTTAGCTCTCTGTCATGTTCTTTGGCTGCTGAGAGGTGTTACATATTCACCACCCCCCCCCCAGCTTAGACTGCTGAGTCTGCAACCCATGGGGTAAGGTTAGGATTGGGTCCTGGTGAAGTTGATGGATAGTGTTTATTCATCACCACACACAGACACTTTCCTAGAGACCTTCTAGGTAGAGACCCCCAGACACAATATGTATCATGGGTTTATATTTTGGAGGAGAATTGCAACAGTAGGTCATTCAATACAATTTCAAATGCTACAATGACATAATTTACTTCAATATTTTGTTTCTGACAAACGGTTCCGTTAAAGTACATATTTACAATTGAATCACAACTTTTTTGGGACAAACAAATTAACACAAATGATGAAATATTCTGAGAAGAGAGAACACAAATGTTCGGTTACTGTTGTGAAGGCTGATGCACCGATAGGCGGGAATGTAGGGAGACGGGTGATCTGTAGTAGTTAGGATGTGGTGTCGTGGTTAGCACAAACACTCTGGGCCGAAAGCTCTCTTCCTGTGCTTTACCTTTCTCCGTTTTAGGTATAAGACAAATAGAAGGCAGCAACGGTTATTCTCACAGTGCAAACGTTGTGGTGATGAATATAGACATATTTTAAACCCAGGGTAATGTTTTTATACCTCAGGTATCCTGAGGAAGGTTAGTGGTAATCAGGAAAGAGGGAGGAGATTGCACTCAAAGCAATCACACAAAATGCAGGAGGAACTCAGCAGGCCGGGCAGCATCTATGGGAAAGAGCAAGCAGTCGACGCCTCGGTCCGAAATCCTTCATCAGGACTGAAGAGAAGAGAATTCAGAGCAAGAAGGTGGCGGGAAGGAAGGAAAACGTACAAGGTGGTAAGTGACAGTTGAGTGTGGGAGTGGTGAGGTACAGAGCTGGGAAGTTAATTAGTGAAGGAATTAGTTGTTTGGAGAAGGAGAAGTCCGATAAGAGAGAGTAGAAGACCATGGAAGAAAGGCAAGGAAACCTGAGGGAGTTGATTGGCAGGTGAGGAGATAAGGTGAGAGATGGACTCGGGAACAGGTAATAGTGAAGGGGCGGAGGAATTACTGGAAGTTCAAGAGATCAATATTCATGGGATCAGGTTGGAGCCCACCCAGACGGAATATAAGGTGTTTCTCCTCCAACCTGAGTGTGTCCTCATTGCGGCAGTAGAGCAGGCCACGGACGGACGTGTCAGAATGTGAAAGTAAGATAGAACTGAAATGTGAGTGTTCATTTGATTTCCAGCATCTGCAGAATTTCTCGTGTTTGAGGTCGCATTCAGATGAGGTGCGATCACAACTGGCGAAGCACCAGAGTGAGGGGTAGTTTCCTCCAGAGGATCTTCTATACGAATTCCTCCACCGATGGACGGAAGCCACACCGACACAAACAAGAGATGGTGTTTTGAAACAATGTTCCCTTTGCTGGATGAATGCCTCTCCCAATTTACAGCCCTTAATACCATAAAACTTTCCATTGTTTGCAGCTTCACAATTATTTCGCTGAATTTATTACCATCAGTCACCGTGGGGTTTGCACATATCTGACGTAATCCGTTTGGAAATAATTTAAAAATCTTTATTTCTAAATCTGTTGAAATCTGTCCCTATGGAGTCGCTAAATGTTAATAAAACCCTCGGCTAATGCTGCCTTAACATTTCATTCCGAGAAATCGCCTGAGGACGAATCACTGGGCAAAGAAAATGTCTTCAATGTGGGACAGTTACTGGAGTGTGCAGAAAGTATTGTACGTGTTCATTGCCGTCATTGGAGTTCCTGGTGAGTGTGCACACTTCATGTTTGGTATATCTGTGTTTTAACCTGTTTCCAATCAGTTTTCCAGCTTCTAACTTGATGACTATTGCACATATATCCGTCAGAAATATCAATCCTGTCAATTCTACATCGGATTTTTCATATTTAATGACCAATGAAACGAAACTTTTGTCTCTCCTACACCAAAATCGATCGACTCGGACGTATTTCGTCTCTTTAATGACACCTTTTCCAGAATAGTCCCAGCGCAGCTCTCTGACTGGAAAGTTTTTAATGGGAATTCGTCCAGATTTATACCTCTGCTGGAGAAAGGCATTTTCC
This sequence comes from Hemitrygon akajei, assembly GCF_048418815.1. Classification (NCBI taxonomy): domain Eukaryota; kingdom Metazoa; phylum Chordata; class Chondrichthyes; order Myliobatiformes; family Dasyatidae; genus Hemitrygon; species Hemitrygon akajei. The sequence goes on from NW_027331956.1 coordinate 278,790, forward strand.
CCCGAAGATGCGACTGGGCGACCGGAAGGGTTTTACATTGTGAAGTTGACTGTCTCAGAGATATTGATCAGACTGAACACCTGGTCCTGTGTTTTATGTCTCCCTGCTGAGTCTGTCATAGTCGGATCCCACTGTCTGCTGGTCAATAATTGGGTCTTATCACCTGAATCAGTGTCCTCGGACATACTGAAGTGTGTTATGGAATTGCTCTGCGTTGTAGAATTAATCCATTAACGGAGCCACTCAGCCTCTGTTTACTAAGTTGTCCCGGCATTCCCTCTGAGACACGTCGTAAATTGGGGCATCGTCGCGTCCAGAAGAAGGGCCCGACACGGTCAGTGTTTGTTCAATTCCATAAAAGCTCTTGAGCTGCCCTGACCATCCAGTGCTTTGTGTGCGTTGCCCCCTCCTCAGCCCCACCAGATGCCGAGTTCCTCGTGGCCTGCTCAGTCACGGCTCAATCAGAGAAACCGGCCCCATCAGCGATGGAATCAGGATTAGCATCGATCGCTGTTGTTCATGCAGCTGGTTTTTAGTACCGAAGATTAGCCACATATCGAGTTTTTTGCACAGTGAAGAAAAGTGTCCAGAGATAGTGTGAGGCGTGTCAGAGGTTAGATTAGCAGCTGTTTACACATTATTTAGCCGAATCCCGGATGTTCAGTAATGCCCAGTGTACGTTCTCTTCTCCTCTTCTCTCTCTCTCCCTCCATCTCTCCTTCTCTCCTTCTCTCTCTCTCTCTCTCTCTCTCTCTCTCTCTGTCTCTGTCTCTGTCTCTGTCTCTGTCTCTCTCTCTCTCTCTCTCTCTCTCTCTCTCTCTCTCTCTCTCTCTCTCTCTCTCTCTCTCTCTCTCTCTCTCTCTCTCTCTCTCTCTCTCTCCAGTGAATGTAGTGGCGATTGTGATCCTGTCCCGGGGAAAATGCGGCCTCTCTACCTGCACCCCACTCGCTACCTGGTGGCCATGGCAGCGGCGGATCTTCTGACCATTGTCTTCGAGATCATTCTGTTTCGAATGAAAAAATATTACTTTATGTCCAGTTTTCTGAGCATCACCTCTGTGTACAACGTTGCCGAGGTGCTGAGGTTCGCAGCCACGGACTGTTCTGTCTGGTTCACCGTCACTTTCACCTTTGACCGGTTTGTCGCCATTTGCTGCCAGAAGCTGAAAACAAAATATTGCACCGGGAAAACTGCGGCTGTGGTTCTGACAACAACCGGTATACTGTTCTGTCTGAAAAATATTCCCCGCTACTTCATCTGGGAACCCAAATTGATCGGTGATCCCGGATGGGTAGCACGGGCTTGGGTGGAGACTGTTTTAACTCCGTTCCTCCCTTTTGTTGTGATACTGCTGCTCAACGCTTTGACAGTCAGACACATTTTAGTGGCCAGTCGGATCCGTAGGGGGCTAAAGGGTCAGAGCAAGGGGAAGAACCGCAGTGACCCGGAGATGGAGAGCAGGAGGAGGTCTGTGATTTTACTCTTCACCCTCTCCGGCAGCTTCATCCTCCTGTGGATGACGCTGGTTGTAAATTTCATATATTATCAGGTCAAAGATATTGGTTTCAATTTCAATGATTCCGAATGGATATTTCATGAGGTCGGCGTTTTGATGAGGAATTTCAGCTTGTGCACGAACACATTTATTTACGCGGTGACTCAGTCGAAATTCAGGGAGCAGGTGATCAGCGCGGTGAAATATCCGATCACCTCGGTGGTTCAATTCATTAATAAAGTCGCGCCCTGAGCGCAACCCAGATGCAGCTTCAATGTATCCAGTCCGGCCTCCAGATCTTCTCCTTCACTCATCTAGTCTCCAAGCTGTTATTCCCGGGTGGTCGTCCTGTTGAAAGGGGCATTGGAAGAAGCAGTGCTGTGGACCGCGAGAAAATGAAGGCAGATTGGAAAGTGCTTGTAAGGGAGAGACGTCTGGGATTGGCTGAGTGGAGTGTGTGTGTGTGTGTGTGTGTGTGTGTGTGTGTGTGTGTGTGTGTGTGTGTGTGTGTGTGTGTGTGTGTGTGTGTGTGTGTGTGTGTGTGTGTGTGTGTGTGTGTGTGTGTGTGTGTGTGGCGTCAAACTTAGAAGAATGAGAGCCAACCGAACGAAAAGAATTAAGATTACAAGTGGTCAGATAGGCAACGCACAAAATTCTTGAGGAACTGAGCAGATCAGGCATCATCGATTGAAAATTGTAAGTCGTCGACCTTTCGGGGCAAGACATATCTTCAGTTCCCTTACTCTAATCTGATATTCAATCTCAAAACCCGCCCCCCATTATTACACAAACACATCACTGTCCTTCATTCCTAATCGGAACTCTAACACACAGCATCCCTGGCTAAATCATCATCTGAATTCTAACTTCCCATATCTGACGTCTAACCCTTTATGTGACGTCTATCTACCCCAACATAGCTGTCCCTAACCACATTCTCACCTCTTACTCCATATATTTCTGTCCTTAAACCCATAATGATATCTAACTCGCCCACATGCTTATTACTAAACCCAATCGGATCTTTAACTCCTTCGCAAACTTGCATCTATACCTAACCTGACTTCTAACACCCCAAACCACTGTCACCAAACCTAAATCTGTCCTTTCACAATATTCCATCCCAACCCCCGATCCTAATCTGCACTGTAACCTCCTACATCCCCGTCCCTTACCCTAATATGAATTTTAACTTCCAAACATCCCATTCGTTAAATTATACACTGAACTCTAAATCCCTACAACACTGTGCCTAATCTTTAAACTTAACTCTAACAACCTCCGGCACCCCTCATCTCACAACGTAATCTCGAATCTAATCAGACCTCCAGCACCGCACTTCCCTCTCCGTAAAACCTAACCAGACATCTCGCCCACCATAGCCATTTCCCCAAACTCCAATCTCTCTAACTCCCCACATCCCTAACCTTAAATATGACACATCCCGATCCCTAAACGCTAATCAGACCTGAAACACTCCACATGTTTGTCTATAAATCATAGTCTGAAATCTAAATCTAAATCCGCATATTCCTGTCTGTTAAGTCTCATTAAGAGATTTCGATAGTTTAGAGAAATGGGCAAAGAAATGGCAAATGTTGGAATGTGTATGGTCATGCACTATGGTTGAAGAAATAAACAGGCAGACTATTATTAAGATAGGAATAGATTTCAAAATGCAGAGATGCAAAGGGATCTAAGAGTCCTTGAGCAGGAAACCCTAAAGGTTAACCTCCAGTTGAGTCGGTGGTGAAGAAGGCAAATTAATGTTGGGGTGCATTCCTAGAGGTATAGAAACATAGAAAACACACAGCACAATACAGGTCCATCGAACTACCTAGGCTTTACCCATAGCCTTCGATTTTTCTAAGCCCCATGTAGACATCCAGGGGTCTCTTAAAAAAACTGTGTCTCCCCACATCCGCCTCCACCACCGTCGCCGGCAGCCCATTCCACACATTCATCTCTCTCTGCGTAAAGAAACTTACCCCTGACATTTCCTCTGTACCTACTTCCAAGCACCTTAAAACTATGCCCGCTCCTGCTAGCCATTTCAACTATGATAAAACCCTCTGACTATCCACAGGATAAATGTCTCTCATCATTTAGTACACCTCTATCAAGTCGCCTCTCATCTTCCGTCGCTCCAAGGATAAAGGCCGGGTTCACTCAACCTGTTTTGATAAGCCATGCTCCCCAATCCAGGCAACATCATTGTAAATCTTCTCTGCACCATTTCTATGGTTTCCACGTCCTTCCTATAGTAAGGCGACTAGAACTGAGCACAGTACTCCAAGTCGGGAGTGACCAGGGTCCTATATAGCTACAACATTACCTCTCGGCTCTTAAACTCAATCCCACGATTGATAAAGACCAATACACCATCCGCCTTCTTAACCACAGAGTCAACCTGCGTAGCAGCTTTGAGTGTCCTATGGACTCGGACCCCCAAATCCCTCTGATCCGCCATACAGCCAAGTGTCTACCATCATATCTGTCCTGCCTAAATGAACCACCTCACAGTTGTCTGTGTTGAACTCCATCTGTCAATTTTCAGCTCAGTTTTTTATCCTATCGATGTCCCGTTGTAAACTCTGACAGCCCTCCACACTGTTCACAACACACCCAACATTTCTGTCATCTGCAAATTTACTAAACCATCCCTCCTCCACTTCGTCATCCAGGTCATTTATAAAGATCACAAAGTGTAGGGGTCCAATACGGATCCTTGAGCCACACCACTGGTCACCGGCCTCCATGCAAAATGTCATCCGCCTACAACCACTCTTTGCTTTCTGTGGGCAAGTCAGTTCTGGATCCACACAGCAATGCCCCTTGGATCCGATGCCTCCTTACTGTCTCAATAAGCCTTGCATGGGGTACCTGATCAAAAGCCTTGCTGAGATCCATAATTACCACATCTGCGGCTCTACCTTCATCAATGTGTTTCGTCACATCCTCAAAAAGACCAATCAGGCTCGTCAGGCACGACCTGCCTTTGACAAAGCCATGCTGACGATTCCTAATCATATTACACCTCTACAAAGAAATCCTGCCTCTCAGGATCTTCTCCATCAACGTAGCAAACACCGGAGTGAGACTCACTGGCCTATAATTTCGAGGGCTATCCCTATTCCCTTTCTTGAATAAGTGTAAAACACCCGCAATCCTCCAATCCTCCGGAAAACTCTCCCGTCCTCACTGATGAAGCAAAGATCATTTCCAGGGGCTGAGCCATATCCTCCCTCGCTCCCCATGGTAGCCTTGGGCACATCCCATCCGGTCGGTCCCGCTTACTTATCCAATTTGATACTTTCCTAAAGCTCCAACACATCCTCTTTTTTAATATCTACGTTCTCAAGATTTTCAGTCCACTGCAAGTCACCCCACAATCACCGAGATGATTTCCATAGTGAATACTGAAGCAAAGTATTGATTAAGTACCTCAAGCAACACACATAAAATGCTGAAGCAACACAGCAGGCCAGGCAGCATCTATAGGAAGAAGCTCTTCTGTAATGGACCGAGCGCGTCCCTCTCTACCACCTGCCTCTAATATTGTCACCAATCTTTCTCTATTTGTGAGCCAGCCTCCCTTTCCTCCGTCACTTCAGTTCGGTTCCCAACCCCCAGCAATTCTAGTTTGAACTCTCCTCAATAGCCTTAGCAAATTTTCGCTCCAGGGCATTGGTTCCCCTCGGATTCAAGTGCAAAGCGTCCTTTCTGTAGAGGTCACACTGCCCCAGAAGAGGTCCCACTGATCCAGAAATCTGAATCCCTGCCCCCTGCTCCAATCCCTCAGCCACGAAATTATCCTCCACCTCACTCTATTCCTGTACTTACTGTCATGTGGCACAGGCAGTAATCCCGAGTTACTACCTTTGAGGTTCTGCTTCTCAACTTCTTTCCTAACTCCCTGTCGTCCTTTTTCAGGACCTCCTCCCTTTTCCTACCTATGACGTTGGTACCAATATGTACCACGATCTCTGGCTGTTCTCCTTCGCACTTCAAGATATCGTGGACGCGATCAGAAACATCCCAGACCCTGGCACCTGGCACCTGGGAGGCAAACTATCATCCGCGTTTCATTCCTGCGTCCACAGAATCGCCTAACTGAGCCCGTAACTATACAGTCCCCTATCGCTGCCGCCATCCTCTGACCCACTGGGCCAGACTCTGTACAGAATTGTTTACCCCCAGATAGGCCATCACCTTCCAACAGTACCTATTGTTAAGGGTGACAGCCACTGGGGTACTCTATATTACCTAATTCTTGCCCTTCCCTCTCCTAACTGTTACCCACTTCTCTGTCTCCTGTGGTCCCGGGGTGACTACCTTCCTATGGCTGGGAACAGTGTTACTACTGTGGATAAGGTGTCATTAAAGGTGTTCACTTTGTTCAACAACTCAGAAACTGTCAACGTCATAATCTATAACTTTCCCAGTCAAACATCCTTGGAGTGTTGCCTCTCCAATGCACTGGTACAACTCTGGATAGGGTGCCATTTAATCCCGACCAGTCACACCTTCCCGGAGAACACCATTGATGGAACATAGTAACCCTCACAAGTTATTTTAAAACTTCTGAGAACAATAAACCTAATGCCAAAGATTTCTTGGGTAAGGTTTGACACGTGCTCAGGCAGGCAATGTCGGGAGACCGAATACGTGCAGGCCGGTGGGATCCGATTCATGTGGTGTCATGGTTGGCACTGACACAGCGGGCCGAAGGATCTGCACCTGGCTTTACCTTTCTCTGATCTATGGTGATTTGGAGAATGTTGGCCAAGTGGGGTTGGGTAAATACCTTTGGCGAGACGACAGAATCGTATGTCTGCATTGCTTAAGGACTAGAGCAGCAGAAAATGGCGGATCTGCCCTCGGGCCTGCTGTTTCAGACATAAGAGTCCGTGGTGTTGCTTTTCAGCTTGCAGCTGCGCACCACGAGGCTGTGTGACGTAGGTGTTTTATCCCTCTGGCAGTCTCCTCAGGATTTGCCTCTCCGGGTGGAGTCGAGGGAAGTGGCACCAAAGTTCACTGGATGTTCCAAGGTTCTCATGTAAGGAAACCCTTCGGCTTACACCTTGCAGCTCCCAAGAACCTCAAGAACGATCCCACCTTCCACATTTCCAAACTGAAACCTGCAGATATCATTCCGTTAGCTCCATCACCATCAGTGCGGCTGCCACCCACGTTTGTCCATGGGAAACATACCTTCATCGTAAAATGAATTCTGGACTCGGGAACTGTTCGGCGTGTTCGGGGGAGACTGAGAGGGATCCGAACCCGAGGAAGACTGCTGGGTTCGTGGAATGGACAACTTGGATCCGGCTCTCATCCATGACAACCATCATCATCTCTCCAAGTGGCCGGGGCCGTCAGGATTCGGCCGCAGGGGATGGGGTCCTGTTACGATGCGCAACCAACCACGCCAGCTTCCGAGGTTCAGACGCTCCGATTCTCCGGAATATGGCGAGCTGTCGCGGTTCCTTTAAAGATTCATGGCTGCTCCGCTATTTGACGGTCATGTTTTACCGCCAGGACTTTAATATTGAAAGATCAGCTGAACTCAGTTTGGGTGCTGAAACGTCAGCTTGTCCAGCATCTGGTTATAAACCCTTTCTTCGTTTCAGTCACATATTGGGTTTCGATTCTAGGCTCATTCACCAATCGCAATTCCCAGCTCTTTACTTCACCACCCCACCCGCTTCCTAGTTTCACCAATCACTTTGTATTTCCCTCCCTTCACCAAATTTTAACTCTACTTCTCATCCTTTTCCCCCTGTCCTGCTGAAGGGTCCGGCGCGATACTGCCCTGCTGAGTCCTTGCAGCATTTTGTGTGTGTTAACATTGACCTGGAGAACAAGCGACCTGTGGCATTCACATCACAAATGTGCCACCCTTCAATGAGCAGGACTACTGCTCCCTTCTTCATATTCACTGGTATTTAATCGATGAGATCACATCATTGTATAAAAGAAAATATCAACTGTGCGGCAACAAAGTGTATCTGCGTGGTTGCTTGTCACAGCCAACTGTCCAATGAACTCTGCAGATTCACCACCTGTCCAATGAACTCTGCAGATTCACCAACTGTCCAATGAACTCTGCAGATTCACCACCTGTCCAATGAACTCCGCAGATTCACCACCTGTCCAATGAACTCTGCAGATTCACCGCCTGTCCAATGAACTCCGCAGATTCACCACCTGTCCAATGAACTCTGCTGATTCACCACCTGTCCAATGAACTCTGCAGATTCACCACCTGTCCAATGATCTCCGCAGTTTCACCACCTGTCCAATGAACGCTGCAGATTCACCACCTGTCCAATGAACGCTGCAGATTCACCACCTGTCCAACGAACTCCGCAGATTCACCACCTGTCCAAAGTGCCGCACAATAAACTTCATGAAATGCTGTTATTGGTGTCTTTCCTAAATATTTTTTCCAGGTTAAAAGGGGCAAAGAGAAATGAGTACAGGCATCTCAAACACAAGGTCGGTTTTGCTGGTTCTGCAGGAGAGAACAAATATTTCCTTTGTGACACCAACATATCAAAGTCATGAGCTTTATAAATCAGGCTTCTGGCATTCCACTGTAACAGTTTAATCCCATTAGATACCTTCACAACTAAACTGGGATACAAATCATCACAGCTCCATTTATAGCTTCCCACATAGCACCAGTTACACTCGGATACTTTTCTGCAGCTTTCAGAATAATGTTAATTTCCTCAGTCCGACTAGCTGTCTGATCAGTACAATTCAGCACATCGGTTATAACAGTCACAAATTTCATTTCATTAGCAGTAAATATCGTTAGTAAGGCAAAAGCGATGTGGACGTACATCCACTGACGTCACCGTCTTTTCTCTGAGTGTTAACACTCTAACCTTTTGCAAGGTCACACACATTACTGACGTTCATATGAACTAATCACGGTGTAAGTTCTTTTTTGACAGACAGGCGCCTCAGCCAGTGACAGCTAGTAATGGATACGATAGGCGCCTCCTCATTGGCTGTCAGCATCCGTCGCGGAGTTCAGCGAGTTGCTGTCTTTGGTGGTGTTGGCCAGGCCGTCCCCAACAGCGGGCGTGGTTCTTTTTCGATGTCTTGGTGAGTCGGTCCGGTGGATTTGTGTGCCGGTTGAGGAAGAGTTTTAAACCTGTGATCGAGTGAGGAGTCGAAGCATTTGGACTACAACTTCCATATGGCCTTACGGCCCCGAATGTTCGTCAGCTGCCGCCGACTGAGCGCGGTGACAGGAGTTGTAGTTCATAGTGAAGGTGAGTCCATCGCGTACGGTGAGCAACGGGAGTTGTATTTCTGATGCGAATCGCGTGTTTCTGAGTTACGGACAACAGCTTCAGTTACGAACAATTTGTGTCACGTGTAACCTTTTGCACCAATCTACAATCGCATCGAGATAGTGGACCCTGTGGAGAGGGCGGCAAGAATCAGTGTTGGATCACCCTCAGGTCTGGGATCAGTGCACGGCAATTATCCAGTCTTTTAATGACTCGAGTTCTCCAGTCCCGGCTAGAAAAGCCGCGAATCCTTACTGCGGCTTTCCAGGTTAATCACATCCCTCCTGAGGCGAGCGACCAGAGATACACACAGTCCTCCGGCTGTGGTCTCACCAACACGGAACAGTACAGCGGCTTTCCAGGTTAATCACATCCCTCCTGAGGCGAGCGACCAGAGATGCACACAGTCCTCCGGCTGTGGCCTCACCAACACGGAACAGTACAGCGGCTTTCCAGGTTAATCACATCCCACCTGAGGCGAGCGACCAGAGATACATACAGTCCTCCGGCTGTGGTCTCACCAACACGGAACAGTACAGCGGCTTTCCAGGTTAATCACATCCCTCCTGAGGCGAGCGACCAGAGATACACACAGTCCTCCGCCTGTGGTCTCACCAACACGGAACAGTACAGCGGCTTTCCAGGTTAATCACATCCCACCTGAGGCGAGCGACCAGAGATACATACAGTCCTCCGGCTGTGGTCTCACCAACACGGAACAGTACAGCGGCTTTCCAGGTTAATCACATCCCTCCTGAGGCGAGCGACCAGAGATACATACAGTCCTCCACCTGTGGTCTCACCAACACGGAACAGTACAGCGGCTTTCCAGGTTAATCACATCCCTCCTGAGGCGGGCGACCAGAGTTGCACACAGACCTCCGGCTGTTGTCTCACCAACACGGAACTGTACAGCGGCTTTCCAGGTTAATCACATCCCTCCTGAGGCGGGCGACCAGAGATGCACACAGTCCTCCGGCTGTGGTCTCACCAACACGGAACAGTACAGCAGGGGAACTGGCTCTGCTGCTGACTGTGTTGTTCAGAAACAAATGAATCGGTCATTTCATGCCATAAAAAAAAAATTCCTTCTGACTACTCAAGGTCCACATCCCTCTATTCTCCTCACATTCATGAGATATCTAACAGACTCTATTGCATCTGCCTCCACAACCACCCCTGTCATTCATTCCAGACACCCACCACTGTGTGTATAAAAACAATAAACTTGCAACGCACGTCTCCCTTAAACATTGGAGTCAGGTTTAACATTACTCTATTATATAATTTGTTTTTTTTTACAGCAGTTGTTAGGAAATACATACAAAATTAGGCCAAATCACAAAAGAAATAAACATTGCAAAGGACAGTTTTATTTTGGACTAATGAGGTAGTCCATTAGTCTCGGACTAATGAGGTAGTGTTCCCGCCTTCACCCTGAACACATCCCCTGTGTTCATAACACCTTTCATCCTCAAGCTGTCCACTGTGTCTCTGCCCTTGACCTGCTGACACACCCACATGCTCGATAGGTTATCCCGGAGCAAGATTTATTTCAAGCAGTTCACAATATAACTGGCTCAAATTTCAATAATAGCAAGAATAATTTTCAAAGTTCAAAGCGCAATTATCATTAAAGTGTCTATAAAAGAAACATCCCGGAGATTTGTTACTCTCCCTCCCCGCGCACAATGCACCGACACCTCGAAATCCGTTTGTACCCGCATTCGCCGATGCTCTGATAAATCTGAGCACATCCACAAATACACATGGGCGCAAAATCCTTGTGGGACGCAAATCCGTGTGCCTCCGCAAATCCGGGTTCACGTCCAAACCCACAGACATCCCGACATTCACCTCAGATTATCCCCAATCACGCTGCGACACCCACATGCACGTCAGATGGTCCCTGAGCAAGAATCTTTTCAAACATTTCAGGAAATATCTCCCTCGACATTAAAAATCTGCACGGAGTCCAAAATTCTTCTGCAAATCTTGATACGCCGAGTCAAGCAAAACAGTGTTAAACCCAAATCCGCGTAGACCCCGCGTTCGACAACGCACCGCTGAGACTGTGCACATCACCAACCCTTGCGCCCACCACCATATCTGACAACCCATCGCTGAAGCTCTGCGTATCCCCAAATCAATGTCCGTCCCCAGGTGTACGCACATCGACAAATAAGGGAGCACCCCAAACCCGCTGACAGCCCCACATGCACATTAAAATCTCGCAGAGTAAGAATAATTTCAAACAGTTCATAAACTGAACCATAAAAATTTCCGAGCTGAGATCAAAGTTTAAAAGTATTATTATTGTGTCTATATATGAAAGCAATTTGAGATTGGTCACACTCCAAATCTGCAGAGACCCCACATCCGTGAGGAACCCGAATTCCGTGCGCACCTCCAAATCCGTATGCACCCCCATATCTATCCACATCCCGAAACTACTGATACACCCACATGCAAATTCGATTATCCCAAACAAGAATTATTCCAACAAAATCTCCGTCTCCACCTTAAACTTAGCAAGAACAAAGTTCATAAGTGCATCTACTATTAAAGCATCTATAAATGAAACAACTTTGAGATTCGTCATAACTCTAAAAACGCAGACACCACAAATCGGTCAGAACACCGATATCCGTGTGGAACCCCACCGCAAATCCATCTGTACCCCAAATCCGTGTGGATATTATTAGTTTGACGGTCCTTATGTGTTAGGTTCTCGCTGATTTTATTGCATTTCTCTACTCCACTGCGAATGTCTGCAAGAACACGAATCTCAATGTAGTATAAGTTGACATGTAAGTACTTTAGTAATAAAGTTAATTTCATATTTGAACGGAAGCAAAACACATACGGGCACTGGCACCGGCACAGACATGCGCACAGAGACATGGTATCAGGAACACCACCATTACCGCAGACTCTCCCACAGGCAGAGACAGACAGAGACGCACACAGCGGTTCACCCACACACACAAAAACATTGACACAAATACTGTAGGTATACACAGACACACAAACACATATGCAGACCAATCACAGACAAGCACGCAAAGTTCAACAAATTAACAAACAGATCTGCACACTGAAACCCACTCATAAACAGGCACAGAAATCAGACAAATGCAGACATTTGTCCTGCATTGGTGGGTCCTGGTGAGGTTACAGGGTGTTATGATTAAAACATGCTCACCCCCCAGCTGAGACAGCGGAGTGTGCAGGCCAGGGAGTAGGGTTAGGGGTGGGTCGTGGTGAGTTTACAGGGTGTTATGATTAAAACATGCTCACCCCCCAGTTGAAACAGCCCAGTGTGCAGGCCAGGGGGTAGGGTTAGGGGTGTGCCCTGGTGAGGTTACAGGGTGTTATGATTAAAACATTCTCACCACCCAGCTGAAACAGCGGAGTGTGCAGGCCAGGGAGTAGGGTTAGGGGTGTGTCCTGGTGAGGTTACAGGGTGTTATGATTAAAACATGCGCAGCCCCCAGCTGAGACAGCGGAGTGTGCAGGCCAGGGAGTAGGGTTAGGGGTGGGTCCTGGTGAGGTTACAGGGTGTTATGATTAAAACATGCTCACCCCCCAGCTGAGACAGCGGAGTGTGCAGGCCAGGGAGTAGGGTTAGGGGTGGGTCGTGGTGAGTTTACAGGGTGTTATGATTAAAACATGCTCACCCCCCAGTTGAAACAGCCCAGTGTGCAGGCCAGGGGGTAGGGTTAGGGGTGTGCCCTGGTGAGGTTACAGGGTGTTATGATTAAAACATTCTCACCACCCAGCTGAAACAGCTGAGTGTGCAGGCCAGGGAGTAGGGTTAGGGGTGGGTCCTGGTGAGGTTACAGGGTGTTATGATTAAAAGATGCTCAACCCCCAGCTGAGTGTGCAGGCCAGGGAATAGGGTTAGGGGTGGGTCCTGGTGAGGTTACAGGGTGTTATGATTAAAACATGCTCACCCCCCAGTTGAAACAGCCCAGTGTGCAGGCCAGGGGGTAGGGTTAGGGGTGTGCCCTGGTGAGGTTACAGGGTGTTATGATTAAAACATTCTCACCACCCAGCTGAAACAGCTGAGTGTGCAGGCCAGGGAGTAGGGTTAGGGGTGGGTCCTGGTGAGGTTACAGGGTGTTATGATTAAAACATGCTCACCACCCAGCTGAAACAGCTGAGTGTGCAGGCCAGGGAGTAGGGTTAGGGGTGGGTCCTGGTGAGATTACAGGGTGTTATGATTAAAACATGCTCACCCCCTAGCTGAGACAGCGGAGTGTGCAGGCCAGGGAGTAGGGTTAGGGGTGGGTCCTGGTGAGGTTAAAGGGTGTTATGATTAAAACATGCTCACCCCCAGCTGAGACAGCGGAGTGTGCAGGCCAGGGTGTAGGGTTAGGGGTGTGTCGTGGTGTGGTTACAGGGTGTTATGATTAAAACATGCCCACCCCCAGCTGAGACAGCGGAGTGTGCAGGCCAGGGAGTAGGGTTAGGGGTGGGTCCTGGTGAGGTTACAGGGTGTTATGATTAAAACTTGCTCACCCCCCAGCTGAGACAGCGGAGTGTGCAGGCCAGGGAGTAGGGTTAGCGGTGGGTCCTGGTGAGGTTACAGGGTGTTATGATTAAAACATGCTCACCCCCCTGCTGAGACAGCGGAGTGTGCAGGCCAGGGGGTAGGGTTAGCGGTGGGTCCTGGTGAGGTTACAGGGTGTTATGATTAAAACATGCTCACCCCCCAGCTGAGACAGCGGAGTGTGCAGGGCAGAGAGTAGGGTTAGGTGTGGGCCCTGGTGAGGTTACAGGGTGTTATGATTAAAACATGCTCAGCCCCTCCCAGCTGAGACAGCGGAGTGTGCAGGCCAGGGAGTAGGGTTAGGGGTCGCTCCTGGTGAGGTTACAGGGTGTTATGATTAAAACATGCCCACCCCCAGCTGAGACAGCTGAGTGGGCAGGCCAGGGAGTAGGGTTAGGGGTGGGTCGTGGTGAGGTTACAGGGTGTTATGATTAAAACATGCTCACACCCCAGCTGAGGCAGCGGAGTGTGCAGTCCAGGGAGTAGGGTTAGGGGTGGGTCCTGGTGAGGTTACAGGCTGTTATGTATAAAACATGCCCACCCCCAGCTGAGACAGCGGAGTGTGCAGGCCAGGGAGTAGGGTTATGGGTGGGTCCTGGTGAGGTAACAGGGTGTTATGATTAAAACATGCCCACCCCCAGCTGAGACAGTGGAGTGTGCAGGCCAGGGAGTAGGGTTAGGGGTGGGTCCTGGTGAGGTTACAGGGTGTTATGTTTAAAACATGCCCACCCCCAGCTGAGACAGCGGAGTGTGCAGGCCAGGGAGTAGGGTTAGGGGTGGGTCCTGGTGAGGTTACAGGGTGTTATGATTAAAACATGCCCACACCCAGCTGGGGCTGCTAATTCTGCAGGCCAGGGAGTAGGGTTAGTGGTGGGTCCTGGTGAGGTTACAGGGTGTTATGATTAAAACATGCCCACCCCCAGCTGAGACAGCGGAGTGTGCAGGCCAGGGAGTAGGGTTAGGGGTGGGTCCTGGTGAGGTGACAGGGTGTTATGATTAAAACATGCTCACCCCCAGCTGAGACAGCGGAGTGTGCAGGCCAGGGTGTAGGGTTAGGGGTGGGTCCTGGTGAGGTTACAGGGTGTTATGATTAAAACATGCTCACCCCCCAGCTGAGACAGCGGAGTGTGCAGGCCAGGGAGTAGGGTTAGGGGTGGGTCCTGGTGAGGTTACAGGGTGTTATGATTAAAACATGCTCACCCCCCAGCTGAGACAGCGGAGTGTGCAGGCCAGGGAGTAGGGTTAGGGGTGGGTCCTGGTGAGGTGACAGGGTGTTATGATTAAAACATGCTCACCCCCCAGCTGAGACAGCGGAGTGTGCAGGCCAGGGAGTAGGTTTAGCGGTGGGTCCTGGTCAGGTTACAGGGTGTTATGTTTAAAACATGCCCACCCCCAGCTGAGACAGCGGGGTGTGCAGGCCAGGGAGTAGGGTTAGGGGTGGGTCCTGGTGAGGTTACAGGGTGTTATGATTAAAACATGCTCACCCCCCAGCTGAGACAGCGGAGTGTGCAGGCCAGGGAGTAGGGTTAGGGGTGGGTCCTGGTGAGGTTACAGGGTGTTATGATTAAAACATGCTCACCCCCCAGCTGAGACAACGGAGTGTGCAGGCCAGGGAGTAGGGTTAGGGGTGGGTCCTGGTGAGGTTACAGGGTGTTATGATTAAAACATGCCCACCCCCAGCTGAGACAGCGGAGTGTGCAGGCCAGGGAGTAGGGTTAGGGGTGGATCCTGGTGAGGTTACCGGGTGTTATGATTAAAACATGGTCACCCCCCAGCTGAGACAGCGGAGTGTGCAGGCCAGGGAATAGGGTTAGGGGTGGGTCGTGCTGAGGTTACAGGGTGTTATGATTAAAACATGCCCACCCCCAGCTGAGACAGCGGAGTGTGCAGGCCAGGGAGTAGGGTTAGGAGTGGGTCCTGGTGAGGTTACAGGGTGTTATGATTAAAACATGCGCAACCCCCCAGCTGACACAGCGGAGTGTGCAGGCCAGTGAGTAGGGTTAGGGGTGGGTCCTGGTGAGGTGACAGGGTGTTATGATTAAAACATGCTCACCCCCCAGCTGAGACAGCGGAGTGTGCAGGGCAGGGAGTAGGGTTAGAGGTGGGTCCAGGTGAGGTTACAGGGTGTTATGATTAAAACATGCTCACCCCCCAGCTGAGACAGCGGAGTGTGCAGGCCAGGGAGTAGCTTTAGGGGTGGGTCCTGGTGAGGTTACAGGGTGTTATGATTAGAACATGCTCACCCCCCAGCTGAGACAGCGGAGTGTGCAGGCCAGGGAGTAGCTTTAGGGGTGGGTCCTGGTGAGGTTACAGGGTGTTATGATTAGAACATGCTCACCCCCCAGCTGAGACAGCGGAGTGTGCAGGTCAGGGAGTAGGGTTAGGGGTGGGTCCTGGTGAGGTTACAGGGTGTTATGATTAAAACATGCTCACCCCCCAGCTGAGACAGCGGAGTGTGCAGGCCAGGGAGTAGGGTTAGGGGTAGGTCCTGGTGAGGTTACAGGGTGTTATGATTAAAAAATGCTCACCCCCCAACTGAGACAGCGGAGTGTGCAGGCCAGGGAGTCGGGTTAGGGGTGGGTCGTGGTGGGGTTACAGGGTGTTATGATTAAAACATGCTCACCCCCCAGCTGAGACAGCGGAGTGTGCAGGCCAGGGAGTCGGGTTAGGGGTGGGTCGTGGTGGGGTTACAGGGTGTTATGATTAAAACATTCTCACCCCCCAGCTGAGACAGCGGAGTGTGCAGGCCAGGGAGTAGGGTTAGGGGTGGGTCCTGGTGAGGTTACAGGGTGTTATGATTAAAACATGCTCACCCCCCAGCTGAGACAGCGGAGTGTGCAGGCCAGGGAGTAGGGTTAGGGGTGGGTCGTGGTGAGGTTACAGTGTGTTATGATTAAAACATGCCCACCCCCCAGCTGAGACAGCGGAGTGTGCAGGCCAGGGAGTAGGGTTAGGGGTGGGTCCTGGTGAGTTTACAGGGTGTTATGATTAAAACATGCTCACCCCCTAGCTGAGACAGCGGAGTGTGCAGGCCAGGGAGTAGGGTTAGGGGTGGGTCGTGGTGAGGTTACAGGGTGTTATGATTAAAACATGCTCACCCCCCTGCTGAGACAGCGGAGTGTGCAGGCCAGGGGGTAGGGTTAGGGGTGGGTCCTGGTGAGGTTACAGGGTGTTATGATTAAAACATGCTCACCCCCCAGCTGAGACAGCGGAGTGTGCAGGGCAGAGAGTAGGGTTAGGTGTGGGCCCTGGTGAGGTTACAGGGTGTTATGATTAAAACATGCTCAGCCCCTCCCAGCTGAGACAGCGGAGTGTGCAGGCCAGGGAGTAGGGTTAGGGGTCGCTCCTGGTGAGGTTACAGGGTGTTATGATTAAAACATGCCCACCCCCAGCTGAGACAGCTGAGTGGGCAGGCCAGGGAGTAGGGTTAGGGGTGGGTCGTGGTGAGGTTACAGGGTGTTATGATTAAAACATGCTCACACCCCAGCTGAGGCAGCGGAGTGTGCAGTCCAGGGAGTAGGGTTAGGGGTGGGTCCTGGTGAGGTTACAGGCTGTTATGTTTAAAACATGCCCACCCCCAGCTGAGACAGCTGAGTGTGCAGGCCAGGGAGTAGGGTTATGGGTGGGTCCTGGTGAGGTTACAGGGTGTTATGATTAAAACATGCCCACCCCCAGCTGAGACAGTGGAGTGTGCAGGCCAGGGAGTAGGGTTAGGGGTGGGTCCTGGTGAGGTTACAGGGTGTTATGTTTAAAACATGCCCACCCCCAGCTGAGACAGCGGAGTGTGCAGGCCAGGGAGTAGGGTTAGGGGTGGGTCCTGGTGAGGTTACAGGGTGTTATGATTAAAACATTCCCACCCCCAGCTGAGACAGCGGAGTGTGCAGGCCAGGGAGTAGGGTTAGGGGTGGGTCCTGGTGAGGTGACAGGGTGTTATGATTAAAACATGCTCACCCCCAGCTGAGACAGCGGAGTGTGCAGGCCAGGGTGCAGGGTTAGGGGTGGGTCCTGGTGAGGTTACAGGGTGTTATGATTAAAACATGCTCACCCCCCAGCTGAGACAGCGGAGTGTGCAGGCCAGGGAGTAGGGTTAGGGGTGGGTCCTGGTGAGGTTACAGGGTGTTATGATTAAAACATGCTCACCCCCCAGCTGAGACAGCGGAGTGTGCAGGCCAGGGAGTAGGGTTAGGGGTGGGTCCTGGTGAGGTGACAGGGTGTTATGATTAAAACATGCTCACCCCCCAGCTGAGACAGCGGAGTGTGCAGGCCAGGGAGTAGGTTTAGCGGTGGGTCCTGGTCAGGTTACAGGGTGTTATGTTTAAAACATGCCCACCCCCAGCTGAGACAGCGGGGTGTGCAGGCCAGGGAGTAGGGTTAGGGGTGGGTCCTGGTGAGGTTACAGGGTGTTATGATTAAAACATGCTCACCCCCCAGCTGAGACAGCGGAGTGTGCAGGCCAGGGAGTAGGGTTAGGGGTGGGTCCTGGTGAGGTTACAGGGTGTTATGATTAAAACATGCTCACCCCCCAGCTGAGACAGCGGAGTGTGCAGGGCAGAGAGTAGGGTTAGGTGTGGGCCCTGGTGAGGTTACAGGGTGTTATGATTAAAACATGCTCAGCCCCTCCCAGCTGAGACAGCGGAGTGTGCAGGCCAGGGAGTAGGGTTAGGGGTCGCTCCTGGTGAGGTTACAGGGTGTTATGATTAAAACATGCCCACCCCCAGCTGAGACAGCTGAGTGGGCAGGCCAGGGAGTAGGGTTAGGGGTGGGTCGTGGTGAGGTTACAGGGTGTTATGATTAAAACATGCTCACACCCCAGCTGAGGCAGCGGAGTGTGCAGTCCAGGGAGTAGGGTTAGGGGTGGGTCCTGGTGAGGTTACAGGCTGTTATGTATAAAACATGCCCACCCCCAGCTGAGACAGCGGAGTGTGCAGGCCAGGGAGTAGGGTTATGGGTGGGTCCTGGTGAGGTAACAGGGTGTTATGATTAAAACATGCCCACCCCCAGCTGAGACAGTGGAGTGTGCAGGCCAGGGAGTAGGGTTAGGGGTGGGTCCTGGTGAGGTTACAGGGTGTTATGTTTAAAACATGCCCACCCCCAGCTGAGACAGCGGAGTGTGCAGGCCAGGGAGTAGGGTTAGGGGTGGGTCCTGGTGAGGTTACAGGGTGTTATGATTAAAACATGCCCACACCCAGCTGGGGCTGCTAATTCTGCAGGCCAGGGAGTAGGGTTAGTGGTGGGTCCTGGTGAGGTTACAGGGTGTTATGATTAAAACATGCCCACCCCCAGCTGAGACAGCGGAGTGTGCAGGCCAGGGAGTAGGGTTAGGGGTGGGTCCTGGTGAGGTGACAGGGTGTTATGATTAAAACATGCTCACCCCCAGCTGAGACAGCGGAGTGTGCAGGCCAGGGTGTAGGGTTAGGGGTGGGTCCTGGTGAGGTTACAGGGTGTTATGATTAAAACATGCTCACCCCCCAGCTGAGACAGCGGAGTGTGCAGGCCAGGGAGTAGGGTTAGGGGTGGGTCCTGGTGAGGTTACAGGGTGTTATGATTAAAACATGCTCACCCCCCAGCTGAGACAGCGGAGTGTGCAGGCCAGGGAGTAGGGTTAGGGGTGGGTCCTGGTGAGGTGACAGGGTGTTATGATTAAAACATGCTCACCCCCCAGCTGAGACAGCGGAGTGTGCAGGCCAGGGAGTAGGTTTAGCGGTGGGTCCTGGTCAGGTTACAGGGTGTTATGTTTAAAACATGCCCACCCCCAGCTGAGACAGCGGGGTGTGCAGGCCAGGGAGTAGGGTTAGGGGTGGGTCCTGGTGAGGTTACAGGGTGTTATGATTAAAACATGCTCACCCCCCAGCTGAGACAGCGGAGTGTGCAGGCCAGGGAGTCGGGTTAGGGGTGGGTCGTGGTGGGGTTACAGGGTGTTATGATTAAAACATGCTCACCCCCCAGCTGAGACAGCGGAGTGTGCAGGCCAGGGAGTAGGGTTAGGGGTGGGTCGTGGTGGGGTTACAGGGTGTTATGATTAAAACATGCTCACCCCCAGCTGAGACAGCGGAGTGTGCAGGCCAGGGAGTAGGGTTAGGGGTGGGTCCTGGTGAGGTGACAGGGTGTTATGATTAAAACATGCTCACCCCCCAGCTGAGACAGCGGAGTGTGCAGGCCAGGGAGTAGGTTTAGCGGTGGGTCCTGGTCAGGTTACAGGGTGTTATGTTTAAAACATGCCCACCCCCAGCTGAGACAGCGGGGTGTGCAGGCCAGGGAGTAGGGTTAGGGGTGGGTCCTGGTGAGGTTACAGGGTGTTATGATTAAAACATGCTCACCCCCCAGCTGAGACAGCGGAGTGTGCAGGCCAGGGAGTAGGGTTAGGGGTGGGTCCTGGTGAGGTTACAGGGTGTTATGATTAAAACATGCTCACCCCCCAGCTGAGACAGCGGAGTGTGCAGGCCAGGGAGTCGGGTTAGGGGTGGGTCGTGGTGGGGTTACAGGGTGTTATGATTAAAACATGCTCACCCCCCAGCTGAGACAGCGGAGTGTGCAGGCCAGGGAGTAGGGTTAGGGGTGGGTCGTGGTGGGGTTACAGGGTGTTATGATTAAAACATTCTCACCCCCCAGCTGAGACAGCGGAGTGTGCAGGCCAGGGAGTAGGGTTAGGGGTGGGTCCTGGTGAGGTTACAGGGTGTTATGATTAAAACATGCTCACCCCCCAGCTGAGACAGCGGAGTGTGCAGGCCAGGGAGTAGGGTTAGGGGTGGTTCCTGGTGAGGTTACAGTGTGTTATGATTAAAACATACTCACCCCCCAGCTGAGACAGCGGAGTGTGCAGGCCAGGGAGTAGTGTTAGGGGCGGGTCCTGGTGAGGTTACAGGGTGTTATGATTAAAACATGCTCACCCCCCAGCTGAGACAGCGGAGTGTGCAGGCCAGGGAGTAGGGTTAGGGGTGGTTCCTGGTGAGGTTACAGTGTGTTATGATTAAAACATACTCACCCCCCAGCTGAGACAGCGGAGTGTGCAGGCCAGGGAGTAGGGTTAGGGGTGGGTCGTGGTGAGGTTACAGGGTGTTATGATTAAAACATGCTCACCCCCCTGCTGAGACAGCGGAGTGTGCAGGCCAGGGGGTAGGGTTAGCGGTGGGTCCTGGTGAGGTTACAGGGTGTTATGATTAAAACATGCTCACCCCCCAGCTGAGACAGCGGAGTGTGCAGGGCAGAGAGTAGGGTTAGGTGTGGGCCCTGGTGAGGTTACAGGGTGTTATGATTAAAACATGCTCAGCCCCTCCCAGCTGAGACAGCGGAGTGTGCAGGCCAGGGAGTAGGGTTAGGGGTCGCTCCTGGTGAGGTTACAGGGTGTTATGATTAAAACATGCCCACCCCCAGCTGAGACAGCTGAGTGGGCAGGCCAGGGAGTACGGTTAGGGGTGGGTCGTGGTGAGGTTACAGGGTGTTATGATTAAAACATGCTCACACCCCAGCTGAGGCAGCGGAGTGTGCAGTCCAGGGAGTAGGGTTAGGGGTGGGTCCTGGTGAGGTTACAGGCTGTTATGTTTAAAACATGCCCACCCCCAGCTGAGACAGCTGAGTGTGCAGGCCAGGGAGTAGGGTTATGGGTGGGTCCTGGTGAGGTTACAGGGTGTTATGATTAAAACATGCCCACCCCCAGCTGAGACAGTGGAGTGTGCAGGCCAGGGAGTAGGGTTAGGGGTGGGTCCTGGTGAGGTTACAGGGTGTTATGTTTAAAACATGCCCACCCCCAGCTGAGACAGCGGAGTGTGCAGGCCAGGGAGTAGGGTTAGGGGTGGGTCCTGGTGAGGTTACAGGGTGTTATGATTAAAACATTCCCACCCCCAGCTGAGACAGCGGAGTGTGCAGGCCAGGGAGTACGGTTAGGGGTGGGTCCTGGTGAGGTGACAGGGTGTTATGATTAAAACATGCTCACCCCCAGCTG
Source organism: Hemitrygon akajei (assembly GCF_048418815.1). Taxonomy (NCBI): domain Eukaryota; kingdom Metazoa; phylum Chordata; class Chondrichthyes; order Myliobatiformes; family Dasyatidae; genus Hemitrygon; species Hemitrygon akajei. The sequence goes on from NW_027331956.1 coordinate 300,090, forward strand.
AGACAGCGGAGTGTGCAGGCCAGGGTGTAGGGTTAGGGGTGGGTCCTGGTGAGGTTACAGGGTGTTATGATTAAAACATGCTCACCCCCCAGCTGAGACAGCGGAGTGTGCAGGCCAGGGAGTAGGGTTAGGGGTGGGTCCTGGTGAGGTTACAGGGTGTTATGATTAAAACATGCTCACCCCCCAGCTGAGACAGCGGAGTGTGCAGGGCAGAGAGTAGGGTTAGGTGTGGGCCCTGGTGAGGTTACAGGGTGTTATGATTAAAACATGCTCAGCCCCTCCCAGCTGAGACAGCGGAGTGTGCAGGCCAGGGAGTAGGGTTAGGGGTCGCTCCTGGTGAGGTTACAGGGTGTTATGATTAAAACATGCCCACCCCCAGCTGAGACAGCTGAGTGGGCAGGCCAGGGAGTAGGGTTAGGGGTGGGTCGTGGTGAGGTTACAGGGTGTTATGATTAAAACATGCTCACACCCCAGCTGAGGCAGCGGAGTGTGCAGTCCAGGGAGTAGGGTTAGGGGTGGGTCCTGGTGAGGTTACAGGCTGTTATGTATAAAACATGCCCACCCCCAGCTGAGACAGCGGAGTGTGCAGGCCAGGGAGTAGGGTTATGGGTGGGTCCTGGTGAGGTAACAGGGTGTTATGATTAAAACATGCCCACCCCCAGCTGAGACAGTGGAGTGTGCAGGCCAGGGAGTAGGGTTAGGGGTGGGTCCTGGTGAGGTTACAGGGTGTTATGTTTAAAACATGCCCACCCCCAGCTGAGACAGCGGAGTGTGCAGGCCAGGGAGTAGGGTTAGGGGTGGGTCCTGGTGAGGTTACAGGGTGTTATGATTAAAACATGCTCACCCCCCAGCTGAGACAGCGGAGTGTGCAGGCCAGGGAGTAGGGTTAGGGGTGGGTCCTGGTGAGGTTACAGGGTGTTATGATTAAAACATGCTCACCCCCCAGCTGAGACAGCGGAGTGTGCAGGCCAGGGAGTAGGGTTAGGGGTGGGTCCTGGTGAGGTGACAGGGTGTTATGATTAAAACATGCTCACCCCCCAGCTGAGACAGCGGAGTGTGCAGGCCAGGGAGTAGGTTTAGCGGTGGGTCCTGGTCAGGTTACAGGGTGTTATGTTTAAAACATGCCCACCCCCAGCTGAGACAGCGGGGTGTGCAGGCCAGGGAGTAGGGTTAGGGGTGGGTCCTGGTGAGGTTACAGGGTGTTATGATTAAAACATGCTCACCCCCCAGCTGAGACAGCGGAGTGTGCAGGCCAGGGAGTAGGGTTAGGGGTGGGTCCTGGTGAGGTTACAGGGTGTTATGATTAAAACATGCTCACCCCCCAGCTGAGACAACGGAGTGTGCAGGCCAGGGAGTAGGGTTAGGGGTGGGTCCTGGTGAGGTTACAGGGTGTTATGATTAAAACATGCCCACCCCCAGCTGAGACAGCGGAGTGTGCAGGCCAGGGAGTAGGGTTAGGGGTGGATCCTGGTGAGGTTACCGGGTGTTATGATTAAAACATGGTCACCCCCCAGCTGAGACAGCGGAGTGTGCAGGCCAGGGAGTAGGGTTAGGGGTGGGTCCTGGTGGGGTTACAGGGTGTTATGATTAAAACATGCTCACCCCCCAGCTGACACAGCTGAGTGTGCAGGCCAGGGAGTAGGGTTAGGGGTGGGTCCTGGTGAGGTTACAGGGTGTTATGATTAAAACATGCTCACCCCCTCCCAGCTGAGACAGCGGAGTGTGCAGGCCAGGGAGTAGGGTTAGGGGTGGGTCGTGCTGAGGTTACAGGGTGTTATGATTAAAACATGCGCAACCCCCCAGCTGACACAGCGGAGTGTGCAGGCCAGTGAGTAGGGTTAGGGGTGGGTCCTGGTGAGGTGACAGGGTGTTATGATTAAAACATGCTCACCCCCCAGCTGAGACAGCGGAGTGTGCAGGGCAGGGAGTAGGGTTAGAGGTGGGTCCAGGTGAGGTTACAGGGTGTTATGATTAAAACATGCTCACCCCCCAGCTGAGACAGCGGAGTGTGCAGGCCAGGGAGTAGCTTTAGGGGTGGGTCCTGGTGAGGTTACAGGGTGTTATGATTAGAACATGCTCACCCCCCAGCTGAGACAGCGGAGTGTGCAGGCCAGGGAGTAGGGTTAGGGGTGGGTCCTGTTGAGGTTACAGGGTGTTATGATTAAAACATGCTCACCCCCCAGTGAGACAGCGGAGTGTGCAGGCCAGGGAGTAGGGTTAGGGGTGGGTCCTGGTGAGGTTACAGGGTGTTATGATTAAAACATGCTCACCCCCCCAGCTGAGACAGCGGATTGTGCAGGCCAGGGAGTAGGGTTAGGGGTGGGTCCTGTTGGGGTTACAGGGTGTTATGATTAAAACATGCTCACCCCCCAGCTGAGACAGCGGAGTGTGCAGGCCAGGGAGTAGGGTTAGGGGTAGGTCCTGGTGAGGTTACAGGGTGTTATGATTAAAAAATGCTCACCCCCCAACTGAGACAGCGGAGTGTGCAGGCCAGGGAGTCGGGTTAGGGGTGGGTCGTGGTGGGGTTACAGGGTGTTATGATTAAAACATGCTCACCCCCCAGCTGAGACAGCGGAGTGTGCAGGCCAGGGAGTAGGGTTAGGGGTGGGTCGTGGTGGGGTTACAGGGTGTTATGATTAAAACATTCTCACCCCCCAGCTGAGACAGCGGAGTGTGCAGGCCAGGGAGTAGGGTTAGGGGTGGGTCCTGGTGAGGTTACAGGGTGTTATGATTAAAACATGCTCACCCCCCAGCTGAGACAGCGGAGTGTGCAGGCCAGGGAGTAGGGTTAGGGGTGGGTCGTGGTGAGGTTACAGTGTGTTATGATTAAAACATGCCCACCCCCCAGCTGAGACAGCGGAGTGTGCAGGCCAGGGAGTAGGGTTAGGGGTGGGTCCTGGTGAGTTTACAGGGTGTTATGATTAAAACATGCTCACCCCCTAGCTGAGACAGCGGAGTGTGCAGGCCAGGGAGTAGGGTTAGGGGTGGGTCGTGGTGAGGTTACAGGGTGTTATGATTAAAACATGCTCACTCCCCTGCTGAGACAGCGGAGTGTGCAGGCCAGGGGGTAGGGTTAGCGGTGGGTCCTGGTGAGGTTACAGGGTGTTATGATTAAAACATGCTCACCCCCCAGCTGAGACAGCGGAGTGTGCAGGGCAGAGAGTAGGGTTAGGTGTGGGCCCTGGTGAGGTTACAGGGTGTTATGATTAAAACATGCTCAGCCCCTCCCAGCTGAGACAGCGGAGTGTGCAGGCCAGGGAGTAGGGTTAGGGGTCGCTCCTGGTGAGGTTACAGGGTGTTATGATTAAAACATGCCCACCCCCAGCTGAGACAGCTGAGTGGGCAGGCCAGGGAGTAGGGTTAGGGGTGGGTCGTGGTGAGGTTACAGGGTGTTATGATTAAAACATGCTCACACCCCAGCTGAGGCAGCGGAGTGTGCAGTCCAGGGAGTAGGGTTAGGGGTGGGTCCTGGTGAGGTTACAGGCTGTTATGTTTAAAACATGCCCACCCCCAGCTGAGACAGCTGAGTGTGCAGGCCAGGGAGTAGGGTTATGGGTGGGTCCTGGTGAGGTTACAGGGTGTTATGATTAAAACATGCCCACCCCCAGCTGAGACAGTGGAGTGTGCAGGCCAGGGAGTAGGGTTAGGGGTGGGTCCTGGTGAGGTTACAGGGTGTTATGTTTAAAACATGCCCACCCCCAGCTGAGACAGCGGAGTGTGCAGGCCAGGGAGTAGGGTTAGGGGTGGGTCCTGGTGAGGTTACAGGGTGTTATGATTAAAACATTCCCACCCCCAGCTGAGACAGCGGAGTGTGCAGGCCAGGGAGTAGGGTTAGGGGTGGGTCCTGGTGAGGTGACAGGGTGTTATGATTAAAACATGCTCACCCCCAGCTGAGACAGCGGAGTGTGCAGTCCAGGGAGTAGGGTTAGGGGTGGGTCCTGGTGAGGTTACAGGCTGTTATGTTTAAAACATGCCCACCCCCAGCTGAGACAGCTGAGTGTGCAGGCCAGGGAGTAGGGTTATGGGTGGGTCCTGGTGAGGTTACAGGGTGTTATGATTAAAACATGCCCACCCCCAGCTGAGACAGTGGAGTGTGCAGGCCAGGGAGTAGGGTTAGGGGTGGGTCCTGGTGAGGTTACAGGGTGTTATGTTTAAAACATGCCCACCCCCAGCTGAGACAGCGGAGTGTGCAGGCCAGGGAGTAGGGTTAGGGGTGGGTCCTGGTGAGGTTACAGGGTGTTATGATTAAAACATTCCCACCCCCAGCTGAGACAGCGGAGTGTGCAGGCCAGGGAGTAGGGTTAGGGGTGGGTCCTGGTGAGGTGACAGGGTGTTATGATTAAAACATGCTCACCCCCAGCTGAGACAGCGGAGTGTGCAGGCCAGGGTGTAGGGTTAGGGGTGGGTCCTGGTGAGGTTACAGGGTGTTATGATTAAAACATGCTCACCCCCCAGCTGAGACAGCGGAGTGTGCAGGCCAGGGAGTAGGGTTAGGGGTGGGTCCTGGTGAGGTTACAGGGTGTTATGATTAAAACATGCTCACCCCCCAGCTGAGACAGCGGAGTGTGCAGGCCAGGGAGTAGGGTTAGGGGTAGGTCCTGGTGAGGTGACAGGGTGTTATGATTAAAACATGCTCACCCCCCAGCTGAGACAGCGGAGTGTGCAGGCCAGGGAGTAGGTTTAGCGGTGGGTCCTGGTCAGGTTACAGGGTGTTATGTTTAAAACATGCCCACCCCCAGCTGAGACAGCGGGGTGTGCAGGCCAGGGAGTAGGGTTAGGGGTGGGTCCTGGTGAGGTTACAGGGTGTTATGATTAAAACATGCTCACCCCCCAGCTGAGACAGCGGAGTGTGCAGGCCAGGGAGTAGGGTTAGGGGTGGGTCCTGGTGAGGTTACAGGGTGTTATGATTAAAACATGCTCACCCCCCAGCTGAGACAGCGGAGTGTGCAGGGCAGAGAGTAGGGTTAGGTGTGGGCCCTGGTGAGGTTACAGGGTGTTATGATTAAAACATGCTCAGCCCCTCCCAGCTGAGACAGCGGAGTGTGCAGGCCAGGGAGTAGGGTTAGGGGTCGCTCCTGGTGAGGTTACAGGGTGTTATGATTAAAACATGCCCACCCCCAGCTGAGACAGCTGAGTGGGCAGGCCAGGGAGTAGGGTTAGGGGTGGGTCGTGGTGAGGTTACAGGGTGTTATGATTAAAACATGCTCACACCCCAGCTGAGGCAGCGGAGTGTGCAGTCCAGGGAGTAGGGTTAGGGGTGGGTCCTGGTGAGGTTACAGGCTGTTATGTATAAAACATGCCCACCCCCAGCTGAGACAGCGGAGTGTGCAGGCCAGGGAGTAGGGTTATGGGTGGGTCCTGGTGAGGTAACAGGGTGTTATGATTAAAACATGCCCACCCCCAGCTGAGACAGTGGAGTGTGCAGGCCAGGGAGTAGGGTTAGGGGTGGGTCCTGGTGAGGTTACAGGGTGTTATGTTTAAAACATGCCCACCCCCAGCTGAGACAGCGGAGTGTGCAGGCCAGGGAGTAGGGTTAGGGGTGGGTCCTGGTGAGGTTACAGGGTGTTATGATTAAAACATGCTCACCCCCCAGCTGAGACAGCGGAGTGTGCAGGCCAGGGAGTAGGGTTAGGGGTGGGTCCTGGTGAGGTTACAGGGTGTTATGATTAAAACATGCTCACCCCCCAGCTGAGACAGCGGAGTGTGCAGGCCAGGGAGTAGGGTTAGGGGTGGGTCCTGGTGAGGTGACAGGGTGTTATGATTAAAACATGCTCACCCCCCAGCTGAGACAGCGGAGTGTGCAGGCCAGGGAGTAGGTTTAGCGGTGGGTCCTGGTCAGGTTACAGGGTGTTATGTTTAAAACATGCCCACCCCCAGCTGAGACAGCGGGGTGTGCAGGCCAGGGAGTAGGGTTAGGGGTGGGTCCTGGTGAGGTTACAGGGTGTTATGATTAAAACATGCTCACCCCCCAGCTGAGACAGCGGAGTGTGCAGGCCAGGGAGTAGGGTTAGGGGTGGGTCCTGGTGAGGTTACAGGGTGTTATGATTAAAACATGCTCACCCCCCAGCTGAGACAACGGAGTGTGCAGGCCAGGGAGTAGGGTTAGGGGTGGGTCCTGGTGAGGTTACAGGGTGTTATGATTAAAACATGCCCACCCCCAGCTGAGACAGCGGAGTGTGCAGGCCAGGGAGTAGGGTTAGGGGTGGATCCTGGTGAGGTTACCGGGTGTTATGATTAAAACATGGTCACCCCCCAGCTGAGACAGCGGAGTGTGCAGGCCAGGGAATAGGGTTAGGGGTGGGTCGTGCTGAGGTTACAGGGTGTTATGATTAAAACATGCGCAACCCCCCAGCTGACACAGCGGAGTGTGCAGGCCAGTGAGTAGGGTTAGGGGTGGGTCCTGGTGAGGTGACAGGGTGTTATGATTAAAACATGCTCACCCCCCAGCTGAGACAGCGGAGTGTGCAGGGCAGGGAGTAGGGTTAGAGGTGGGTCCAGGTGAGGTTACAGGGTGTTATGATTAAAACATGCTCACCCCCCAGCTGAGACAGCGGAGTGTGCAGGCCAGGGTGTAGGGTTAGGGGTGGGTCCTGGTGAGGTTACAGGGTGTTATGATTAAAACATGCTCACCCCCAGCTGAGACAGCGGAGTGTGCAGGCCAGGGAGTAGCTTTAGGGGTGGGTCCTGGTGAGGTTACAGGGTGTTATGATTAGAACATGCTCACCCCCCAGCTGAGACAGCGGAGTGTGCAGGCCAGGGAGTAGCTTTAGGGGTGGGTCCTGGTGAGGTTACAGGGTGTTATGATTAGAACATGCTCACCCCCCAGCTGAGACAGCGGAGTGTGCAGGTCAGGGAGTAGGGTTAGGGGTGGGTCCTGGTGAGGTTACAGGGTGTTATGATTAAAACATGCTCACCCCCCAGCTGAGACAGCGGAGTGTGCAGGGCAGGGAGTAGGGTTAGAGGTGGGTCCAGGTGAGGTTACAGGGTGTTATGATTAAAACATGCTCACCCCCCAGCTGAGACAGCGGAGTGTGCAGGCCAGGGAGTAGCTTTAGGGGTGGGTCCTGGTGAGGTTACAGGGTGTTATGATTAGAACATGCTCACCCCCCAGCTGAGACAGCGGAGTGTGCAGGCCAGGGAGTAGCTTTAGGGGTGGGTCCTGGTGAGGTTACAGGGTGTTATGATTAGAACATGCTCACCCCCCAGCTGAGACAGCGGAGTGTGCAGGTCAGGGAGTAGGGTTAGGGGTGGGTCCTGGTGAGGTTACAGGGTGTTATGATTAAAACATGCTCACCCCCCAGCTGAGACAGCGGAGTGTGCAGGCCAGGGAGTAGGGTTAGGGGTAGGTCCTGGTGAGGTTACAGGGTGTTATGATTAAAAAATGCTCACCCCCCAACTGAGACAGCGGAGTGTGCAGGCCAGGGAGTCGGGTTAGGGGTGGGTCGTGGTGGGGTTACAGGGTGTTATGATTAAAACATGCTCACCCCCCAGCTGAGACAGCGGAGTGTGCAGGCCAGGGAGTAGGGTTAGGGGTGGGTCGTGGTGAGGTTACAGTGTGTTATGATTAAAACATGCCCACCCCCCAGCTGAGACAGCGGAGTGTGCAGGCCAGGGAGTAGGGTTAGGGGTGGGTCCTGGTGAGTTTACAGGGTGTTATGATTAAAACATGCTCACCCCCTAGCTGAGACAGCGGAGTGTGCAGGCCAGGGAGTAGGGTTAGGGGTGGGTCGTGGTGAGGTTACAGGGTGTTATGATTAAAACATGCTCACTCCCCTGCTGAGACAGCGGAGTGTGCAGGCCAGGGGGTAGGGTTAGCGGTGGGTCCTGGTGAGGTTACAGGGTGTTATGATTAAAACATGCTCACCCCCCAGCTGAGACAGCGGAGTGTGCAGGGCAGAGAGTAGGGTTAGGTGTGGGCCCTGGTGAGGTTACAGGGTGTTATGATTAAAACATGCTCAGCCCCTCCCAGCTGAGACAGCGGAGTGTGCAGGCCAGGGAGTAGGGTTAGGGGTCGCTCCTGGTGAGGTTACAGGGTGTTATGATTAAAACATGCCCACCCCCAGCTGAGACAGCTGAGTGGGCAGGCCAGGGAGTAGGGTTAGGGGTGGGTCGTGGTGAGGTTACAGGGTGTTATGATTAAAACATGCTCACACCCCAGCTGAGGCAGCGGAGTGTGCAGTCCAGGGAGTAGGGTTAGGGGTGGGTCCTGGTGAGGTTACAGGCTGTTATGTTTAAAACATGCCCACCCCCAGCTGAGACAGCTGAGTGTGCAGGCCAGGGAGTAGGATTATGGGTGGGTCCTGGTGAGGTTACAGGGTGTTATGATTAAAACATGCCCACCCCCAGCTGAGACAGTGGAGTGTGCAGGCCAGGGAGTAGGGTTAGGGGTGGGTCCTGGTGAGGTTACAGGGTGTTATGTTTAAAACATGCCCACCCCCAGCTGAGACAGCGGAGTGTGCAGGCCAGGGAGTAGGGTTAGGGGTGGGTCCTGGTGAGGTTACAGGGTGTTATGATTAAAACATTCCCACCCCCAGCTGAGACAGCGGAGTGTGCAGGCCAGGGAGTAGGGTTAGGGGTGGGTCCTGGTGAGGTGACAGGGTGTTATGATTAAAACATGCTCACCCCCAGCTGAGACAGCGGAGTGTGCAGGCCAGGGTGTAGGGTTAGGGGTGGGTCCTGGTGAGGTTACAGGGTGTTATGATTAAAACATGCTCACCCCCCAGCTGAGACAGCGGAGTGTGCAGGCCAGGGAGTAGGGTTAGGGGTGGGTCCTGGTGAGGTTACATGGTGTTATGATTAAAACATGCTCACCCCCCCAGCTGAGACAGCGGAGTGTGCAGGCCAGGGAGTAGGGTTAGGGGCGGGTCGTGGTGGGGTTACAGGGTGTTATGATTAAAACATGCTCACCCCCCAGCTGAGACAGCGGAGTGTGCAGGCCAGGGAGTAGGGTTAGGGGTGGGTCCTGGTGAGGTTACAGGGTGTTATGATTAAAACATGCTCACCCCCCAGCTGAGACAGCGGAGTGTGCAGGCCAGGGAGTAGGGTTAGGGGTGGGTCCTGGTGAGGTGACAGGGTGTTATGATTAAAACATGCTCACCCCCCAGCTGAGACAGCGGAGTGTGCAGGCCAGGGAGTAGGTTTAGCGGTGGGTCCTGGTCAGGTTACAGGGTGTTATGTTTAAAACATGCCCACCCCCAGCTGAGACAGCGGGGTGTGCAGGCCAGGGAGTAGGGTTAGGGGTGGGTCCTGGTGAGGTTACAGGGTGTTATGATTAAAACATGCTCACCCCCCAGCTGAGACAGCGGAGTGTGCAGGCCAGGGAGTAGGGTTAGGGGTGGGTCCTGGTGAGGTTACAGGGTGTTATGATTAAAACATGCTCACCCCCCAGCTGAGACAACGGAGTGTGCAGGCCAGGGAGTAGGGTTAGGGGTGGGTCCTGGTGTGGTTACAGGGTGTTATGATTAAAACATGCCCACCCCCAGCTGAGACAGCGGAGTGTGCAGGCCAGGGAGTAGGGTTAGGGGTGGATCCTGGTGAGGTTACCGGGTGTTATGATTAAAACATGGTCACCCCCCAGCTGAGACAGCGGAGTGTGCAGGCCAGGGGGTAGGGTTAGGGGTGGGTCGTGCTGAGGTTACAGGGTGTTATGATTAAAACATGCGCAACCCCCCAGCTGACACAGCGGAGTGTGCAGGCCAGTGAGTAGGGTTAGGGGTGGGTCCTGGTGAGGTGACAGGGTGTTATGATTAAAACATGCTCATCCCCCAGCTGAGACAGCGGAGTGTGCAGGGCAGGGAGTAGGGTTAGGGGTGGGTCCCGGTGAGGTTACAGGGTGTTATGATTAAAACATGCTCACCCCCCAGCTGAGACAGCGGAGTGTGCAGGCCAGGGAGTAGGGTTAGGGGTGGGTCCTGGTGAGGTTACAGGGTGTTATGATTAAAACATGCTCACCCCCCAGCTGAGACAGCGGAGTCTGCAGGCCAGGGAGTAGGGTTAGGGGTAGGTCCTGGTGAGGTTACAGGGTGTTATGATTAAAAAATGCTCACCCCCCAACTGAGACAGCGGAGTGTGCAGGCCAGGGAGTAGGTTTAGGGGTGGGTCGTGGTGGGGTTACAGGGTGTTATGATTAAAACATGCTCACCCCCCAGCTGAGACAGCGGAGTGTGCAGGCCAGGGAGTAGGGTTAGGGGTGGGTCGTGGTGGGGTTACAGGGTGTTATGATTAAAACATGCTCACCCCCCAGCTGAGACAGCGGAGTGTGCAGGCCAGGGAGTAGGGTTAGGGGTGGGTCCTGGTGAGGTTACAGGGTGTTATGATTAAAACATGCTCACCCCCCAGCTGAGACAGCGGAGTGTGCAGGCCAGGGAGTAGGGTTAGGGGTGGGTCCTGGTGAGGTTACAGGGTGTTATGATTAAAACATGCTCCCCCCCAGCTGAGACAGCGGAGTGTGCAGGCCAGGGAGTAGGGTTACGGGTGGGTCCTGGTGAGGTTACAGGGTGTTATGATTAAAACATGCTCACCCCCCAGCTGAGACAGCGGAGTGCGCAGGCCAGGGAGTAGGGTTAGGGGTGGGTCCTGGTGAGGTTACAGGGTGTTATGATTAAAACATGCTCACCCCCAGCTGAGACAGCGGAGTGTGCAGGCCAGGGAGTAGGGTTAGGGGTGGGTCCTGGTGAGGTTACAGGGTGTTATGATTAAAACATGCTCACCCCCAGCTGAGACAGCGGAGTGTGCAGGCCAGGGAGTAGGGTTAGGGGTGGGTCCTGGTGAGGTTACAGGGTGTTATGATTAAAACATGCTCACCCCCAGCTGAGACAGCGGAGTGTGCAGGCCAGGGAGTAGGGTTAGGGGTGGGTCCTGGTGAGGTTACAGGGTGTTATGATTAAAACATACTCACCCCCCAGCTGAGACAGCGGAGTGTTCAGGCCAGGGAGTAGGGTTAGGGGTGGGTCCTGGTGAGTTTACAGGGTGTTATGATTAAAACATGCTCACCCCCTAGCTGAGACAGCGGAGTGTGCAGGCCAGGGAGTAGGGTTAGGGGTGGGTCGTGGTGAGGTTACAGGGTGTTATGATTAAAACATGCTCACCCCCAGCTGAGACAGCGAAGTGTGCAGGCCAGGGAGTAGGGTTAGGTGTGGGTCCTGGTGAGGTTACAGGGTGTTATGATTAAAACATGCTCACCCCCAGCTAAGACAGCGGAGTGTGCAGGCCAGGGAGTAGGGTTAGGGGTGGGTCCTGGTGAGGTTACAGGGTGTTATGATTAAAACATGCCCACTCTCCACCTGAGACAGCGGAGTGTGCAGGCCAGGGAGTAGGGTTAGTGGTGGGTCCTGGTGAGGTTACAGGGTGTTATGATTAAAACATGCTCACCCCCCAGCTCAGACAGCGGAGTGTGCAGGCCAGGGAGTAGGGTTAGGGGTGGGTCCTGGTGATGTTACAGGGTGTTATGATTAAAACAATCTCACCCCCCAGCTGAGACAGCGGAGTGTGCAGGCCAGGGAGTCGGGTTAGGGGTGGGTCGTGGTGAGGTTACAGGGTGTTATGATTAAAACATGCTCACCCCCAACTGAGACAGCTGAGTGTGCAGGCCAGGGAGTCGGGTTAGGGGTGGGTCGTGGTGAGGTTACAGGGTGTTATGATTAAAACATGCTCACCCCCCAGCTGAGACAGCGGAGTGTGCAGGCCAGGGAGTAGGGTTAGGGGTGGGTCCTGGTGAGGTTACGGGGTGTTATGATTAAAACATGCTCACCCCCCAGCTGAGACAGCGGAGTGTGCAGGCCAGGGAGCAGGGTTAGGGGTGGGTCCTGGTGAGGTTACAGGGTGTTATGATTAAAACATGGTCACCCCCCAGCTGAGACAGCGGAGTGTGCAGGCCAAGGAGTAGGGTTAGGGGTGGGTCCTGGTGAGGTTACAGGGTGTTATGATTAAAACATGCTCACCCCCAGCTGAGACAGCGGAGTGTGCAGGCCAGGGAGTCGGGTAAGGTGTGGGTCGTGGTGAGGTTACAGGGAGTTATGATTAAAACATGCTCACCCCCCAGCTGAGACAGCGGAGTGTGCAGGCCAGGGAGTAGGGTTAGGGGTGGGTCCTGGTGAGGTTACAGGGAGTTATGATTAAAACATGCTCACCCCCCAGCTGAGACATTGGAGTTTGCAGGCCAGGGAGTTGGGTTAGGGGTGGGTCGTGGTGGGGTTACAGGGTGTTATGATTAAAACATGCTCACCCCCAGCTGAGACAGCGGAGTGTGCAGGCCAGGGTGTAGGGTTAGGGGTGGGTCCTGGTGAGGTTACAGGGTGTTATGATTAAAACATGCTCACCCCCAGCTGAGACAGCGGAGTGTGCAGGCCAGGGAGTAGGGTTAGGGGTGGGTCCTGGTGAGGTTACAGGGTGTTATGATTAAAACATGCTCACCCCCCAGCTGAGACAGCGGAGTGTGCGGGCCAGGGAGTAGGGTTAGGGGTGGGTCCTGGTGAGGTTACAGGGTGTTATGATTAATACATGCTCACCCCCCTCCCCCAGCTGAGACAGCGGAGTGTGCAGGCCAGGGAGTAGGGTTAGGGGTGGGTCCTGGTGAGGTTACAGGGTGTTATGATTAAAACATGCTCACCCCCAGCTGAGACAGCGGAGTGTGCAGGCCAGGGAGTCGGGTAAGGTGTGGGTCGTGGTGAGGTTACAGGGTGTTATGATTAAAACATGCTCACCCCCCAGCTGAGACAGCGGAGTGTGCAGGCCAGGGACTAGGGTTAGGGGTGGGTCCTGGTGAGGTTACAGGGTGTTATGATTAAAACATGCTCACCCCCCAGCTGAGGCAGCGGAGTGTGCAGGCCAGGGAGTAGGGTTAGGGGCGGGTCCTGGTGGGGTTACAGGGTGTTATGATTAAAACATGCTCACCCCCTCCCCCAGCTGAGACAGCGGAGTGTGCAGGCCAGGGAGTAGGGTTAGGGGTGGGTCGTGGTGAGGTTACAGGTTGTTATGATTAAAACATGCTCACAATGAGGCAACAGTTTATCTTTTTTTCAGAGCAAACATTTATTTCAATGGTGATGAACGTAGACATATTTTTGACCCAGGATAAAATTTGGAATACCCCCGGTACCCTGAGGGGGGTTAGTGATAATCAGGAAAGATGGATCAAGTTATATTCAAAGCAACACCTACAAAATACTGAAGGAACTCAGCAGTCCAGGAAGCTTCTGTAGAAAAGAGTATTGTCGACTTTTCGGGCCGAATCTCTTGATCAGGACTTGGAAGAAGAAAGAGAATTTAGAGCAAGAAGACGCGGGGAGGTGTGAGGAGTGAAGAAGGCGGTAAATGTGGTAGGAGATAAGTGAAAGCGGAAGTGTGGCGGGGTGAAGTGAGTTTGTGAAAGAGATAAATAGAGAGAGAAAAATTTGATAGGAAAGGGTACAAGATCATGGAAAAAAGGGTAAGGGCGAGAGGAAGGGAGTTGATCGGCAGATAAGGAGATAAGGAGAGAGGGAGACAGGAATGGGGGATGGTGAAGAGGGTGCAGATTGACGGAAAGTTCCAGCGATCAATATTCACGGCATCCGGTTGGATCCCACCCAGACGGAACATAAAGTATTGCTCCTCCAACCTGAGTGGCATCATCGCACTGGATAGGAGGCCATTGACTGACGTGTCGGAATGGGAATGGGAAGTAGGATTGAAATGCGAGTGTTGAGTTCATTTCCAGTATATGGAGATTTTCCCGTGTTTAAGGTCGCATTCAGGTGAGGTGCGATCATACTTGCTGCAGAATCAGAGAGAGAGATAGTTTTATTCCAGAGGATCTTCTATACGATTTCCCGAAATAAAGGTCGAAGGTCACATAGACACAAGCAAGAGGGGGTAAGATGGGTCTGATGGTGTTTTGCTGGAAGAATGCTACTCCCAATTTACAGCCCTTAATACCATCACATTATCCATTCTTTGCCGTTTCACAATTAATTCACTAAATTAATCGCGATCTGTCACCGTGGTGATTGCACGTGTCTGACGTAATCAGTTTGGAAATAGTTTGAATATCCTTATTTCTGAATCTGTTGAAACCTCTCCCTGTGGATTCGCTAAATGGTATTAAAAACCCCAGGCTTCTGCTGCTTTAACATTTCATTCCGACAGATCGCCGGTAGCACGGGGGACGAATCACTGGGCAGAGAAAATGTATTCAATGTGGGATACTTACAAGAGTGTGCGGAAAATATTGTACGTGTTCATTGCTGTCTTTGGAGTTCCTGGTGAGTGTGCACTCTTCATGTCTGGTATTTCTATGTATTTCTATGCCGGGGTTAGAACTCAATGTATTTAAGTAAACTACTTAAGAACTTTTTAAAAGCTATTATTAATGCTTTTTGAGAGAGTGATTTAGATGCATATCATATTTTTACTGAGTTAAGTATTGGATGTAATTAGTTTTGCTACAATAAGTGTATGGGACATTGGAAAAAATGTTGAATTTCCCCATGGGGATGAATAAAGTATCTATCTATCTATCTATCTATCTATCTATCTATCTATCTATCTATCTATCTATCTATCTATCTATCTATCTATCTATCTATCTATCTATCTATCTATCTATCTATCTATCTATCTAACCTTTTCCGATCAGTTTACCAGCTTCCAACTTGATGACTATTGCACATATATCCGTCAGAAATATCAATCCTGTCAATTCGACATCTGATTTTTCATATTTAATGACCAATAAAACAAAACTTCTGTCACAACCTCCGCCGGCAGGGATCGACCCGGACGTTTCTCGTCCCTTTAATGACGCCTTTTCCAGGGTAGTCCCAGTGAAACTCTCCGGGAAGGTGTGATTGGAAGGGTTTTACTGGGAATTCGTCCAGAGTTATGCCCCATGCTGGAGAAAGGCATTTTCCCCGCACCGAAGATGCGACTGGGCGATCGGGTGGGTTTTACATTGTGAAGTTCACTGTCTCTGAGATATTGATCAGACTGAACACCTGGTCCTGTGTTTTATGTCTCCCTGCTGAGTCTGTCATAGTCGGATCCCGCTGTCTGCTGGTCAATAATTGGGTCTTATCAGCTGAATCAGTGTCCTCGGACATTCTGAAGTGTGTTATGGAATTGCTCTGCGTTGTAGAATTAATCCATTAACGGAGCCTTTCAGCCTCTGTTTACTAAGTTGACCCGGCATTCCCTCTGAGACCCGTCGTAAATTGGAGCATCGTTTCGTCCTGAAGAAGGGCCCGACACGGTCAGTGTTTGTTCAATTTCATAAAAGCTCTCGAGCTGCCCTGACCATCCATTGCTTTGTGTGCGTTGCCCCTCCTCAGCCCCACCAGATGCCGAGTTCCTCGTGGCCTGCTCAGTCACGGCTCAGTCAGAGAAACCGGCCCCCATCAGCGATGGAATCAGGGTTAGCATCGATCGCTGTTGTTCATGCAGCTGGTTTTTAGCACCGAAGATTAGTCACAGATCGCCTTATTTGCACAGTGAAGAAAAAGGTTCAGAGATAGTGAGACGTGTGTCAGATGATAGATTACACATTATCGCAGTCCTGAACTTTAGCCGAAACCCGGTGATTGTGTTCAGTAATGCCCAGTGTCTGTTCTCTTCCCTCTTCTCCCTCCTTGTCTCTCTCTCTCCCTCTCTCTCCAGTGAATTTAGTGGCGATTGTGATCCTGTCCCGGGGAAAGTGCGGCCTCTCTACCTGCACCACTCGCTACCTGGTGGCCATGGCAGCGGCTGATCTACTGACTATTGTTTTCGAAGGAATTTTGTACCGGATAAAAAACAATTACTTTAAGTACAGTTTTTTGAACATCACCCCTGTGTGCAGGGTTATCAACGTAGTGAGGTTCGCAGCCACAGACTGTTCTGTCTGGTTCACCGTCACTTTCACATTTGACCGGTTTGTCGCCATTTGCTGTCAGAAGCTGAAAACAAAATATTGCACCGGGAAAACTGCGGCTGTGGTTCTAACAACCACCGGTGTACTATTCTGTCTAAAGAACATTCCCCGCTACTTCCTCTTAGAACATAAAGTGATCATCGACAATGTGCCGTGGTTCTGTATACGCATGGACAAAGGTACCACTGACCCCGGGTGGGTAGCACGGGCTTGGGTGGAAACTGTTTTAACTCCGTTGCTCCCTTTTGCTGTGATACTCTTCCTCAATGCTCTGACAGTCAGACACATTTTAGTGGCCAGTCGGGTCCGTAAGGGGCTGAAGGGTCAGAGCAAGGGGGAGAACCGCAGTGACCCGGAGATGGAGAGCAGGAGGAGGTCTGTGGTTTTACTCTTCACCATTTCCGGCAGCCTCATCCTCCTGTGGATGACACTGGTTGTAAATTTCATATATTATCAGGTCAAGGCAATTGGTTTCAATTTCAATGATTCCGAATGGATATTTCATGCGGTCGGCGTTTTGATGAGGAATTTCAGCTTGTGCACGAACACATTTATTTACGCGGTGACTCAGTCGAAATTCAGGGAGCAGGTGATCAGCGCGGTGAAATACCCGATCACCTCGGTGGTTCAATTCATTAATAAAGTCGCGGCCTGAGCGCAACCTAGATGCAGCTTCAATGTATCCAGTCCGGGCTCCAGATCTTCTCATTAACCGTCTCGTCACTCAGCTGTTATTCCCGGGCGGCCGTCCTGTTGAAAGGGGCATTGGAAGCAGCAGTGCTGTGGACCGCGAGAAAATGGAGGGAGATTGGAAAGTGCTTGCAGGAGAGAGAAGTCAGAGATTGGCCGAGTGGAGTGCTTGCGTGGGGGCGGGGTAAAGAGAGACTGGGAGATCGTGAATGATTGTGGTGTGTGTGTGTGTGTGTGTGTGTGTGTGTGTGTGTGTGTGTGTGTGTGTGTGTGTGTGTGTGTGTGTGTGTGTGTGTGTGTGTGTGTGTGTGTGTGTGTGTGTGTGTGTGTACTTGAGAGAGAGTGCAGGAAAGGTGTACGAAGTTGCTGCCAGTACAAGGTGACCTGTGTTAAAGAGACAGGTTGGCCAGGCATGACACTTGAGAGGCAACCGCACGGCAAGTATTACGATTACAAGTGGTCAGATAGGCAACGCACAAAATTCTTATGGAACTGAGCAGGTCAGGTATCATCTATTGAAAATTGCAAAACGTTGACATTTCTGGCCAAGACGTACCTTCAGTCCCCATGCTCCAATCTGACGTTCAATCTCCACACTTCCCCCGCCATTATAAACACAAACACATCAGTGTCCCTAATTCCTAATCAGAATCAGAATCAGAATCCTTTATTATCGCCGAGTATGAGGACACAAACAAGGAATTTGATGCCGGTTTCCTTGAGCTCTCACTGTACAGATTTAAAAACAAACAAAACAATAGTGCAAATAATCATAAACTCTATGCAATGAGGTCCTTCTAGTTGAATGTACGGGTGGACTTGATTTATAATAAACTAAAATTCAAGTCTTGATAACACTGATGGCATATGGAAAGAACCTGTTCTTGTACCTATTTGTCCAGGCATACAGTGATCTAAAGCGCCTACCAGAAGGAAGGAGTTGGAACAGGTGATGTCCAGCGTGTGATGGGTCTACAATAATGCTGCTTGCTCGCTTCCTGACTCTAGATGCATATAAGTCCTGGATCCAGGGCAGCTTCACACCAATAATCCTTTCCGCAGCCCTGACGGTTCTTTGGAGTCTATTCTTGTCTTGTTTGCTAGCTGATCCAAACCAGACAGTGACGGAGGAACAGAGAACAGACTGGATTATTCCTGAATAGAATTGAATCAGCAGCTCCTGAGACAGGTTGTACTTCCTGAATTGACGTAGGAAATACAACCTCTGCTGAGCCTTTTTGATAAGAGTGTCCGCGTTGGGTGTCTACTTCCGGTCCTGGGAGATTGTGACACCCAGAAATTTGAAGGTCTCCACAGCAGAAACAATACTGTTGAGTATAGTGAGTGGGGAGAGTATTGGGGAGGTCCTCCTCAAGTCCACTGTCATCTCCACAGTCTTGAGCGTATTTAGCTCCAGATTGTTCTGACCATTCCAGATGACCAGCCGTTCCACCTCCCGTCTGTATGCAGACTCGTCACCGTCTCTGATAAGGCCAATGACAGTTGTATCGTCTGCAAACTTCAGGAGTTTAACAGATGGATACTGTGAGGTGCAGTCATTAGTGTAAAGGGAGAAGAGCAGTGGGGAGAGCACACATCCCTGGGCGGATCCGGTACTGATTGTCCGGGTGCTAGAGATGATGCTCCCCAGGCTCACTTGCTGCACCCTGTCAGTCAGGAAGCTTGTGATCTACTGACAGATGGCGGGGGAGGCAGTAAGCTGGGTGAGTTTGGAGTGGAGGATTTCTGGGACGATGGTGTTAAACGCCGAGCTGAAGTAAACAAACAGGACCCTCACAGAAGTTCCTGGGTTGTCGAGGTGTTGTAGAATGTAATGAAGTCCCATGTTAACCGCATCATCCACTGACCTATTTGCCCGATAAGCAAACTGCAGGGGGTCCAGCAGGGGGCCCATGATGTCCTTCAGGTGAGCCGACACTAGTCTCTCAAAGGACTTCATGACCACAGATATAAAAGCAACAGGCCTGTTGGCATTTAGTCCCTTGATAGTAGGACCACTATCTGACAGCTAACACATCGCGACCCTGCCTAAATCATCATCTGAATTCTAAGTTCCTATATCTGACGTCTAACGCTTCATGTGACCTCGAACTACCTGACATCGCTGTCCCTAAACCACATTGTAAGCTTTTACTCCACACATTCCTGTCCCTAAACCCAAAATGATATCTACCTCACCCACATGCTTGTCATTAAACCCAATCCGATACTTAAATCCTTCACAAACCTGCCGTATGCCTAACCTGACTTCTAACACCCCAAAACCCGTCACCAGACATGAATCTGTCCTCCCATTAATTCCATCCCAACCCCTGATCCTAATCTGCACTGTAACCTCCTACATCTCCGCCCCTTACCCTAATATGAAAACTAACTTCCAAACATCCCATTCCTTAAATCATAAACTGAACTCTAAATCCCCTCAACACTGTCCCTAAACCTCAATCTGAACTCCAAAAACCTCTGGCACCCCACATCTCTCAGCCTAAACCCCGAATCTAATCAGACCTCCAGCACCACACTTCCCTCTCCATAAAACCTTACCAGACATCCAGACCACCACCACCATTTCCCCAAACGCCAATCTGACCGCTACTTCCCCACATCCCTGACGTTAAACATAAGTGGCCTATAACCCAGCCACGTCCACGTCCCTAAACGCTAATCAGCCCTGAAGCACTTCACATGTTTGACTATAAATCATCATCTGAAATCTAAATCCGCAGATTCCTGTCCCTTAAGGCCCCCTAAGTCTCAGGGCCTAAGAGACCTCGATAGTTTAGGGGAATGGGCAAAGAAGAGGCAAATGAAATACAATGTTGGAAACTGTATGTCCATGCGCTTTGGTGGAAGAAATAAACGGGCAGACTATTATTTAGATGGTGAGAGAATTCAAAATGCAGACGTTCAAAGGGACTTGGGAGTCCTTGTTCAAAATACTCTAAACGTTATCCTCCAGGTTGAGTCGGTGGTGAAGAAGGCAAATGCAATGTCAGCGTTTATTTCTGGAGGTGTAGAATATTAATACAGGGATGCGATGTTGATGCTCTACAAGGCACTGCTCAGACCACACAGAGTATTGCATGCAGTTTCGGAATCCTTCATTTCTCATTTTTAGGATCTTTTTTATTGGTACATAATCTTCTACTGCTATACAATGATACAAGATTTCAACAAATTAATATGTATACAATTAATAAAGCTGAAGAAAACAAGCTGATCGTAATATATAACATTGAAAAAAATATATATATATGAAGAAAAGAAGGGAAAAAAAAGAACCCCCGTCTAACTAAGAAAAAAAAACCCACTGACTACAAAAAAAGGGAAACAAAAACGATTAGGAATCAACCCCCTCGGAGCAATACGTCTTACCATCATCTATATATGTAAAGAAAAAGAGTCATCAACCGCTAATTCATGTTTATATAGAATAAGATTGGAAGGAAACCTTATAAAATAATGCAAATTAAATGATAACATTTGGCAAAAGAGCCCCATCTTCTCTCAAAATCAAACCGGGGATCAAAAGTTCTACTTCTAATTTTTATTCCAAACTGGGACATAACAAAGCTTGAGAAAAACTTTCGATTGATGTAATCCTTATTTTAGAAATGATATACTGATATCGGAGAGGGTTTAGAAAATATTCACGAGAATGATTCCAGGAATTAACGGGATACCGTATGAGGAACATCTGACAGCCCTTGAGCTGTCTTTCCTGCAGTTCAGGAGAATGAACGGGGATCACAACGAAACATTCCAAGTGTTAAAAGGCCAGAACAGATTAGATATGGCAAAGTTATTACCCATGGTAGGGGATTCTGGGATAAGAGGACACGACTTCAGGATTGAAAGACGACCTTTAAGAACGGACGTAGGGAGAAATTACTTTAGTCGGAGGGTGGTAAATCTGTGGAATGTGTTGCCACGTGGACCTGTGGAGGCCAAGCAAAAGCTTACCTGACCTCTGACTCTCCACATCCCTCACCTTAAACATAATCTGACCTCATCCCTGTCCCTAAACGCGAATCAGATCTGAACCGCCCCACATGTCTGACCGTAAATCATAAACTGAAATCGAAATTCACAGATCCCTGTCACTAAATCCTAATCTGAACTAACATTGATGCATGGGCCAGGACAACTTGGAAGGGTTGCGTAATACTGCATCTCGAGTGAAGAGATCAAGAAACACAAGGGATGATTTTCCCACTGCCCCCATAATCACAACCGAATCAAACAGCGACATGCTCTTCGTTTTCCCAGTCAGTGAGAAAGCCAAGATACCAAGAAGGCGAGAGGGATCCGATTAGTTAAACTGGAACCAGAGAAAACAGGTCGCCCTAAACTCTCAGTGACAGGGTGGAGTGACTCTGAATCCCTAGTAAACCCTGTTGGTATAAACCGGGCGACCCACCACACCCAGATGCAAAATACAGATTACCGTAAACTTAAAGTAGGGAGGTTCCGTCTTACTTTGAGATGAAGCCTCAGACCGAAATTGTTAAAGTAAAATCAAATAAAGAGATCTGAAATACCTTAAACTCGGGATGTCATGGTTTCCATTATCTTTGCCCGTGGGAGTATCACAAGCCTGGCCTGAGCAACCCTGCTGCGTCGCCCTGGTGAGGGCATCGAGTGATTAAAGTCCTGAATTACCCCCAACGAAAACAGTTTACATTACTGATGACGCGTTCCAGTGCACACCCGGTTAACTAAGCCGTGTTTTTTGGACTAGGTTAATGAAAGGCGTGGGGCAGATAAAAGTTGTTCTGCCAGAGCCCCACATTCCGGTTTACCCTAAACTCCACAAGTCTGTCTCCCCAGCCCAACATGTACATCGCCAGCCTTACCGTTAACCATAATCCTACAACACAAACATCCCGGACTGCACCACGACTAACTCTGGCCACAGCCCCACGAACAAGCTCACTTAACACCAGCTCTCATCCACCCCGCTCTCTCCCCATGTGGAAACCTGGATCTCCATCTCCCTACCCTACCCAGAAACTAACACCTACTCCCCTCCTACACACCCGTGTAAACCCTAACCCATACCTCGACACTCATTCCCTGCAATCCAACATCATCCCCCACTTCAATCACGTAGTAATCCTATCACCTTAGCATATTCATAACAATGAACCAGAAAATTTGTGTAAGGGGGAGGAAAATCTCATTAAGGCATGGTTAACTGAGTTAACGAAGGCGCGGGCCAGAGTAAAGTGGCAGGGTTGAGTGACACTGAATCCCCAGAGACGAAATCAAGAAGCACAAGAGCGATGATTTTCCCTCCGCCCGCATAAGCACAAGATAACTATTACATTGTAGTGAGGAGGTGGGAACAGACAAATGGTTTATGCTTTACTCGACACATGGGACATAGAAGAGTACAGAACAGGAGCCGGCCATTCGGCCCACCGTGTTGTGCCGAGCCAGATCCAAAGCAAATCAAAAACACCCGAATACTAATCCCTCCTACCTACACCATGTTCATATCCCTCAACTTCCTGACATCCATTTGCCTATCCCACACGACTCTTCAGAACCTCTCATGTATTTCCTTCTACCACCATACCAGTCATCCACGATTCTTTGAATAAAATTATAGGCTTGCACACAGAAGACAGAGTGCACTGATTGAAGGGACTTATTGGAGCCGGAAGCCTGCAATTAGCGGTGCTCCACAGGGTTCTGTGCTGGGAGCTCTGATGTATATAAATGACCTGGATGAAGATGGAAATGGGTGGGTTGGTAAATTTGCCAATAATTCCAAGATCTGTGCAGCTTTGGATCATGTAGAAAACTGGCAAAGAATGCAGCACAATATAGATCAGTTGAAGATAATGGCTGAGAAATGGCAGATGGGGGTTAACTACGATAAATGAAAGGAGATGGCAAGATCCTTAACAGTGTTGCTATGCAGAGAGATCTTGTGATCCAAAGCATTATCTCGTTGAAAGTGGCTATACAGGTCGATGTGGTGGTTAAAAAGGGTTATGGAATTCGTGCTTTTATTAGACCAGAAATAGAGTTCAAAAGTCAGGAAATTATGCTGCACCTGTATAAAACTGATTATGCCACATCTGGAGTATTGGATACAGTTTTGATCACCCCAATATAGAAAGGATGTTGAGGTTTTGGGGAGGGTGCTGAGGAGATTTTCCAGGATGCTGCCTGGTTCAGAGGACATGTGTTACCACCAGAGTCCGGATAAACTTGATTTGATTCTTCCAGAGCGTTGGACGCAGAGTGGAGATTCGATGGAGGCTTATAAGATTATGAGAAAACATAGATAGAGTGGACAAAATCTATCCCTTTCCCAGGGTTGAAATGATTAATACCAGAGGACATGCATTGCAGATGAGAGAGGGTAGGTTCAAGGAGAATGTGAAGGCTGTGTGCGTATTTGGAGATGTGCACAGATTCTGGAATGTCAGCAGATCCAGGGTTGTGCTGAATATCAAAATTGTACAAATTCTACATACGTTGATAACAAATATACTTCAAACTTTGCACTTTGCTCTTGCCATTTGCTTGAAGGTGGAGGAGGCCATTTTGAAAGTCTGTACTTGCAGGCCTCCATTTTGAGATCACTTTGAACTGAATCTTGCTCTGGGATAATCTGATGTGGATTTGGGGTATCACCCGAAAAGGATGTGTGCGCTCTTGCGGATGCTGATGGATTCGGATTGTGGGCGGATATGGGGTGCGCATTGATATATAGGTGTCGGCCTGTTTGAGGGGTGTCGGAGGATGAGATGTTTAGAACAGTAATGAAGCCGCTCCAACTCTCTTGGTTGTTGGCTAAAACCAGTTTCAATGTGGGTCCTGGCGGTGGTCACAACATCCATTATCGTGTCAGTAGCTTCCACTCAGTTCACCAGTGAGCTATGCAAGTCCCTGGTGGAGACAGAGGAATACCAGCGCACACGTATGTTGGAGTGTTCTTCATTGCCGTTTCTGTGACTGTTCTGTTTGGCCAGTCTGGGTTGTTAGCCCTGAGCGAAACTCTCAGCAAATATTTAGTTGGAAAGCTATTGGAAGTTATTCTAAGGAACCGGATATAGACGTACTTGGAAAGCCAGTGACTGATTAGGGATAGTCAATATAGCTTTGTGCGTGATGCTTCCAAGTCTAATCAATCTTACAGAGTCTTCAGAGGTGCTTACTAAGAAATCTGATGGAAGAAAGTCAGTGGATGTGGTCTACAGGTAATTTAGCAAGGCCATTGCCGAGGTCCCGCTTCGGACTTGGTTCGGAAGGTTGAGTCGCTGGGCATTCGGAATGAGGTAGTGAATTGGAGGAGGCAGAGTGTGGAAACAGTCGGTTGCCTCTCTGACTGGAAGCCTGTGACTAGTGGAGTGGCGCAGGGATGTTGTTGTTTGTCATTCATATCAGCAATCTGAATGTTAATGTGATGAACCGGATCAAATCTGTGGATGTCATCCAGATTGTGTTGTATTGTAGACAATCAGAAAGGCTATCAAAGTTTGCCGGGCGATTTGGACCAGATGGAAAAAATGGGCTGAAACATTGCGGATGAATTTCAATGCAAACCAGTGTGAGATGTTACACTTTGCGTGGACAAATCAGGTGATCAGTCGAGCATCGGGAAATGCGGTAGAAGAGAGGGATCTAGGAATACAAATTCATAATGACTTGAATGTGGCGTCACAGGTCGATAGGGTCGGACAGAGAGTTTTTGACACATCGGCATTCAGAAATCAAAGTATTGCGTACAGAAAGTGGTACGTTATGTTGAAACTGTATAAGATGCTGGCGAGGCCGCATTCGTGTAGCTTTTGTTACAAACCTACAGGGAAAATATGAATCCGATTGAAAGAGTGCAGAGAGAATTTACAGGAATGTTGCTGGGAATTGAGCAACTGAGTTGTAGGGAAAGGTTGAATAGGTTAGGAATTTATTCCCTAGAGTTTAGGAAAATGATGGGAGATTTCAGACAGATGTGCAGTCATTTTAAACTTGTTTGGATGTGTTACACGCACAACCTCTCAAATTGTGTTGTGGTGCCATAAGGTTTCGAATTTACTGGTTGAAATGGGACAATGACGCTTACGGATGCGGTGGTTCAAGTTGATGTGAACATACTGGATTGATTTGAGGGGCAAAGAAATGACCATCCTGTTAAATGTGTGTAAACATCACAGGGAGAGAGGGTTTAGTATTGGGTGGATATGTTCTTCTCTGGCTCGGGATATGTGTTTGCTGGATGATGCAATAAGTTCCACTGTAGCTTTCCTGCTAATGCCACCCTGTTATTTGTTTCAATGACTTTAGTTGACTTAATAAATTCCAAGGATTCTGTTATGACTGGGAGTCTTTTGGGTGATCGGTATTTTAAAGAAAATTATTATGATAGGATAGAACATTTTTACAGGTGTTTCTAAAAATAATTTTACTGGGAACGTTGTTGTGGCTGTTTTTGTGCCTGAATTGCAGAGAACAATAAAGAAACGACGTACTAGCCATTTTCCAGTTTGTACATCAGAATTAGTTGCCGTCATTTTAGGCTTAAAGTGGGTGGGTGAAACTTGTCCTTGCAAAGTTGTAATTTGATCAGATTCCTTTTCAGTGTTGATGAGTCTTTAAGATGGTCATTCTAGCAGTCGGTAGGGTTTACTGTTGGAAGCTCAGCCAACATAATTGCATATGCGATGTGCTGGATTAACAGATCGGTTTCCTTTGGGTCCCTGCACAGAGACATGTTGCCAGCAATCAATGGGCTGATTGTTCTGCTACAAAAGCTGTGTTTGTCTGTACGCAGATTTGGGGGTGCACGCGGATTAGAGAGCAGCATTGGATTTGCGGGTTACCCTCCGATTTGGTGGTGAAGGCTGATTTACGGGTGCATACAGATTTGAGGGTGTGCACGGATTTGAGGATGCACGTGGATTTGAGGGCGGGCACGGATTTGAGGGTGTGCACGAATTTGAGGGTGTGCACGGATTTGGGGATGCACATGGATTTGAGGGCAGGCACGGATTTGAGGGTGTGCACGAATTTGAGGGTGTGCATGGATTTGAGAGTGCGCACGGATTTGAGGGTGGGCACGGATTTGACGGTTTGCACGGATTTGAGGGCGGGCACGGATTTGAGGGTGTGCACGAATTTGAGGGTGTGCACGGATTTGAGGATGCACATGGATTTGAGGGCAGGCATGGATTTGAGGGTGGGCACGTATTAGAGGCTGTGCACAGATTTGAGGGTGGGCACGGATTTTGAGGTGTCGGCAGATGTGGACGTTCTAAATGAACTCCCTAATGCGTTGGAAGTCAACTGCAGCAATGGTAGCATCACTGATGTCGAATTTTCCATCTGTAAATTTAAGAAATCTTTTCTTAATGCAGGTCAGACGTCGGCAGGAAAGAATGATGTGTGTTGCTGTATGGTCAGTCACATGCCCTGACAACACTCTTGTGATCATATTTCAATGTATGTTTTAATTGTATTTGGAAGTTAGGGCAACTTCCTTTCCTGATGGAATCTGGCAGTTGTAGTGCCGACTCTGAAACCTGGGAGCTCCCCGTCTGATTCTTCTGGTCAGAGGCTAAATCGTTCATAAATCATTGATGTAAACTGATGGAATTTATGGTGATAGAGCGTTTGGATTATATTCTGGAAAAGAGAGGTGATACAGCGTTGTATCAGAGTGCATTTCGGAAGTGTAGAAAACATCCGATTCAGTTTTATGTTTGGAAGATGAGAATAGGAAAGTACTGTTAAATAAAGATGTTGTAATAACAGTATGTTTTGATATTGAAAAGGCAGATAATATGTTCTGGAATGAAGGACTTTTGATTAAATTACGGAAATTAGGAGTGAAGGCGAGATTGTATGTTTTTCAGACTTATTTATTTCGGCAGTCAATGCAGGTGAGGGTGGGAAACTCATATTCGGACCCTACATGGAAGTATTGCAGTCCTTTAATATTATGATTAATGATATTCTGTCTGAGATAGGTACTGGGGTGGGTAAATCACAGTATGTAGATGATGCAGCTTTATAGATTAGCGGTAAGAAAAACTATTTTGCTGCATTTAGATTGTAATTAGCAGTTAATCCGTTGGAACATCAGGTAAATCGTTCCGCATTGAAGACGTCAGTAGCTAATACACACATCGGATGAATAGACCTGCACTTGATTTGGATTCTATGCTCAGACTCTTGAAGCCGCGTCTGTGGCAAGATTTCCGGTATTGGGAAATGAACCTGGTCAGGCGTCAGACCTCTCGGTGGGAGAGGATTTTGGAGGTAGCGACTACAACTCTATCTCCTCCACCATGGCGTCTGGAGAGGGATAGGAGCAGACAATTTGGGAAAACATTTCACTGGGGTAAGGGGAAATATGATGCTATTGGGCAGGAACGTGGAAACATAAATTGGGAGCAGATGTTCTCAGGTAAATGCACTGCAGAAATATGGCAATTGTTCCGGGAATATTTGTATGGCATTCTGCATAGGTATGTTCCATTGAGGCGAGGAAAGGGTGGCAGGGTAAAAGAACTATGCTGTACAAAGGATGTAGAAAATCTCGTTATGAAGAAAAGCTAACAAAAGTTTCAAGAAAATTGGTACTGTTGGAGCTCTAGAAAATGACAAGAGCGAGCAGGAGCCATGAGAAGGCCTTGGCGAGCGGGATTAAGGAAAACCACAAGGCTTTCTACAATAATGATGATGAGCCGTGTGAGAATAGGACCAATCGGGTACAATTGTGGAAACATGTGCATGGAGCGGAAGGAGTTAGCGGATGTATTTAATGAATACTTAGCTTCAGTATTCACCAGTGAATGGGACCTGATTGGACTGAAAGGCTTGAGTTTATAGTCATTAAGAAAGAGGATGTTCTGGAGCTTTTGAAAGTTAGATAGTTCGCCGGGACCGAATGAAATGCACCCTTGACTACTGAGGGGAGGGAAGGGATTGATGCTGGAGTGGTGATAGGTAGGTCAAATAGAGAGAAGTAGTTGCACCCAAGGTCACGGCACCGGAAACTGAGTGACGGTCAGGAAGGAGAGTGCAGCGCACCCTTGTGGCCATCCCCCTGAACAACAGGTATATCACTTTACACACCGGTGGGCTGGGGGAATGACCTCACAAAGGAAAGTCACAACAGCGCATCCCTGTGGCCATCCCCTGAACAACAGGTATATCACTTTACACACCGGTGGGCTGGGGGAATGACCTCACAAAGGAAAGTCACAGCTGTTGGGTCTCTGGCGCTTGGTATGGCTCTGAGGCTCAGATGGGAACGGGGTAGAGTAACAAGGTTCTGCAAAGGAAGTTCAGGAAGTGAGGTGCTAATTAAAGAGACAGCTCATACTGGGCTGTGATCTCAGGACTGCCATCTATGCCATGTGCCAGGAATAGGAAGGATAAACTGTTTAACACGTGGCGAAGGAGTTGGCGCCAGAGGGAGGGCATTAAATATTTGGATCAGTTGAGCCCACAGGGATTGCAGTGTGCACAGAGTGTGAGTGTGTTGGTGGAGAGAGGACATCGTTGATGGAGGGTGAGTGAGCACACAAACACATGCATTGGAGTGTGAGGGAGGGGAGTCAGGAGTGAAAAGGGGAATGAGGAGGATGGAGTTAGGGTTCCATTACAAAGCCCCAGAGTCATAAAACCATCCTCCTCTGGAATTGGTCCCATTCCCTACCCCTGGATGGGGGTGAGCATTGAGTTGCCTTGCCAACGAGAAAATAAATCGTTCTTATGCCCCTGGTTAACACACTTCTTTAATAAATTTACGTTGATCTTGAACATTGAAACGTACTGTTTGTAAAACATGTACTGATGTGAAATGGTCTCAGTGACGGTCCGAGAGTGGAAAACGAACCGGTGTTCAGCCCCACTGCTCCGTGCCGGACAAGATCCCCCATCGGAGTCTGTCCCATCTGTCTGTGCTTGACACGTCTCACTCTAAAGTTTCCTATTTCTGTCCTTGTCCCAGTGTCTGTTATTTTCCTTCTCAACCGCATTCCCTGTCTTCTCCCCATAAACTTCGACGCCTTTAGGAATCCAGTACGGGTCAGTCTCTGATTATGTAAACACTGTGATCCGGCCTCTGAGCGGTCCATGGCAATGAATTCCACAGCTCCCTCATGTCTCCCTCCCTGCAGTGAAGTTGCTGGAGTTTCAGCAGGTGGGATGACTGAGTAAATCGCTGTGCTCTCTCAGGACAGAAGTGTGGCCTCTACTTATTGTGAACTCGCTGGAGCCTCTCAGGGTGGGTTAACTGAATGAAACTCTCCCCACACTCTGAACAGGTGTACAGCTGCTTCCGTTGCGTGAAATGTCTGACGTTTCAGTTGCTCAGGTAACTGAATGAATCTTTTCCCACACTAGGAGCAGCAGAACGACTTCTCCCCAGTGTGAACACACTGGTGTTTCTGCAAATCGGATGTCTGGATGAGTCTTTTTGCAAACAAGGAGCAGGTCAACAGCCTGTGTGAGTCTGCTCTCTGGTATTTTGTCTCACCTTTACAATCTGAGACTGAGTCGGGAAAAGATACCGGTGCTGTGGAAGACTTCCTGCTTGGTTCCTTTGCTCAACAAGGCGACTCCATCTGAACGTAATGACGACAGACTAATTGCCCTCACATCTCCTGTGATGAAGGTGATGGAGAGGCTGGTCCTGACTTACCCTGGACGCTCTAAAGTGTGCCTACCAACCTCATGAGGGTGTAGTTACATAATCTACCTGTTGCAGCGAGCTCACTCCCATTGGCATTGTGAGAATCGCTTTTTTTTTATTTCGCTAGTGCCTTCAATACAATCCAGTCACGTCTTCAGTGCAACAACCTGCAAAGGATGGGCGTAGACAAACTCACTGACTCCTGGATTACTGCCTTCCTGACAGACAGACCCCAGTTTGCACTGCCGGTGGTTCTCTGCCAGAAGTGGTGATGAGTGGTACTGGAGACCCACAAAGAACTGTCCTGTCCACGTTTCTGTTCACACTATTATCTCACTTCCCCCCACATTCTTACTACCTCCCTTCCTTTCCAGACCTGAAGAAGGGTCTCGGTCTGAAAAGCCGACTGTTCTCTCCTCTCCATAGTTGCTGCCGGTCCCTCTGATTTTCCTCCAGCATTTCCCGTCTGTTGCTTTGGATTTCCGCATCTACAGATTTTCTCCTGTTTGTTCACATGCGCATGCGCGGAGGTCGGAGGACATCCCGAATATCGCGCATGCGCTCAGTTGACGAGGGGCTCACAAGGACCGGCCGCAGGTAGGAGAATCTCCGGGCGGGAATCAATCTTCGGCGTCTGAAACACGTTTGAAGGGTTATTACTGTGAGCTCCTGCCGCACTGGTCCTGCACCCCAGGACAGTCCCGGTCGGTTCCCTCTTTCTCAGCCCCACGATCCATACCCGGGCCCCGGGGAGTTTTCAGCTCATGAGCGCGCCATTTCTGCGGCGCATGCGCATCGCTGGATCTTTCGGTGGCTGATAAGATAGGTTTCTCGTTCGCGGGGCCTTCTGGGTAAAGGAGTAGCCATGCGTGACTCTGCCAGCGTTGTCCCTGTGCAGTCGGAGGAAATGTGAGCGAATTTATCTCCCAAACACTGCCGAGGTCCAGCTATATAAATGCAAGGATTAGTAACTCGGAACAAAAATATATTTCCGAGTTAATCTTGGATGAAAGGTCTACTTTCCAATCAGTAAAAATGTCAATTAGTGCTGTATGGCAAAAAAAAATCCTTCCGTCAGATTTAGTTCTCTCTGGGTAAAGAAGGATATAAAACAGCTTTGTCCTCGATGCCAACTGAGTTATGGCTTTCACATCACAAAAGTGCCACACTCCAATGAGAATAACTACTTTCATGTCATTGCCATTGCCATCAATGGGTTCATCACTGTCAGTCAGCTGGGGGGAGGGAATCCAAGGAATCAGAAAATCTCCAGGATCAGACATGTAGTAACAAGTGCTCTTTGCAGTGTTGTGGAACATGACCAAAACTGAAATAATACCAAAGAACAAACTGAGCCAAGTCACAGTTTGATCGAAGGCAGAAACAGCCCATTCTCATGCAGACAGGAATACAGTCAGAGAATTTGATGGTCACTCTGGATGCCTGATCCTTGCCTTGTTAGAAGGTGAGGAGTTCATACAGAAACACAGAAATCTACATTACATTACACGCCCTTCGTCCCAGAATGTTGTGCAGATCATGCAATCTAACTGAGAAACTGCCTAGAAATTTCCTACCACATCACCCTCTACTCATCCTAGCTCCATGTATCTATCCGAGAGTCTCTTGAAATACCCTATTGTATCCACCTCTCCCACCTTCGCAGTGTATTCCACACACCCACCACTCTGTGTGAAAAACTTACCTCTGACATCCCCCTCGTACCGACTTCCAAGCACCTTAAAACTATGCCCCCTCCTGTGAGCCATTACTGGTCGGGGATACTATTACAGCTGCAGAAAGGGTGGGTAATGTAGCAGGATCCTCTTTTGAGTCAGTATGGGTAGAAATCAGGAACAGGAAGGGAGCAGTTACTCTACTGGGGGTATTCTATAGGCCCCCTGGTAGCAGCCGAGATACCGAGGAACAGATTGGGAGGCAGAATTTGGAAAGGTGCAAAAATAACAGGGTTGTTATCATTGGTGACTTTAATTTCCCTAATATTGATTGGTACTTGATTAGTTCCAAGGGTTTAGATGGGGCAGAGTTTGTTAAGTGTGTTGACAGGCAGACTAGGGGGAATGCCATACTAGATCTAGTATTAGGTAACAAACCGGGTCAGGTCACAGATCTGTCAGTGGGTGAGCATCTGGGGGACAGTGATCACCGCTCCCTGATCTTTAGCATTATCATGAAAAAAGATAGAATCAGAGAGGACAGGAAAATTTTTAATTGGGAAGGGCAAAATATGAGGCTATAATGCTAGAACTTGTGGGTGTGAACTGGGATGATGTTTTTTCAGGGAAATGTACTATGGACATGTGATCGATGTTTAAGGATCACTTGCAGGATGTTAGGGATAAATTTGTCCCAGTGAGGAAGATAAAGAATGGTAGGGTGAGGGAACCATGGGTGACAAGTGAAGTGGAAAATCTAGTCAGGTGGAAGAAGACAGCATACATGAGGTTTTGGAAGCAAGGATCAGATGGGTCTATTGAGGAATATAGGGTAGCAAGAAAGGAGCTTAAGTAGGGGCTGAGAAGAGCAAGAAGGGGGCATGAGAAAGCCTTGGCGAGTAGGGTAAAGGAAAACCCCAAGGCATTCTTCAATTATGTGAAGAACAAAAGAATGACAGGAGTGAAGGTAGGTCCGATTAGAGATAAAAGTGGGAAGATGTGCCTGGAGGCTGTGGAAGTGAGCGAGGTCCTCAATGAATACTTCTCTTCGGTATTCACCACTGAGAGGGAACTTGATGACGGTGAGGGCAATATGAGTGAGGTTGACGTTCTGGAGCATGTTGATATTAAGGGAGAGGAGGTGTTGGAGTTGTTAAAATAATTTAGGACGGATAAGTCCCTGGGGCCTGACGGAATATTCCCCAGGCTGCTCCACGAGGCGAGGGAAGAGATTGCTGAACCTCTGGCTATGATTTTTATGTCCTCGTTGTCCACGGGAATGGTACCGGAGGATTGGAGGGAGGCGAATGTTGTCCCCTTGTTCAAAAAAGGTAGTAGGGATAGTCCAGGTAATTACAGACCAGTGAGCCTTACGTCTGTTGTGGGAAAGCTGTTGGAAAAGATTCTTAGAGATAGGATCTGTGGGCATTTAGAGAATCATGGTCTGATCAGGGACAGTCAGCATGGCTTTGTGAATGGCAGAGCGTGTCTAACAAGCCTGATAAGAGTTCTTTGAGGAGGTGACCAGGCATATAGATGAGGTAGTGCAGTGGATGTGATCTACATGGATTTTAGTAAGGCATTTGACAAGGTTCCACATGGTAGGCTTATTCAGAAAGTCAGAAGGCATGGGATCCAGGGAAGTTTGGCCAGGTGGATTGAGAATTGGCTTGCCTGTAGAAGGCAGAGGGTCATGGTGGAGGGAGTACATTCAGATTGGAGGGTTGTGACTAGTGGTGTCCCACAAGGATCTGTGCTGGGACCTCTACTTTTCGTGATTTTTTTTAACGACCTGGATGTAGGGGTAGAAGGGTGGGTTGGCAAGTTTGCAGACGACACAAAGGTTGGTGGTGTTGTAGACAGTGTAGAGGATTGTCAAAGATTGCAGAGAGACATTGATAGGATGCAGAAGTGGGCTGAGAAGTGGCAGAAGGAGTTCAACCTGGAGAAATGTGAGGTGGTACACTTTGGAAGGACAAATTCCAAGGCAGAGTACAAAGTAAATGGCAGGATACTTGGTAGTGTGGAGGAGCAGAGGGATCTAGGGCTCATGTCCACAGATCCCTGAAAGTTGCCTCACAGGTAGATAGGGTAGTTAAGAAAGCTTATGGGGTGTTAGCTTTCATAAGTCGAGGGATAGAGTTTAAGAGACGCGATGTAGACAGATGTAGTTTAAGAGACAGCTCTCTTAAACTCTGGTTAGGCCACACTTGGAGTACTGTGTCCAGTTCTGGTTGCCTCAGCATAGGAAGGATGTGGAAGCATTGGAAAGGGTACAGAGGAGATTTACCAGGATGCTGCCTGGTTTAGAGGGTATGGATTATGATCAGAGATTAAGGGAGCTAGGGCTTTACTCTTTGGAGAGAAGGAGGATGAAAGGAGACATGATAGAGGTGTACAAGATATTGAGAGGAATAGACAGAGTGGACAGCCAGCGCCTCTTCCCCAGGGCACCGCTGCTCAGTACAAGAGAACATGGATTTAAGGTAAGGGGAGGGAAGTTCAAGGGGGATATTAGAGGAAGGTTTTTCACTCAGAGCGTGGTTGGTGCGTGGAATGCACTGACCGAGTCAGAGGCAGATACACTAGTGAAATTTAAGAGGCTACTAGACAGGTATATGGAGGAATTTAAGGTGGGGCGTTATATAGGAGGCAGGGTTTGAGGGTCGGCACAACATTGTGGGCTGAGGGGCCTGTAATGTGCTGTACTATTCTATGTTCTATTTTCACTCTTGGGAAAAAAGCCTCTATCCCTCATCATCTTATTCACCTTTCTGAATTGCCAGATGATTGATCGCAGTGAGATATCATTCTCCTTCTCTCAGTGTGGGAAGAGATTCACTCACAGCCTACCCACAGACTGGCCAGTGAGTTCACAGTAGGGAGAGGCCATTCACCTGCTCTGTGTGAGGGAGGGGAACTACTCAGTTATCCAGCCTGAAGATACATCAGCAAGTTCACACCACAGTGAGATGCTCCCCCTGCTCTGCAAGCGGGAAGCCATTCATTCTGTCGTTGATGCTGACGATACTGTACATGGGGTCCCGGTGAGAGCGGACAAGGAACACTGTGCACAGGTCTGATCTCCCTCCCCGAGTCCGCCTTCGGGATGCAGGGAATGAAGAGAAGGTTTCCCACATTGACTGATTGGGTGGGGGTGGCTGTGTCCTCGGAGATATTACACAGGCCGGGACTGTCTCAAAATTAGAGAAATAAGAGGTGGTCTGACTGAGACAGTCTCACAGGAATTTCCCCACCCAGAGTGCAGTGAATTTTTGCAATTTTCTCCACAAGGTTTCTAAGTTCAAAAGGCAAATTTAGGGCCACAGTGGTGACGGAAACACTGCGGGAAAGTGGCGCTGAATGAAGGGCAGAGAAGGCACAAGGGGCCGAATGGCCACACCGATCATGTTTATTTCCTAAAGCACAAGTTTACCTGTGCAATATTTCCCTTTGGGCTTCAGCCTGTCAGGTTGCACAGAAATGCGGTGAGAGTTCCGGAGATCCTTCGGCAGCCACTGCAGGGCATCTCCTGTCTCCCAGCAACAGGGGACGGGTCTGGGAGGCAGCTTTGGACAACCGGCTCCGATCCACGGCGGGGAAAGACCAGGCACCCTCCGTGTTGCTGAAACATCTCACGGAATCTCACCCAGTCTCCTCACCTCTGCCACCTGAAGGAATTAAGACCCCGGCCGGTGTTGCAGACTTTACCCGAAGTGCCACTCCCGATCTCTGACTTCTCACCGGGTCCAGTCACTTCCGGTTCCATTCTGAGCGCTCGGCGTCCCGCCCACTGACACGCTCCGCCAATGAGAGCATGTTTGTTCCAGCGCTGTTCTCTGATTGGCTGTGAGTTTGTCTGAGGTCGGGCTGCTACTGGGAGCCGGAGATGTCAGTCACAGTTTGTTCTCAGAATCAAAGCAAGTTCCCTGAGGCTCAAAGTTCAAAGTAAGTTTTATTATCGGAGTACAAATAAATCACTGCATACAGCACCGAGATTCATTTTCCTGCGCACATACTAAAAAGAATTCTGTAGAGAAGTAACTATAACAGCGTCATGACAGATCAGCCAGAGAGCTGACGGTAACAAACTGTGCAAATGCAAATATGGAGAAACAGGATAAATAACAAGAGCATGAAATAACCACAGCGGCTGCTGATGGATCTCCAGAGTTCTCACCGCTCCCCTGTGCAATCCGACAGGCTGAAGGCCAAGGGAGAACAAGGCACAAAGGGAAACTCATGATTTAGAAAATAAGCAGCAGGCGCTGACGTGGCCATTCGGCCCCTCACTGATTCTGTTATTCACTCAGAATCACTATTTTCCTGCCGAGCCCCCAAATATGACCTCGGGTTTTGAGTCTGTGGCGCTTGCCTACACACTCCAGCCGGAGGAATCATCATTCCTGGCCCAGCCCTGCGAGACTGTGTCTGTCTCTTATTTCTCTCATTCTGAGACAGGCCCAGTGTGATCATTCGTTGTGGGAGCATCTCAGTGCACCACTGCATCTGTCTCCTCACTGCACAATATCCTCCACATCCCCAATCACATGGTATGAACTAATTTAATAATCCTTTGAAATATTTACTGAACAATCGTGTCACCCCCCAGCCTGACTCTCTTTATACCTGGAGAAAAGTAAAAACGAGCTGCTGGAGTTACACAGCTCGTCAGGCAGTGTCTGTGGAGGGAAATGGAAAATTGACATTTCGGGTTGAGACAGTCCAGATGAAGGATCTCGACCCGGGAAGTCGATTGTACATTCCTATCCGCAGTTGCTGCCCGACCCACTCAGTTCCTCTGTCATCATGTTTCTTACTCGAGATTCCAGCAGGTGCAGTCTCTTGTGCCTCTTTTTTCAGAACTTGCCCCTTTCAGTCCTGCCTCAGACTGAACCAGGCTTTTCTCTCCGGCTTCTTTTCTGTTATGCTCCTTCTTTAGCCCATCACGCCGATCGGGACACAGGCGGCCACCAGCAGCTCTCTGAGGGTCGATCGGCCCATCACGCCGATCGGGACACAGGCGGCCACCAGCAGCTCTCTGAGGGTTGATCGGCCCATCACGCCGATCGGGACACAGGCGGCCACCGGCAGCTCTCTGGGGGTTGATCGGCCCATCACGCCGATCGGGACACAGGCGGCCACCGGCAGCTCTCTGGGGGTTGATCGGCCCATCACGCCGATCGGGACACAGGCGGCCACCAGCAGCTCTCTGAGGGTTGATCGGCCCATCACGCCGATCGGGACACAGGCGGCCACCAGCAGCTCTCTGAGGGTTGATCGGCCCATCACGCCGATCGGGACACAGGCGGCCACCGGCAGCTCTCTGGGGGTTGATCGGCCCATCACGCCGATCGGGACACAGGCGGCCACCGGCAGCTCTCTGAGGGTTGATCGGCCCATCACGCCGATCGGGACACAGGCGGCCACCGGCAGCTCTCCGAGGGTCGATCGGCCCATCACGCCGATCGGGACACAGGCGGCCACCGGCAGCTGTCCGGGGGTCGATCGGCCCATCACGCCGATCGGGACACAGGCGGCCACCAGCAGCTCTCCGAGGGTCGATCGGCCCATCACGCCGATCGAGACACAAGCGGCCACCGGCAGCTGTCCGGGGGTCGATCGGCCCATCACGCCGATCGGGACACAGGTGGCCACCAGCAGCGGTCCGAGGGTTGATCGGCCCATCACGCCGATCGGGACACAGGCGGCCACCAGCAGCTCTCTGGGGGTTGATCGGCCCTGTGGCCTCTGCTTTCACCACACGACTTCAATCGTCTTCCAGGGAAGGTCCTTCCGATCCCAGGGATGAGGCCTGTGGAGATTCAGTTGACGTTTCTGTCACACTGGGTTTTTATGGGATGGGTTTGCTAGCCCCATGCCCGACTCTCCTCCTTTCATAGCCGGGCTTAGGCAGTCCATGGCTGAGTTTTCATTCTGTTCTGACCTGCTTAATCTGTTTCTGATCCCTCCCTGATATAGATACCACAATTCCTTCCCACAGAGTGCAACATAATGTTCATTCCCCGAGTCTGCAGCGCGTGTAGTGGACAATCGCGGTTCTGCAGGGAATCAGCAGCTCCCCGAAAGTGAAAGCATTCTGAATCAGGAAGTGCTGGGAGTTAACATGGCTTCAAAAGGACCGACCGAGAGTTGGACCGAGGAGGTAATTTGTCCCATCTGCCTGGATTTCTTCACCGGTCCAGTGTCACTGGAGTGTGGACACAACTTCTGTCGCTCTTGTATCACACGGTGTTGGGAAAGGGAGGAGAGAAAATCCTGCCCGGAATGTAGAGAGGTGTTTGCCGACCGCACCCTCAGGGTGAATCGGGCCCTAGCAAATCTGGCCGAAAAAGCTCGAAACCTAAACCTGAATCCGAAAGGGAAAGAAAGTAAACGTCACTGCGAGGAACATGAGGAAGAACTGAAGCTGTTTTGTGAAACGGACAAGACA
This sequence comes from Hemitrygon akajei, assembly GCF_048418815.1. Classification (NCBI taxonomy): domain Eukaryota; kingdom Metazoa; phylum Chordata; class Chondrichthyes; order Myliobatiformes; family Dasyatidae; genus Hemitrygon; species Hemitrygon akajei. The sequence goes on from NW_027331956.1 coordinate 337,475, forward strand.
CTGATCTGTCTGATCTGTAGAGACGCGCAGGAACACAGAGAGCACCGCTTCAAGCCAATTAAAGAAGCTGTTAAAATCTACACGGTAAAACTAACATTAATTAAATACTTAACACATTTCCTTTCTCCTACATACAATCACACGAGTCCCCATAACCAACACATCATTCTCTGCAACTTCCCCCATCTCCAACGGGATTCTAGCATCTCTCCGTCCCACAGCCCAACTCCGCACCCCGCAACTCTCCGCTCTCTATACGGATCGCGCTCTACGTACTGTATCGCCCTGATCCACTCGCTCCTCCCCACTGATCTCCCTCCTGGCACTGACACCTGCAAGCAGGACAAGTGCTACACCTGACTCCTAATCTCCTCCCTTGTCACCATTCAGGGCCGCAAACAGCCCAGTTCCTCCCGTTTCTTCCATGGTCGATTGTTCTCTCGAATTAGATTCCTTCTTCTCCAGCCCTTTACCTCTTCCACCTGTCCCCTCCCAGCTTCTCACTTCAACACCCTCCCCCACGTCCCCCCTCACGTTGTCTCACCTGTCAGCTGGTTCTCATCCCCAACCTTTTTATTCTGGCTGCTGTCCCTTTCCTTCCCAGTCCTAATGAAGTGTCTCATCCCGAAACACCGTCTGTTTATTTCCCCTGAATAGATTCTGCCTGACTCACTGAGTTCCTCCGGCATTTTGTGTGATAATCGGGTTTGATCACCTGTTTCTTTTGATGCATCTTTGTTTCTATTTCCTTCACTCTCTGACTTCCAGGATCAGCTAAAATTGTCCTTAGACTCTCTCACAAAAAAGAAATCAGACTTCCAGGAAAAGGAGCAGCAACAGAAAGAGAAGATTTCCGGAGTTTGGGTGAGGCTTCCTGAGCGGAATTTCTGATATTACTGTCGAGTTTTGCTCCATTTAATGCAGAAGAGCCGAGTATCGCAGCTCCAGTGACCTGGGTTCGATCCTGACCTCTGCTGCTGTCTGTGTGGAGTTTGCATGTGACCACGAGAGATTCCGACACATCCCAAGGACATGCCGGATGAATGGCTAATTACCGTTAACCCTGTAAAGGTGGGAAGGTGTGAGTGAATCAGATGGGAGTTTATGGGTCAATAAGTGAGAATAGGTTTCAGGAAAACGTGAGGGAATGGTGTTGACGGGAATGCTCTCAGAAGTAGAATGGACTCTAATAGACCGAACTGAACGACAAAAGGAAACAAAACACACCAATGCAGTATATTAATCTTCACCTTTCCTTCGACAGGAACAGTCACACAGCCTTCAGTCCAACATCACATCCCAGTTTGCTGAACTGCGCCAGATTATCACTGAGAAAGAGCAGAGCTTACTCAGGGATCTCAGGGAAGAAGAGAAGAGGATTCTCAACCCAATGGAGAAAAATCTTCTAGCTCTTCAAGAGAATATAAGGATTATTCAGGAGGAAATCACTAAGTTAAAGGATCAGATGGATCAGAAAGACAGTGTGATATTTCTCAAGGTGAGGGATTCTATTTCAATTTGTTTCTGTCAAAGGGCACTAAATGAAATATTTATTTCATTTGAAATATATATATATTTGAAATATATTTGAAATAAACACAGCACAGCGGCCAATTCTAACAAATCAATTGTCGCTCTGGCGACCTCACACAGAAGGCAGTAAAGGCCAAGTCTCTGGATGCTTTCAAGAGAGTGTTAGATAGAGCTCTTAGATAGCGAGGTCAAGGGATATGGGAAGAGGACAGGTACGGGGTACTGATTGTGTATGATCAGCCATGATCACAGAAGGCCGAATAGCCTACTCCTGCACCTATTGTCTATTGTCCCAAAACTGGACTTCCACAACTTCTGTACATCCCAGGACAGAATGCAAATTTCTCTGAAATTATTTACTCTGATCGTAACACAGAGCTGCTGATTGTGTCCTTAATTACCACATTAAATATCCTCTAAAACTTCCATTAACACCCAGTTCCAGTCACTGGCTGTGAGTGTGTCTGGTGCAGTGGGTGTGAGGGTCAGTGAGAACAAAGAATTTGACCCACACGTCAGACTTATCTTCTGTATCCGGTTTCCATCAGATTAGGGAAACTATTATTGTCTCTTCACTTTTACGGATAACATTCAAATGAACGTTCAATCGTTCAAAACATAACCAGGCCATTCGGCCCATTCTCTCCTCTCAATTTTCCTGCTTCACAATCCTCCTGCCACCTACCCACCACAACCAGCAACAGTGCCCCGAAATCTCTGGTCCCTCATGTGTTTATCCAGTTTCCCCATCACAGTCAATCTCTGCTGTTCCATTTCAGGCACTCCTGTGGCAGCGAGTTCCACATCCTCCTCACTAAATTTCTTGTGGAATTTGTTAAAATCCATCTGGAATTACATCTCCGCACAAGTCTCTCCATAAATAGAGGTACTTCCTCCACCCGCACACAATCACTTACATCACTGATCTTAAATTCCTCCATCCTATCACACTGACGTCCTATCCAGATGATAATGCACAGACTGTCCTGTCTTCCCTATAAGTTTCATCCTCTCAGTAATGGTCTGACATTCAGAGACTTTCCTTGTAGGTTACCCCGTGGTTCTGTATTGTCCGTGTGTGTGAGTGATCGCGGGAGTGGGAATTTTCAACACCTTGTAATGATTTGGATGAAATTCAGGATGTGGACAGTAAGTCCAAGTCTAATCAGATTTGTGTTTTATTTATTTCAGGAGGAAGCTCGTCAGAACAGGAGGTAGGACAGGCTCTTTACTGAAATCCTGAATGGATTTGTAAAATAGTTCAGAATAGCAATTTATAAACAGCAGTTTAATATTTACAGGATTAATGACGATATCCAGGAATTGCCAGTGACAGATGAGGCCCTACCGGTTGAAAAATTCGATCACCCCTATTTGTTGCACACAGTGCTGAGAGAAACGCTTGATGTTATTAATCGAGGTAAAACTTATAAAGTTTCATTTCTGCTTGTTTATGAAGCTCAAATTGCGTACAAGAACGGCGAGACTGCGCAGGACAGCGCGGAGAGTTTAAAAAGATGACCACCCTATACAGCGGGCAGCGGAGTGGGTGGCAGCAGAGTGTAGGGCTTTGGCTCAACGGGCTTAGGCGGTAACGGGAAGAGGCGAGAGCGAGGCACCGACTCTTTTTCTCCCCTTGGCAAATCGGCCCGGACGGACGGAGGAACAGCAGGGCACATTAGCTAACGGTTTAAAAAGTCCGTGTGCTTGGTGAAGTAAGTGGGTGAGTTGACCTATCTTTCTTTGTTCCATTCCTGTAGAATTAGGTAGCATGTCTGCAGGGTTAGTGCTTTGTTCAGGGTGTCAGATGTGGGAATCCTGGGAGACCTCCAGCCTCCCTGATAGCCACATCTGCACCAGGTGAACCGAGATTCAGCTCCTCGGAGACCGTGTTAGGGATCTGGAGCTGCAGCTTGATGACCTACTGCTTATTAGAGAAAATGAAGAGGTGATAGACAGGAGCTACAGGGAGGTAGTCATCCCTAGGATACAGGGGTCAGAAAACTGGGTGACTGTCAGGAGAGGGAAGGGAAATGCACGGATAGTGGAGAGCACCCCTGTGGCTGCCCCCCTCAGCAACAAGTATATCGTTTCGGATGCTGTTGAGGGGGATGACCTGACAGGGGACGGCCACGGTGACCGGGTCTCTGGCACTGAGCCTGGTGCTGTTGTGCAGGAGGGAAGGAGGGAGAAGAGGAATGCGGTAGTCATAGGGGATTCCATAGTCAGGGGAACAGACAGGAGATTCTGTGAGCCTGGTAGAGATACCCGCATGGTGTGCTGCCTCCCAGGTGCCAGGGTACGGGATGTCTCGGATCGGGTCCAGAATATCCTGAAGGGAGAGGGCGAGCAGCCAGCTGTCTTGGTACATGTTGGTACCAATGACATAGAGAGGAAAAGGGAAGAGGTCCTGAAGAGAGATTTCCAGGAGTTAGGAATGAAGCTGAGAAGCAGGACCTCCAGGGTCGTAATCTCAGGATTGCTACCTGTGCCACATGCTAGCGAGGGCAAGAATAGTAGGATCAGGCAGATGGATGCGTGGCTGAGAGACTGGCGCAGGGGGCAGGGCTTCAGATTCTTGGATCATTGGTATCTCTTCAGGGGGAAGTATTACCTGTTCAAAAAGGACGGGTTACACCTGAACCACAGTGGGAATGTTTAATAGAGCTGTTAGGGAGGGTTTAAACTAATTTGGCAGGGGGATGGGAAACCGGAATGATAGAGTGGAGGAGGGGGAAAACAGAAATAAATCTAAGATAGTGAGCAGTGAAGATGTCAGGAAGGACAGGCAGGTGATGGGTCAAATTTGCAGCCAATGGGATGAGTTGCAGTGCAATCAAAACAAAAAGTACCAAATACTGGACTTAAGGTGTTATACTTAAATACACACAGCATAAGGAATAAGGTGTCGTACAGCTACAGATTGGCAGGTATAATTTTGTGGCCATCACTGAGAGGTGGCTAAAGGATGCATGTCTCTGAGAGCTGAACGTCCAAGGATACACGGTGTATCGGAAGGACAGGCAGGTAGGCAGAGGGGGTGGCGTGGCTTTATTGGCAAGAAATGATATTAAATCATTAGATAGAGGTGACATAGGATCGGAAGAATCTTTCTGGGTTGAGCTAAGAAATCACAGGGGTAAAAGGACCCTGATGGCAGTTATATACAGGCCTCCTAACAGCTGCAGTGATGTGGACTACAAATTACAACAGGAAATAGAAAAGGCTTGCCAGAAGGGCAGTGTTATGATAATTGTGGGGATTTTAACATGCGAGTGGATTGGGAAAATCAGGTCGACACTGGATCTCAAGACAGAGAATTTGTAGAATGTCTACGAGATGGCTTTTCAGAACAGCTTGTTGTTGAGCCCACTAGGGGATCAGAGGTACTGGATTGGATATTGTGTAATGACCCAGAGGTGATTAGAGAGATTGAGGTGAAGGAACTGTTAGGAGGCAGTGATCGTAACATGATTGAGTTCACTGTGAAATTTGAGAAAGAGAAGCCGAAATCCGATGTGTCGGTATTGCAGTGGAGTAAAGGAAATTAAAGTGGCATGAGAGAGGAACTGGCCAAATTTGACTGGAAAGGGACACTAGCGGGAGGACGGCAGAGCAGCAGTGGCTGGAGTTTATGCGAGAAGTGTGGAAGGTGCAAGACAGATATATTCCAAAAAAGAAGAAATTTTCGAATGGAAAAAGGATGCGACCGTGGCTGACAAGAGAAGTCAAAGCCAAAGTAAAAGCAAAGGAGAGGGCATTCAAGGAAGCAAAAACTAGTGGGAAGACAGAGAATTGGGAAGTTTTTAAAAGCTTACAAAAGGAAACTAAGAAGGCCATTAAGAGGGAAAAGATGAACTATGAAAGGAAGCTAGCAAATAATATTGAAGAAGATACTAAAAGCTTTTTCAAGTATATAAAGAGTAAAAAGCAGGTCAGAGTGGATATAGGACCGATACAAAATGATGCTGGAGAAATTGTAATGGGAGATAATGTGATGGCTGAGGAACTGAACGAGTATTTGCATCAGTCCTCACTGAGGAAGATATCAGCAGTATACCAGACACTCAAGGGTGTCAGGGAAGAGAAGCGTACACAGTCACAATTACGACAGAGAAGGTACTCTGGAAGCTGAATAGTCTAAGGGTAGATAAATCTCCAGGACCAGATGGAATGCACCCTTGTGTTTTGAAGGAAGTAGCTGTGGAGATCGAGGAGGCATTAGCAATGATCTTTCAAAAGTCAATAGATTCTAGCAATGGTTCCGGAGGAGTGGAAGATAGTAAATGCCATTCTGGTATTTAAGAAGGGCGCAAGGAAGCAAAAAGTGAATTATAGACCTGTTAGCTTGAGAAAAGGTTGGGAAGTTTCTGGAGTCAATTGTCAAGGATGAGGTTACGGAGTACCTGGAGGCATATGACAAGATAGGCCAAGCTCAGCATGGTTTCCTTAAAGGAAAATCCTGCCTGACAAACCCATTGAAATTTTTTGAGGTAATTACAAGTAGGCTAGACATGGGAGATGCAGTGGATGTTGTGTATTTAGATTTTCAGAAGGCCTTTGACAAGGTGCCACACATGAGGCTGCTAAACAAGATAAGAGCCCATGGAATTACGGGAAAGTTACGTACGTCGATAGAGCGTTGGCTGATTGGCAGGAAACAGAGAGTGGGAATAAAGGATCCCATTCTGGTTGTCTGCCAGTTACCAGTGGTGTTCCACAGGGGTCCGTGTTGGGGCCGCTCCTTTTTACGTTGTATATCAACGATTTGGATTATGGAATAGATGGCTTTGTGGCTAAGTTTGCTGATGATACAAATATAGGTGGAGGGGATGGTAGTGCTGAGGTAACAGAGAGTCTGCAGAGAGACTTGGATAGATTGGGAGAATTGTCAAAGAAGTGGCAAATGAAATACAATGTTGAAAAGTGTATGGTCATGCACGTTGGTAGAAGAAATAAACAGGCAGACTATTATTTAAATGGAGAGAGAATTCAAAGTCCTGAGATGCAACGGGACTTGGGAGTGCTCGTGCAGGATACCCTTCAGGTTAACCTCCAGGTTGAGTCAGTGGTGAAGAAGGTGAATGTAATGTTGGCATTTATTTCTAGAGGAATAGAGTATAGGAGCAGGGATGTGATGTTGAGGCTCTATAAGGAACTGGTAAGACCTCACTTGGAATACTGTGTGCAGTTTTGGGCTCCTTATTTAAGAAAGGATGTTTTGACATTGGAGATGGTTCAGAGAAGATTCACTAGAACGATTCCGGGAATGAGAGAGTTAAGATATGTGGAACATTTGACCACTCTTGGACTGTACTCCGTGGAGTTTAGAAGAATGAGGGGGAACCTCACAGAAACATTTTGAACGTTAAAAGGCATGGACAGAGTGGATGTGGCAAAGTTGTTTCCCATGGTGGGGGAGTCTAGTACGAGAGAGCATGATTAAGGATTGAAGGGTGACCATTCAGAACGGAGATGCGAAGAAATTTTTTTAGCCAGAGGGTGGTGAATCTGTGAATTTCTTGCGGCAGTGGAAGCCAAGTCATTGGGTGTATTTAAGACAGAGATTGATAGGTATGTGAGTAGCCAGGGCATCAAAGGTCATGGTGAGAAGGTGGGGGAGTGGGACTAAATGGGAGAATGGATCAGCTCATGATAAAATGGCGGAGCAGATTCGACGGGCCGAATGGCTGGCTTCTGCTGCTTTGTCTTATGGTCTTATTTGAATGCACCAGTATACGGAATAAGGATCTTGTAGCACAGGTAGAGTTTAGCAGGTACAAACTTAGGCAGGTACGACTTTGGTCGAAGGAATAAAGACATAGACATTTCTGTAAACATGGCGAAAATTCAAAAATCAGAGGTGCAAAGGGACATGGGTGTCCTTGTGCAGGATTCCCTGAAGGTTAACTTGCAGTTTGTGTCAGTGGTAAGATTGGCAAACTCAATGTTTGCTTTCATTTCGAGAGGATTAGAATACACGAGCAAGGATGTAATGCTGAGGTTTTATAAGTCATTGGTCAGACCACACTTGGAGTATTGTGAGCAGTTTTGGATCCCTTCTATTGGAAAACATGTACTGGCATTGGAGGGGGTCCAAAAGAATCAGAAGAATGATTCCGGGAATGGAAGAGTTAACATATGAGGAGTGTTTGATGGTTCTGGGCCTGTACTCACGCGAGTTTAGAAGAATGGCTGATTTATTATCCCTCTCAACCCTATTCTCCCGCCTCCTCCCCATAACTTTTGAGACTCTGACTAATCAAGAAGTTTACTTATTAACTTATGCTTTAAAAATCAAACAGGAGAAAATCTGCAGATGCTGGTAATCCAAGCTACACAGGTCCTGATGAAGGGTCTTGCCAGATCTCTCTGACACCTGTCTGGAGAGAGTTGATGTTGGGAGGATGTGGGTGGGTCGAGAAGGGTAAGCACAGCCTCTGACCATAGGGATGTCCATTTAGGACAGAGATGAGGAGGAATTCCTTTATCCACAGGATAGTGAATCTGCCACTGGCAACTGTGGAGGCCAAATAATTGAGTATATTTAAAGCAGAGTAACACACACAAATTGTTGGGGGAACAGCAGGCCGCGAAGTTTCTACGGAAAAGAGTAAACAGTCCACGGTTCAGACTGAAACACTTCATCAAGACCTGTGTTGCTTAAGGGTTCCTGCAAATTCATCCCCTGCCCTAATGAGGGGTTGTGGGAAAGGGGACAAAGTCATCCTCATCTCCCATCTTTGCCCCCTCTAGCTTCTCATTACGTCTACACACACAGTTCACCCACGGGCTTTCCAACCCCTCCCCCTCCTGGTTCAATCTGCCATTCATCTCTCCCCCCGACTGGTTCCCATTATCACTTCCTTTACTGTCTCAAACCATCACACTGCCCCACTTCACACTCACAAATGAATGTGAACATTGTATGACGGCCCTGTTCCTGTGCTGTACTGCTCTATGTTCTCTGTTCCCAGTTTCGAAGAATGAGAGATCTCATGGAAACACAGAATTCTTTCAGGGGTCAACAGGCAGGAGTGAGGGAGGATGTTTCCCCTGTCTGAGGAGTCAAGGGCCAGGGGTCTCTCTGCTCTCCGTCCAGCGGAAAACCCCTGGGGAGACATTAGTTGTCCATCTGCTTTTGTCGAGTCAAAGGTTCGTGTCGGCAACCCGACCGCGCCTGAGACCCAGCGGCCTTTCCCCCGATCCCCGGGGCCCCGCTGTCCGAGTCTCCCCCCGATCCCCGGGGCCCCACTGTCCGAGTCTCCCCCCGATCCCCGGGGCCGCGCTGCCCGTCTCCCCCCGATTTCCGGGGCCGCGCTGTCTGACCCTCCCCCCGATCCCCTGGGGCCGCGCTGCCCGAGTCTCCCCCCAATCCATGGGGCCGCGCTGACCGTGTCTCCCCCCCGATCCCCGGGGCCGTGCTGCCCGAGTCTCCCCCCGATCCCCGGGGACTCTCTAATTCTCTGCTTCTCCCCCCAGTCTCTGTCACCCTGGATGTGGAAACGGCGCATCCACGGCTCGAGGTGTCTGAGGATCGGAAGAGTGTGAGATGGACCCCGACCCGGAGGAATCTCCCTGACACCGGGAAGAGATTCACACACTGGGAATGTGTACTGGGATCGGAGGGATTCACATTGTGGAGACATTACTGGGAGGTGGAGGTGACGGGGAATCGGTTCTGGTGTCTGGGAGTCGCCGCAGAGTCTGTGGAGAGGAAGGGAGGGGGCAGACTGAGTCCGGAGACCGGATTCTGGGTCATCGGGCAGTTTGATGATGTGTTACATCGGGATTGTGACGTGGACCGTGGTCTCACCTCCCCCGAGTCCTGTCTCGCTGCCGGTCCCATCCCCGGGAGGGTGGGAGTTTATCTCAGTTACAAGTCCGGGACAGTTTCATTTTACAACGCGGAGACCAAGTCCCATCTCCACACCTTCACTGGGAATAAATTCATGGGGAAACTTTATCCTTTCTTCGCGACTGCAGGTGAAAACCAGTGGCTGAGAATCTGCTCCGGTTCCGCTCCGGGTCTGTAAACGGGTCGGGTCCCGGAACCGGCGTCAGGAGTAAAGTCCCTGTAAATATAAATGTGCGGAGAGTGCAGCTAAATACGTGGCTAAGGAGATGGTGCAGGAGGGAGGGCTTCATGTTTCTGGACAATTGGGCTTTGTTCCCGGGAAGGTAGGGCCTGTTCCGACGGGACGGTTTGCCCCTGAACTGCAGGGGGACTAACATTCTTGCGGGTAGATTTGCCAGTGCTGTTCCGGGGGATTTAATCTAGATTTGCAGAGGGAGGGGAACCAGGGTGTTAGAGCAGATAGTGAGGTGGAGGAGGATAAGGAACATGAGAGGACTGCGTGTATAGACGGAAATGAAAAAAAAGCTTTATGCATGATAGAAATATTCTCAGGTACATCTATTTCAATGCAAGGAGTATTGTAGGTAAAACAGATGAGTTTAGGGCGTGGGTTGACACGTGGGATTACAACATTACTGCTATCAGTGAGACTTGGTGGCAGGAGGGGCAGAACTGGCAGCTTAATGTTCCGGTAAAATTGGAGAAGGGCCCATTTTGTGGAAATGAAAAAGGATCTAGGAAGAGTGGATTGGGAAAAGTTTTTTTTTCTGGCAAGGATGTGTTCAGTAAGTTCAAAGGTGAAATTTTGAGAGTGCAGAGTTTGAACGTTCCTGCCAGGATTAAAGGCAAAGTTAACAGGCATAGGGAACCTTGGTTTTCAAGGGATATTGGTGATCTGGTTAAGAAAAAGAGAGAGGTGTATAGCAGGTATAGGCAACAAAGAACAAATGAGGTACTTGAAGAGTATAGAAAATGTAAGAAAATACTAAAGAAGGAAATTAGGAAGGCAAAAAGACATGAAGTTGCTTTGGCAGATAATGTGAAGGCAAATCCAAAGGATTTCTACAAATATATTCAGAGTAAATGGATAGTTTAGGGACAGAATTGTTCCCTAGATGATCAGAGTGTGGAGCCTCACGAGATGGGGGAGATCTTAAACAGTTTTTTTTTTGCATCAGTATAACTCAGGAAACTGGCATAGTGTATATGGAAGGAAGGGAAACAAGCAGTAGTGTCATGGAACATTTGTAGATTAAAGAGGAGGAGGTGCTTGCTGCCTTACAGCGCATAAAGGTAGATAAATCCCCCGGGCCTGACTTGATATTTCCTCGGACCTTGAGAGAGACTAGTGTAGAAATTGCAGGGGCCCTGACAGAAATATTTAAAATGTCCTCAGCCACGGGTGCAGTGCCGGAGGATTGGAGGGTAGCTCATGTTCCGTTGTTTAAAAAAGACTCCAATAGTAAACCAGGTAATTACAGGCCAGTGAGCCTGACATCAGTAGTAGGTAAATTATTGGAAGGTGTTCTGAGAGATCGGATATACAAGCATTCGGACAGCCAAGGGCTGATTAAGGATAGTCAGTATGGCTTTGTGCATGGTAGGTCGTGTTTAATGAATGTTGTCGAGTTTTTCGAGGAGGTGACCAAGAAAATAGATGAAGGAAAGGCTGTGGATGTTGTCTGCATGAACTTTAGTAAGGCCTTTGACAAGGTCCCACATGGGAGGCTAGTTCAGAAGGTTCAGACACTAGGTATCCATGGAGAGGTTGGAAACTGGATTCGGAATTGGCTGTGTGGGAGAAAACAAAGAGTGGTAGTGGATGATTGCTTCTCATACTGGAGGCCTGTGACTAGTGGTGTGCCTCAGGGATCTGTGCTGGGACCATTGTTGTCTATATCAATGATATAGATGTGGTCAATTGGATCAGCAAGTTTGCTGATGACACCAAGATTGGAGGCGTTGTGGACAGCGAGGAAGGCTTTCAAAGCTTGCCGAGGGATCTGGACCAACTGGAAAAATGGGCCAGAAAATGGCAGATGGAATATAATGCAGACAAGCGTGAGGTGTTACATTTTGGAAGGACAAACCAAGGTAGGACATACACAGTGAATGGTACGGCACTGAGGTGTGCGGGGGAACAAAGGGATCTGGGAGTTCAGGTACATAATTCCCTGAAAGTGGCGTCACAGGTAGACAGGGTTGTAAAGAAGGCCTTTGGCATCCTGGCATTCATAAATCAAAGTACTGAGTACAGGAGTTGGGATGTTATGCTAAGGTTGTATAAGGCATTGGTGAGGAAATATTTGGAGTATTATTTGCAGTTCTGGTCACCTAACTATAGGAAGGATATCAGTAAGAATGAAAGAGTGCAGAGATTTACTAGGATATTGCCGGATCTTCAGGAGTTGAGTTACAGGTAAAGATTGAACAGGTTAGGACTTTATTCCTTGGAGCATAGAAGAATGAGGGGGGATTTGATAGAGGTTTACAAAATTATGAGGGGTATAGACAGTAAACGTGAGTAGGTTCTTTCCACTTAGATTAGGAAAGATGAAAAGGGGAGGACATGGCTTTAGGGTTAAAGGGGAAAGGTTTAGGGGGAACATGAGGAGGAACTTCTTCACTCAGAGAGTGGTGGGAGTGTGGAACGAGCTGCCATCTGACATGGTAAATGCGGGCTCACTCTTCAGTTTTAAGAATAAATTGGATAGGTACATGGATGGGAGAGGTTTGGAGGGTTACGGACTGGGTGCAGGTCAATGGGACGAGTGGAATAAAGTTTCCGCACAGACTAGAAGCGCCAAATGGCCTGTTTTCTGTGCTGTAGTGTTCTATGGTTCTGTGGAGTGAAATAAACACGAGATGAGAATTACCGATCGATTAATTTTAACTCGTTCACCGCATCCGTCAACCGAACAGAAACAGCAGCTGCGGGCGGCGGGTCCTGAGCTCCCCTGGGTCCTAAAGTCCACCCGTAATGAGACAGGTTAAATGGGACAAGTGGGGGCGGTGCTGACCGGAAAAGACAGTGAAGATTGTTCATTAAGTTCATCTGCAATTTCTTTGTCCCCCATTACTACTTCACCAGCATCATTTTCCAGTGGTCCAGTATCAACTCTCATCTCCCTTTCACTCTTCATGTAACTGAAAACTAAACTTTTCGTATCCTGATTTATATTATTGGCCAGTTTGCCCTCATATTTCATCTTTACCATTCTTCTGGCTTTTTTCATTGCCTTTTGTTGGATTTTAAGAGCATCCCAATAATCCAACATCCCACTCACCTTTGCTACCTTATACTTAGGTTTAACACAATTATTACATGCCTTTTCCAGCTCAAACTGTGAATTAATTTAAAGTCAGTCCCATAATTTAATAAAGTTTTTATCTGAAAACTATCTACCCTCGCAAAGATTGTACTGAAGACTGCATTTGATTTTTCTTCAGCCTTGTACGCTTCACATTGAAATAGAATGTCTTTCGACAGTTTCATAATGACAAAATGTACACGACACAGAATGAAGTTTTCCATTTAGATACAAGGCATAATTAAGCATAGTGTGGGCATTTCTATGTCATGTCAATATCATTCCTTCCCTTGTTTTAAGCCCTTCTTCTATAAACCCAACAGGTCTATATCCACAGCGTAATATTTAACAGCTTTTGGTGCTAAACAGTCAACCCCATCATTTCCCTCAACAGTGTGATGTGCAGGGCCCATAATGTGCAGACATATAAATCAAACTTTATATATGAAATACCATTTGAGGAGTTTCCAACAGTCAATCTGACCTACTGCCAGAATGACCTGTTTAAGACTCATCAAAACCGAAATGTATTCTGAGCAAATTATAAGGACCAATTTCCTCCACCCACTGTAAGCCTAAACTGTTGGCAAAGAATTCTGCTTTCTATGCTGATAAATGACTATAAGTCATTTCTTTATCATTACCTCCAATTCAGGCACACAAAAACAGCCACACCAACATCCCCAGTTAACTTATCTTTTGATTCATCTGTAAAAATGGTTACTGTATGATAATAACTTTCATTAATATACTGATGAACCAACAGTCTCTCAGGCAGAACCGAATCAGATCGTGTAACCTAAAATCAACTGAAGTCATTGGGAAAAACAAGGTGGGGTGACCAAGAAAGCTACAGTGGGACATATTGTATCATCAAATACACCCGTATTCCCAGCGTGGTAAGAACCCAGCCACCCAAAACAAAAAACACTCTTCTTGTGATGTCCCCAACCGTCCTCCAGCACACCTTTAACAGGATGATCATTTCCTTGCCCCCGCAAATTAATCCAGTATGTTGACATCAACTTGAACCTCTGTTACTTTGAGGGCAATTGTCCCATTGCAATCAGTAAAGCCAAAACAGGAGACAACATCACTACACTGGAAAACAATCTTAAAGTCTGTAATTGTAACACATACAAACATTTTTAATTTCAAGATGAAGCTGATCCATAAGCCACACAGACATAATCAAGAACAGATCAAATTAAACAAATATAATTGGTCAACAAAGATATTCATGTTGCACCCAAGAATACCCACATAGATGTCTGAGGAGATTTAAAGCTCCTTTACATTTATCAATTAATTTACTGATAGGTGCTTCCACGTCAGCTTATTATCCATCCACATACTGAGAAATCTTACCACTGATACTTCCTCAAGATATTACTCATATAATTTAAAATCTAGTGCAAGTCTATTAATGCTGTTTGTAAACCACGTAATGTGTTTTAATGACTGAAAGCTTAAAATCCTCATCAATCTGCCCACTGTTTGACCTATTAATTGTAAATTGCAATTAATACCTCTATAATCTATAAAGCTACATCATCTGTATATTGTGATTTACCCAGGTATCCCATTTTGCCATCTCAGAGAAAATATCATTAATCATAATATTAAATAATGAAGGGCTACAAATACTGCCCTGTGGGATCCCATTCTCTATCTCATAGAAACACAAACATAACATGCCGACCGGTACTTGGACAGTCCATCCAAAAAAAACTCAGAAAAATTATACAATGTCCCCCTCACTCCTAATTTAATCAAAAGTCCTTTCTTCCATATCATTTCCCTTTTCAGTATCAAGAAATACTGCTATTACAACATCTTTATTTAATTGTGTTTTCTGAATATCATCTTCCAAACCTAATACTGAACCTAATGTCATTTCACCCTTCCAAAATCCACTCTAATAAAACACATTATCATCACTCTTTCCAAAATATAACTCAAGCGCTTGATTACCATACATTCCATAAGTTTACATAAATGAGACATTCACGATATAGGCCCTTAACTAGAAGGATCAAATGGGGATCTGCCAGATTTTAGAATAGGCACTACTATTTCCATTTTCCACAATTCAAACATTTAATATTTTCACAAAAGAGAATTATGTACAATTACAATTTGAAATATCACTCTTTCCTGGGGACACCAGACCTGCATTATTAATAGACTTGTTAAATTCATACAAAGAAATCTCTCCATCAGTGATAGTATCATTGCTACAGCTGACTTCCAGCACATCAGGGTATTCACTGAAAAACATATCCCTACATTGTTTAACTTCTTCACATATTATCCTGATTATGAATCTCAGCAAATGGCCCAGCCAGTAACACAACCTTCCCTGTTTCAGTACCAATAATTTTGCCCTCATTAATCAACTCTGGAATATTATGATCCCCACAAATCCCCCCATTTTCTAAATCATATCCCAAACAATTCCAGGTTTGATATCCCTTCCAATATTATCTCCATATAACCTCCAGTAAATCACCTCCTTCCTCACCACGGCCTTTGCCCTTTTATTGTTAATAATGTCACTCGGAGACTGATGCACCATCACATAAAAACTCACATTTCTCCCAATTTGCTTCCTGTCCTGTTATAAATCCAAATCCACACTCATAAAGACAGGAATGCTGACTGACGTTCACATAAACTAATCACCCTCTGAGTTCCCATTTGAGCGACAGGCACTGCAGCCAATGACATCAGGGGTCAGTGTAAAGTCTATGCTACGATAGGCTGGAGGAAAT
This sequence comes from Hemitrygon akajei, assembly GCF_048418815.1. Lineage (NCBI taxonomy): Eukaryota > Metazoa > Chordata > Chondrichthyes > Myliobatiformes > Dasyatidae > Hemitrygon > Hemitrygon akajei. Next base: position 352,951 of record NW_027331956.1, read on the forward strand.
CGGCCCATGATCAGACCTTCCTCTTCCGCTCCATCGCCATGGCGGAGATCAGCGATTCGCTTCTGTCGGTGTCGCCGGCCTCGGCGCCCACATGGACGGGTGTGATTCCCCTTCGCGCCTCGGTGGGTCTGTTTCGGCGACGTCTGTGGTGGCTGACGAAACATGCTTTGACAGGGAGCGAGCGAGGAAAATGACTACAACTCCCAGAAGGCCCCACTGATGACGTTGTGGTGGTGTTGACGGGTAAGGTATAAAAGCAAAATGGAGGAAAATGTAATGCATTACGTTTTCTGTACTGTGTCGTGCCTTCAATAAAAAATTAAATTAAAAGAGAGATTCCAGCGAGAAACAGATAGAACATAGAACAATACAGCACAGTACAGGCCCTTCGGCCCACAAATGTTGTGCCGACCCTTAAAACCTGCCTCCCTCAGCTTAAATTCCTCCATACACCTGTCTAGTAGTCTCTTAAATTTCACTTGTGTATCTGCCTCCACCACTGACTCGGGCAGTGCATTCCACGCACCAACCACTCTCTTAGTATAAAATCTTCCTCTAATATCCCCCTTGAACTTCCCTCTTAACCAACTCTTTATAACTTTGATTGACTCAAGCTTGCGCTTATGGAACAATGTTTATCACTGCTGAATTCCCTTGTGGGTGTGGCCGAGCGAGGTGTTATGGGCTGCTTTGGCTTACCTTAAAGCCATGTCTTGTATTGAGCAGTGGTGCCCTGGGGAAGAGGCGCTGGATGTCCACTCTATCTATTCCCCTTAATATCAACTACACCTCTATCATTTCTCCTCTCATCCTCCTTCTCTCCAGAGAGTAAAGCCCTTGCTCCCTTAATCTCTGATCATAATCCATACTCTGTAAACCAGGCAGCATTCTGGTAAGTCTCCTCTGTACCCTTTCCAATGCTTCCACATCCTTCTTATGGTGAGGTGACCAGAACTGGACAGAGTACTCCAAGTGTGGCCCAACCAGAGTTTTATAGAGCTGCATCATTACATCGCGTCTCTTAAACTCTATCCCTCGACTTATGAAAGCTAACAGCCCATAAGCTTTCTTATCTACTCTGTTTACCAGTGAGGCAACTTTCAGGGATCTGTGGACATGTAGCCCCAGATCCCTTTGCTTCTCCACACTTCCAAGTATCCTGCCATTTACTTTGTACTCTGCCTTGGAGTTTGTCCTTCCAAAGTGTACCACCTCACACTTCTCCAGGTTGAACTCTATCTGCCACTTCTCAGCCCACTCCTGCATCCTATCAATGTCTCTCTGCAATCTTTGACAATCCTCTGCACTATCCACAACACCACCAACCTTTGTGTCTTCTGCGAACTTGCCAACCCATCCTTCTACCCCCACAGCCAGGTCGTTAATAAAAATCACGAAAGGTAGTGGTCCCAGAACTGATCCTTGTGGAACGCCACTAGTCACAACCCTGCATTCCAAATGTACTCCCTCCACCACAACTCTCTGCTTTCTGCAGGCAAACCAAGAGTGAATCCACCCAAAGGCTTTTTCCCAAGACTGAAATGACTCACAAGTGAAGTGTTGCCTCACCTGTTTGGGGCCCTGAATGGTGGTAAGAGAGGAGGTGTAGGGACAGGTGTAGCACTTACGCTTGCAGGGATAAGTACCCGGTGGGAGATCTGTGGGGAGGGACGTGTGGACCAGGCAGTCGCGGAGGGAACGATCCCTGCGAAAAGCAGAGAGGGGTGGAGAGGGAAAGATGTGCTTAGTGGTGGGGTCCTGTGAAGGTGGCGGAGGATAATATGCTGGATCCGGAGGCTGGTGGGGTGGTAGGTGAGGACGAGGGGAACACGGTCCCTGTTGTGGTGACGGGAGGATGGGGTGAGGGCCGGAATGCATCCGGTGCTCCCTGTGTGGCCATCCACACCGCAATGCCATTAGCCCAGGAGTCAGTGTAGATGTGGATTGGTCCGGTGGTGTTTTGGAGGGGGAGGGCTACTGCTGCCAGCTCGGCAAGTTGACTGGAGCCCCCCTCCCTCTCTGTGGTCAAAATTTTGCCCGTGGCGGGATGAAGTGCTGCCGCTGTCCACAATGGTTTCCCCCTTTCCAGCGGCTTGAGCCGTCTGTGAACCAGGCGTGCAGTTTGTCGTCGGGATCGAGGGAATCGAAGGGTTGACCCCAACACGCTGAGGAGGGTTGTACCTTGGGGATGTCCGGGGCAGGGTTCTGGGACTGGGGGAAAGCCATGACTTGTTCATGGAGGCGGCTGACCCCTTCAGGACCGGGTTCAGCCGGCTCCGCAATGTAGCTTCCACTGGACAATGGAGGACAGCCCTCTCTGTGGGAGGAATCAGGGGACTTGACCCATCGCATTATGGGGAGATGGGGGCGGAGGACGACAGGGTCGGGGCCTGTTTGGTGTTCTGTGTCGATGAACGCCAGGTGACAGGCTAGTAGCTGCCGCTCGAAGGGGCTGTAGCGCGCTGTGCGGCGGGATTGCCTGGGAGGATGGTGTGCTGGGCTCCTGTATCGACAAGTGCCATCCACCTCTGCGTGTTTCACTTTCCCCGATGTACTACGACAGGTATATGTGGCCTCAGGTCCCCCGGGCGGGAGAGGGCGAGAGAGCAAATGCGCCGGGGGCCCTGGCCTTCATCCTATGGGGGTGGGGGGTGGGAGAAGGTCTGCCACCCCTGTGGTGAGGCGCCCTGATGGCTGAGGTGGGGCATTTCCTGTCTCAGGAAATCTCTGAGTTCTGTCTTGAGGGCAGGCGAGGCAGTTTCAGGTAAGGGAGGTGCAGAGGATGGATTGGTGGGCATGGTCTGGCCGGGCGGTCAGTGTTTCGGAAGAATGTTGGATTCGATTATTAAGGATGATGTCTCAGGGTTCTTTGGGCAAATGATAAAAAGGGCCGGAGTCAGCATAGTTTCCGGACAAATCTGTTGAAATTCATTGAAGAAATAACAAGCGGGATAGACAAAGGACAATCGGTTGATGTTGTGTACTTTGAATTTCAGGCCTTTGGAAAGGTGGCAGACATGAGGCTGTTTAACAAGCTACGAGCCCATGATATTACAGAAAGAGTCTAGCACAGATAAAGCAGTGGCTGATTGACAGGAGGCAGAACGTGTGAATAAATGGAGCGTTTTCTGTCTGGCTGCAGATGTCCAATGGCATTCCACAGGGGTCTGTGATGGGGACCGATTATTCTCTGCTATATGGCGATGACTTGGATGATGTATTTGATGGCTTTGCTGCAAAATCTGCAGAGGACATGAACAGAGATAGAGGGAAAGGTAGTTCTGAGGACGTAGAGAGGCCACAGAAGGAGCTGGACAGATTAGGATTGGAAACGGCAGATGGAATACAGAGCATTTATTTCATGAGGACTAAAAGGTAAAAGCAAGGACGAAATGCTGGAACATTAAAAAGCTCTGGTGAGGCCTCACTTGTAGTATTTTGAGCAGGTTTGAGCTCCTTGTCTTAGAAAGGATGTGCTGAATCTCCAGGGGGTTCAGAGGAGGTGAACGAAAATGGTTCCAGTATTGAATAGGTTGTCATATCACCATTGATGTCTCTGGGCCAGAATTCAGAAAAATAAGGGGTGAACTCGTTGAAGGAGGAGCCTTGATAGAGTGAATGTGGGCAGGATTTTTCCTGTGATTGGTGGGTCTAAGACCGGAGGAGCCATAACAGAGGGCATCCTGTTAGAACGGAAATGAAGAGGAATTTCTTTAGCCAGAGTGGAGAATCTATGGGATTCTTTGCCACAGGCAACGGTGGAGGCCGAGTCTCTCTGTACATTTACTACAGAAGGTCATATATTACTGATTGTTCAGGGTGTGAAAGGACACGGGGAGAAGACAGGAGATTGGGTCTGGGACGAAATTGGATCAACCAGGATGATACTGTGATATGTTGAAGCAGAGTCTATGGGCCGAATGTCCTAACCTGCTCCTGCACCTTATGGTCTTATGGACTATCTGCCTTTTGAACACTTCTGTCTCTTTGGGATGTGTATATCCTGCGCTTTCTGAATTGCTTCCCGAAATTCCACCCATTCTTGCTTTGACGTTATCGGTGCCAAAGGTCTTTTCCAATCACTTTTGGCCAGTTCCTCTCTCACGCCTCTGCAGTTTCCTTCATTCCACTGCAACACTGCGTCTACGTTGTGCTTCCCCTTCTCAAATTGCAAATTCAATCCCGGTTCATTGCATCACACCCTATCCAGAATAGCAGATCCCTTAGTGCAGTGGTCCCCAGCCACCGGGCCGCGAGGAAGCGATATGATTTGGCGATAGTGGGTTTAACCACGAGCTGTTCTCTAAAGCCACCTCGCAGGCATTCTAGAAATTCTCCCTCGGGGCATCCAGCACCAACCGGGTTTTCCCAATCGATTTGTGTACTGAAATCCCACATGACTATTGTAACGTTGACCTGCTGACTTGCATTTTCTATCTCCCGTTGTAGTTTGTAGACTACATCCTTACTACTGTTTGGGGGTCTGCACATACCTTCCACCAGGGTTTTCTTTGCACTTGCAGTTCCTTAGCTCTACCCACAACGACTCAGCACCTTCCGACCCTATGCCAGCTCCTTCTGATGGTTTGATTTTATTATGTTTACCAACAGGGCCACACTTTCAGTGATGCCCACAACCTCATGTATGCCAGTCTGTAGCTCTTCCTCCACGTCAGTCTGTACAATGCGCGCATTCAAATGTAATACCTTCAGTCCTGTGTTCAGCCTTTTAGATTCTGTACGTCTTTTCCATTGCAACTCATTCTGTCGACTGCCAGGTTGCCCTATCAGCAGCCTCTCATTGCCAGCAGTCTCACAACATACTGTCTCTGTCTACAAACCAACTACCTCATCCTCGGCAATAGCACATCGGTTCCCAAACCCCTTACCTAACTCACAAAATTTCTTTTCAGTCCCTGCTGACATTTTCTACCTGTCATTGGTGCCAATATTTACCAACAAGTCTGGTTGCTCGCCCTCCCCCTTTAGAATGCCAGGGACCTGATCGGAGTCATCCCTGTCCCTGGCACCTGGACACATCTCACCATCCGGGTGACTCTATCGCCACCACAGAACCGCTGGTCGTTGGTTGACAACAGGATGAACTCTAACCCTGTTACAGCGGAGGGAGGATCGGGTGACAGTTAATGTTCTGGAAATGTAGGGTTTGCCTCATGGATCAGAGGGAATGAAAGGTTGGAGAGGCTTCAGTTGTTTCCTCTGTAGCGATGGGGGCTGAGGGGAGACCAGAGGCAGACTGAGGCTGAGTAGAGATCTGAGAGAAGAGAACCGACATCATTTGCTCACCAGGTGAATATCTCAATTACCAGAGGACGTAATTTCAAGGTGAGTGTGGGACAGTTCAAAGATGATGTTTACCTGTGCCCCGGTACTCCACTCTGCTCCACAGTCCTCTCACTCTCCCTTTCTCCCCCTCTCTCTCTCTCCCTCTTAACTCTCTTATCTCTCCGTCTCTCTCTCTCCCCCTTAACTCTCTTATCTCTCCGTCTCTCTCTCTCACTATACATATACAATTCCTCAATTTCTCTATCTCCTCTTTTCCTCATCCGTTCTCTTTTGCACCCTCCCACTCTTTCCTCCAAACATTCTTCCCTACACAGTCACTAACCTGTATCTTTCCCTTATTGTCGCTTACTCCGTTTATGCCTAACCTTTCGCTTGCCTCTCGTTTTCTCCCCAATTCCCCCTTTCCTGTAGCTTGCTGTCTCCACCACCCACCCGTCCAGACCAGCACCCCTCCCCCACCCCGCACTGTGATGACGGTTTTACACACTCAGTGGATTACAGATGCTGTATAATTTCTCGTCGGTTGGAAAGATTCAGTGTTCTCTCAGAAGATAAGGGCTTGTGGTTTCTGGGAGAGGCCTGTTTGTTTCCGTTGAGTGATCTGCAGAATAGGCGGCGGAGGAGTGTGGAGAAGGGGGACGAGAGAGTGTAAGTGAGGACGTAAGAGAGGGGGAATAAGGGAAAGGAGAGGGGTAGAGAAAAGGGAAAGAGAGAGAGGGGAGAGAGAGAGACAGACAGACAGAAAGAGAGAGAGAGTGACAGGCAGAGAGAATGAGAGAGAGGAGAGGAGAGATGAGCGTAAATTGGGACATTTGCTTTCAATGAATCAACGTACAGTGATAACCTTTGATTCGCATCCCGTCCATAAAGATCAATTCGTCACCTCGGGACTGGGAGTGCGGGTGTCGCGAAATGTAGGGGGACAGTTAATTAACTTAACGAATCATACAGACCAATTAATCACAGCACTGCATTAGGGAGATTGTGAAGTTAGTGGTCCATCTCTCAGGAAGTCAGAATGTTCGACGTGTGTGGTGTCTTTGATAACGTGGACTGTTTTATTGAGGCAGAGAGATGTGTAAACAGTGTCCACAGTTTCCATGATGTACTGAACTTGTTCACAGCTCTCTGCAGTGTTTCCGGTGGTGGCCAGTGCTGTTGCCGTGACAACACGACTAGTTTCCGCACAGGATGTGTTCTGTAAAAACAGATGATGGTCGTCCAGGAGGCGCTGCTTTTCTTCAGCCTCTGGAAGAAGCAGAGAGGCCGCTGAGCTTTCTTGGCGATAGTGTCCTTGTGGCTGGACAAGGACAGGCTGTTAGTGGTGTTCACTCTCAGGAGATTGGGGCTCTCAACCCCCTTATCCTCTGCCGTTGATGTAAACAGGAATGTCTGCATCGCCCCGGCTGACTTCCTGTTGTCAGTAACCAGCTCTATTGTGTTGGTGAAATGGAGGGGGTGGGGAGTGTTGATACCAGGTCACAAAGCTCTCCAGCTCCGACCCGACACGCGGGTGGAGAAGGTTTACAGGAGTAAATTCCAACCGTGTGCAATCAGCACTGGCTCTGTGAACACGGGTGGAACTGTCCAGACGGACTGAAGGGTCTATTTACGCGCTTTCCCCGAATCTCGTCCTTCTCTCTCACTTTTCTCACTCTCACCTTCCTCTCTCTAGTCTCTCTCCGCTTCTCCTCTCTCATCCTAAACTCTACTATCCCTCCCCCTCACTCTCTTCCATTACTCCCCTCTCCCTCCGCCTTACACCACTCTCACACTGACCCCTCACCCTCTGCTTACTCCCTACCTTTCTGAATCCTGCATCACTCATATGAAACATATTCCTCCCGCGCCCTCCTCATCCAGCCGAAAGACTTTATCTGCTGTCGCTTCCGCAGGACACGGATTTACTCAACTTCCGCTGACTCTGATTCACTGTCAAACCCTCAGCGGAGAGGGAGGGAGAGGGCGAGGGAAAGTATCAGGCCATTGGGAAGAGGGTGAAACAAAGTTGGGGGAATTGGGTAGGGGGCGGGAGAGGAGGGAAACTAAACGATGACGAAATGTGGGGAGGAGTAAGTGTGTAGAAGGAGGAGAGATAGAACGGGTAAAGAGCTCGGGTGAAGTTGAGAAGCGGGAGATACTGGGGAGATGGAGAAACAGGACTAAATGGAACCAGACAGGAGAGGAATTTCATCCTCACCCTCTCCATATCCCTCTCCCTATACGTCTCCCTGTCTCACTCCTGCTCCTCGCTCTCTTCTCTCGCTTTCCCTCTCTCTCCCTCTCTCTCTATCACTCTCTGCTTCTCTCTCACTTCCTCTGTCTCCCCTCCCTCTCACTTACTCCCTCTCTCTCACTCTCCCCACGCTCTCTCTGTCTGCCTCGCTCTATCTCTCTCTCAATCTCTCCCTCTCTCTCTCCCCCCCTCTCTGTCTGTCTCTCTGTTCCTCTCTCTCCCTTTCTCTCTGTCTCTCTCTTTCTCTCTTTCTGTCTCTCTCCCTCTCCCTCCCCTCTCTCTATGACTCTTTCAGCCTCTTTCTCACACTCTCTCTCTCTTCCCCTCTCTGTCTGTTTCCCTCTCTCTCTCACTCTCTCAATCTCTCACTCCCTCTCCCCCTGTCACGTCTCCCTCTCTCTCTCAATCTCTCTCCCCTCCCTCTCTCTGTCTCTCTCTTTCTGTCTCTCTCCGTCTCCCTCTCTCTCTCGCCATCTGTCCCTTTCTCTCTGTCTCTCTCTTTCTGTCTCTCACTCTCTCTTCCCCGCTCTCTCCCCCTCTCAGTTCTCTCTGTCTCCCTCTGCCTCTCACTCACTCTCCCGCTCTCTATTACTCTCTCTGCCTCTCTATCACTCTCTCTTCCCCTCTCTGACTGTCTCCCTCTCCCTCTCACTCTCTTTCAATCTCTCACTCCCTCTCCCTCTGTCTTCCTCTGTCTCTCCCGCTTCCTCTCTCTCTGTCTCCCTCTCTCTCACTCTCTCCCCACCCTCTCTCTCCCTCTCTCGCTCTCTCTCCCCCCTCTCTCTCTCCCTCTCTTTCTCTCACTCTCTCCCTCCCTCACTCTCTCTGTCTGTCTGTTTCCCTCTCTCCTTCTCTCTCTCCCACTCTCTGTCTCTCCCTCTGTTCCTCTCTCCCTCTCTCACACACTTTCCCCACCATCTCTCTCTCTCTGCCTGTCTCTGACTCTCTCCCTCTCAGTCTCTCTCACTCTCTCTCTCTCTGTCTCTCTCTCACTCCCTGTTCCTCTCTCCATCTCTCTCTCCCTCTCTCTCTCTATCTCTCTCTCTCTCTCTCCCCACCCTCTCTCTGTGCCTCTCCCTCTTTCTCTGTCTCTCTGTCACTCCCTGTTCCTCTCTCTCTCGCTCTCTCTGTCTCTCTCTCACTCTCTGTCCCTCTCTCTCTCTTCATCCCTCCCTCTCTCCCCACCCTCACTATCTCTGTCTGCCTGTCTGTCTGTCTGTCTCTCTCTCTCTCTCTCTCTCTCTCTCTGTCTCCCACTCTCTTTCTGTCTCTCTCTCTATCCCTCTCTGTCTCTCCCTCTTTTTCTGTCATTCTCTCCCCACCCTCTCTCTCTCTCTCTGTCTGTCTGTCTGTCTCTCTGTCTCCCTTTCTCTCTGGCTCTCACCCTCTCTGACTCTCCCTCTCTCCCCACCCTCTTTCTCTGTCTGTCTGTCTGTCTGTCTGTCTGTCTGTCTGTCTGTCTGTCTTTCTCTGTCTCTCTCCGTCTCTCTCTGTTCCTCTCTGCCTGTCTCTCTGTCTCTCTCCCTCTCTCTCTCTCTGTCTCTCTCTCTCTCTGTCTCTGTCTCTCTCTCACTCTCTCCGCCCTCTCTCTGTCTCCCTCTCTTTCTCTCTGTCTCTGTTTGTCTCTCTCTCCCTCTCTGTCTGTCTCTTTCTGTCTCTCTCTCTTTGTCTCTGTCTCTCTCTCACACTCTCTGTTCCTCTCTCTGTCTGTCTGTCTCTTTCTGTCTCTCTCCTCGCTCTCTGTCTCTCTCCCTCTCTGTCTCCCTCTCTCTCCCTCTCTCCATCTCTGTCTCTCTGCCAGCCTCTCTGTCTGTCTCCCTCTGTCTCTGTCTCTTGCTCTCCCTCTCTCTCTCCATCTCTCCTTCTCTCTCTCTGTCTCTCACTCTCTGTTCCTCTCCCTCTCTCTCCGTCTCTCTCTTTCTGTCTCTGTCTCTCTCCCTCTCTCTCTGTCTCTCTCTCCCTTGCTCCCTCTCTCTCTCACCTTAACTTATCTCTCCGTCTCGCTCTCACTCTCTCTTTACATATACAATTCCTCAATTTCTCCGTCTCTTTTCCTCATCCGTACTCTTTTGCACCCTCCCACTCTTTCCTCCAAACATTCTTCCCTACACAGTCACTAACCTGCCATTTTGCCCTTATTGTCTCTTACTCTATTTATGCCTAACCTTTCGCTTGCCTCTCGTTTTCCTCCCCAATTCCCCCCTTTCCTGTAGCTTGCTGTCTCCGCCACCCACCCGTCCAGACCAGCACACATCCCCCACCCAGCACTGTGATGACAGTTTTACACTCTCAGTGGATTACAGATGCTGTATAATTTCTTGTCGGTTGGAAAGATTCAATGTTCTCTCAGCAGATGAAGGCTTTGTGCTTTCCGGGAGAGGCCTGTTTGTTTCCGTTTAGGTGTGCTGCAGAATAGGCGGCGGAGGAGTGTGGAGAAGGGGGGAGAGAGAGGGTAAGTCAGGACGTAACAGAGGGGGAAGAAGAAGGGGAAAGGAGAGGGGTAGAGAGAAAGAGAAGAGAGAGGGAGAGAGATAGAGAGAAAGAGAGAGAGAGTGACAGGCAGAGAGAATGAGAGGAGGGAGAGAGAAGAGGAGAGAGAGATGAGCGTAAATTGGAACATTTGCTTTCAATGAATCAAGATACAGTGATAACTTTTGATTCGCATCCCGTCCATAAAGTTCAATTCATCATCTCGAGACTGGGAGTGCGGGGTCGCGAAATGTGAGGGGACAATTAATTAACTTAATGAATCATACAGTCCAATTAATCACAGCACTGCATTAGGGAGATGTGAAGTTAGTGGTCCATCTCTCAGGAAGTCAGAATGTTCGACGTGTGTGGGGTCTTTGATAATGTGGACTGTTTTATTGAGGCAGAGAGATTGTGTAAACAGTGTCCACAGTTTCCATGATGTACTGAACTTGTTCACAGCTCCTCTGCAGTGTTTCCGGTGTGGCCAGTGCTGTTGCCGTGACAACACGACTAGTTTCCGCACAGGATGTGTTCTGTAAAAACAGATGATGGTCGTCCAGGAGGCGCCGATTTTCTTCAGCCTCTCACAGAAGCAGAGAGGCCGCTGAGCTTTCTTGGCGATAGTGTCCTTGTAGCTGGACAAGGACAGGCTGTTAGTGGTGTTCACTCTCAGGAGATTGGGGCTCTCAACCCCCTTATCCTCTGCCGTTGATGTAAACAGGAATGTCCTGCATCGCCCCGGCTGACTTCCTGTTGTCAGTAACCAGCTCTATTGTGTTGGTGAAATGGAGGGGGTGGGGAGTGTTGATACGAGGTTACAAAGCTCTCCAGCTCCGACCCAACAGGCGGGTGGAGAAGGTTTACAGGAGTAAATTCCAACTGTGTGCAAACAGCACTGGCTCTGTGAACACGGGTGGAACTATCCAGACCGGACTGAAGGGTCTATTTACGCGCTTCTCCCCCGAATCTCGTCCTTCTCTCTCACTTTTCTCACTCTCACCTTCCTCTCTCTAGTCTCTCTCCGCTTCTCCTCTCTCATCCCAAACTCTACTATCCCTCCCCCTCACTTTCCTCATTACACCCCACTCCCTCCGCCTTACACCACTCTCACACTAACCCCTCATCCTCTGCTTACTCCCTACCTTTCTGAATTCTGCATCACTCATATGAAACATATTCCTCCCGCGCCCCTCCTCATCCAGCCGAAAGGCTTTATCTGCTGTCGCTTCCGCAGGACACGGAATTACTCAACTTCCGGTGATTCTGATTCACTGTCAAACCCTCAGCGGAGAGGGAGGGAGAGGGCGAGGGGAAGTATAAGGCCTTTGGGAAGAGGGGAGGAACAGTTGAGGGAATTGGGAAGGCAGCGAGGGAGGAGGGGAGACTAAGGGATGACGAGATGTGGGGAGAAGTAAGTGTGTAGGGAGGAGGAGAGATAGAACGGTAAAGAGCTCGGGGGAAGTTGAGAAGCAGGAGATACTGGAAGATGGAGAAACAGGACTAAATGGAACCAGACAGGAGAGGAAGTTCACTCTCACCCTCTCCATCACCGCCTCCCTATACGTCTCCCTCTCACTCCCACTCCCCTCTCTCTCCCTCCCCTTCTCTCTCTCCCTCTCACTCTCTTTCCCTCTCTCTTTCTGTCTCCCCCTCTCTCTCCCCTCTGTCTCTCCCTCCACTCTATCACTCTCTCTCACTCACTTTCTCTCCTCTGTCTGTCTGTCTCTGTCTCACTCTCTCCACACCTCTCTCTCTCCTCTCTGTCTCTCTCCCCCCCCCCTCCCCCCTCCCCCTCTCTCTCAGCTGTCAGTGTACTATAAAGGCACGGATGGAGGGAAGGATATGCAGTCTGGGAGAAAGGCGGAGCTGGGTCACCGAACGAAGCCAATGCCGATACAATCAATTCCTGACTCGGTCAGTTTCACACTCCCTCTCCATCTGCGTCTAACTCTTTCCGCTCTCTCCGTGGCCGAAGGACCAGATGTGTCAGTGGTGAGGAGAGAAAGAGAGTGAGGGAGAGAGATGTTAAGAGTAAAAAGGGTAGACTATAGGGGGGAGAATGGGAGAGTGCAGGTAAGTAGGTTGAACAGGGTGAGAGTGGGATGAACGGAGGGGTGCAGTGAGAGAGGGTGAAGAGAGGCACCGAGGGAAGGAGGAAGGAAGGTGGAGGTAAGAACGTGAGCAAAGATAAAGGCTGGGGAGGCAGAGTGGAGAACAATCTTACGTGAAATTTGGGCAAACAAGAGAAGGAGAGCGGGGAACGGGGTGGGATAGAGAGGGAGGGAAGGAGAGAGGGGGAAAGGAAGGAGTTGAGTAGCGTGGAGGCGGGAGAGATGGAGAGGGCTGGAGTGGAGGAGAGTGTGGGAGTGATTGCGAGAGAGTAACGGGAGAGATTTGTGTGTGTGAGAGAGAGAGTGATAAAGGGGGAGGAGAGAGAGACTGCAATGAACAGTCGGGTTGAGAGACGGACGGAGGGAGTGAGAGCGCGTGGGAGAGATGGGTAAGAATGGAGGAAGGGGGAGAGGTGCAGGAAAGGGGAAAAGAAGGGGCAGAGAGGAGGAGGTGTTAACGGAGAACAACACGCACAAAATGCTGGAGGAACTCAGCAGGTCAGGCAACCTCTATGGAAAATAATAAAGAGGGGACGTGTCGGACCGAGATCAGGCAAGATGAGCGGATTCGATCAGCGGGGAATGGGAACTTCCCGAGGTTGCTGCGGGATTGTTTGTTGATTACAGTAAGTGAGAAGTACACTATATAATGAAAAACACAATCCCCAAGTCTAAACAAAGAGTGAAGGAATTGATGAAGGAACAAGTGATACGAACAATCTACTAAACAAGTGTAAACAGAGCACAGAATCATTGATCTGAGAGAGGGAGTGTAGAGGGGTAAGGGGGTGAGGGGAGAGTGGGGGGGGACTGGAGAGAGGGGGTGGAGAAAGGGGAAAAGTGAAGGGGAGAGGGAGGGAAGAGAGGGGTGAGAGTGAAAGAAAGAACTTGGGGAGAGAGGGTTCAAGAGTAGGAGAATGGGGTATACTGGGAAGGAAAGAGTGAAGCTGAAAGTTGTGAGAGAGTGGGTGAGTGTGGGAAGAGGGAAGGAGAGGAGTGAGAGAGAGGGGAGAGAGAGTTCAGAAAGTTGACAGAGGGGAGAATAGAATGGTAGGGAGTGAAAGCGAGGTTTGTAGGCAAGGGAGGGGGGAGGGACAGAAATGGATGGGTACGGAGTGGGAGGTGCCTCACCTCATCTTGCCCTGATGACGGATGCAGCTTTTCCTTTTGCAAGGCAGAGGTTGATGGACTTTTCGATCGGTCAGGGCACGAAAGGATACGCGGCGAAGGTAGGAAAATGGGGCTGGGAGGAAAAAATGGATTTACCATGATGAAGTGGCAGAGCAGTTTGATGGGCCAAAAGGCCTAATTCTGCTTCAATCTCTCATGGTCTTATGGTCCAAGGCAGCCTCTCATTCAATGAGGGCAAGAGCAATGAACTGGTTATGGACTTTGGAGGAGGAAACAGGAACCCATGAGGCAATCCTCATCGGGGCTCAAAGGTGGAGACGTTCAGCAACTTAAATTCCACAGTGTTAACATTTCAGAGGATCTGTCCCGAGCCGGGACACAAGTGCAATTACAAGAAAGGAGGAGCTGTCTGAAAGGATTCAGAATGACATCTAAAATCCTGACAAACTTCGACAGATGTGTGGTGGGGAGCATGTTCAGTGGTTGCATCATGGCCTGGTATGGAACAACAAAACCCTTGAAAGGAAAATCCGACTAGAAATTGTGGATATGGCCCAGCACATCACGGGTAAAACTCTCCTCACAACTGAGCACATCTCTACGGAGTGCTGTCGCAGGAAATCAGCATCCATCATCAAGGACCCCCCCACCACCCAGGCCATGCTCTCTTCTCAATGCTGCCATCAGGAAGAAGGTTCGTGAGCCTCAGGAGCCTCAACCCCAGGTTCAGGACAGTTATTACACTCAACCCAACAGGTCCTGAACAAGAGGGGATAAATTTTACTCAAATTAACTGCCCCATAACTAACTATTCCCTGAAACAATGGACACAATCAACAACTTTTCATCTCGTGTTCTTGATGTTTATTTATGGGTTATTTATTAGTTTTTTTTCTTTTTTATTTGAATTTTGTTGTCTTTTGCACACAGTTGTTTTGCTTGTCCTGTTGGGAGAGATCTTCATTAATCTTATAATGGTTCTTGAGTTTACTGAATTTACAATATAATCAAATCCCAGGATTATACATAGAAAATAGTAAATAGGTGCAGGAGTGGGCCGTTCGTCCCCTTCCAGCCTGCACCGCCATTCAGTACCTGCTTTCTCTCCATACCCCCCGATCCCTTTAGCTACAAGGGCCATATCTAACTTTCCTCTTGAATATAGTCAATGAACCGTCTCAACTGTTTCCTGTGGCAGAGAATTCCACAGATTCACCACTCCCTGTGTGAAGAAGTTTCTCCTCATCTCGGTCCTAAAAGGCTTCCCCTTTATCCTTAAACTGTGGACCCCTCGTTCTGGACTTCCCCAACATCGGAAACAATCTTCCTACATCGAGCCTGTCCAATCCCTTAGAATTTTATTACGTTTCAATAAGATCCCCCCTCAGTCTTCTAATTCCAGTGAGTATAAGCCTAGTCGATCCAGTCTTTCTTCATATGAAAGTCCTGCCATCCCAGGAATCAATCTGGTGAACCTTCTCTGTACTCCCTCTATGGCAAGAATGTCTTTCCCTCAGATTAGGGGACCAAAGCTGCAAACAATAGTCCTAGGTGCGGTCTCACCAAGGCCTTGTACAACTGCAGTAGAACCTCCCTGCTCCTGTACTCAACTCCTTTTGCTATAAATGCCAACATACCATTTGCCTTTTTCACCGGCCTGCTGTACTTGCATACCCACCTTCAATGACTGGTGTGCAATGACACCCAGGTCTCGTCGCATCTCCCCTTTTCCCTAATCGGTCACCGTTCAAATAATAATCTGTTTTCTTGTTCTTGCAACCAAAGTGTATAACCTCACAGTTATCCACATTAAATTGCATCTGCCATGAATTTGTCCACTCACCTAAACTATCCAAGTTACCCTGCATCCTCTTAGCATCCTCCTCACAGCTAACACCGCCTCCCAGCTTCGTGTCATCCGCAAACCTGGAGATGCTGCATTTAATTCCCTCGTCTAAATCATTAATATATATTGTAAACAACTGGGGTCCCAGCACTGAGCCTTGCGGTACCCCACTAGTCACTGCCTGCCATTCTGAAAATGTCCCGTTTACTCCGACTCTTTGCTTCCTGTCTGCCCCTCCCCCCCCCCACTTTCTTACCTACAAACCTCGCTTTCACTCCTTACCATTCTCTTCTCTCTCTCTCCCTCCCCTCTCTCCCCTCACTCAACTTCTTCAACTCTCTGTCCTCTCTTTCCTCACACTCTCCTCCCCTCTTCCACACTCTCTCCCCACACTCCCCCACTCTCCCCCTCTCTCCTGACTCTCTGCTTCACTCTGCCCCAGTAAAACTTGTCTGAAAATGTTTCAAGAATAATCGGACCTATATCAATGTAAAATCCTCCCTATCCACCACCAATTCAGAAAGGGTTAACTTTGGTTTTGCAACTGACTCGTACGCTTAGGCAGGAAATGAGGTGCCAGTTGTTTAAAAATTGTATCAGTGTTGGATTTCTGCCTTCGGGCCGGAAATGCGATTGGTCGTAATGGCTTTCAGAGTCTCCAAGGCCGTCATTGGAAACCGGAGTCTCTGACCGGAACAAAGGCGGTGAGACTTGTGACTGTATCAGTGATTCTGTGCTCTGTTTACACTTGTTTAGTAGATTGTTCCTTCATCAATTCTGTCACTCTTTGTTTTAGACTTGGAATTGTGTTTTTCATTATATATTGTACTTCTCACTTACTGTAATCTAATAAACAATCCCGCAGCATGCTCGGGAAGTTCCTACTCCCCACTGATCGAATCCTCTCATCTTGCTGATCTCGGTCCGACACGTCCACTCTTTATTATTTTCCATAGAGGTTGCCTGACTCCTGCTGAGTTCCTCCAGCATTTTGTGTGTGTTGTTCTCCGTTACACCTCCTCCTCTCTGTCCCTTTCCTTTCCCATTTCCTGCACCTCTCTCCCTTCCTCCATTCTTACCCATTTCTTCACGTGCTCTCACTCCCTCTGTCCCTCTCTCACCCCGACTGTTCATTGCAGTCTCTCTCTCTCCCCCTTTATCACTCTCTCTCTCTCTCTCTCTCTCTCTCTCTCTCTCTCTCTCTCTCTCTCTCTCTCTCTCTCTCTCTCTCTCTCTCTCTCTCACCACCACACACACACACAAACCTCTCCCCTGTATTACTCTCTCAATCACTCCACACTCTCCTCCGCTCCAGCCCTCTCTCATTTCTCCCACCATCCACGCTGGTCCCCCACCTTCCTTTCTCTCTCTCTCCTCCCGCCCTCTCTATCCCACCCCTGTTCCCGCTCTCCTGTTCACCTTCTTCGTTTGCTCAAATTTCACGTAAAATTGTTCTCCCTCTCTGCCTCCCCACCCTCTATCGCTGCTCACGTTCTTACACTCCACCTTCCTTCCTCCTTCCCTCGGTGCCTCTCTTCACCCCCTAATCACTGCACCCACTCGTTCATCCCACTCTTACCCTCTTCAAACTACTTACCCGCACTCTCCCATTTCCCCCTATATTCTACCCTTTGTCTCTGAACATCTCTCTCCCTCACTCTCTTTCTCCCCTCACCACTGTCACATCTGTCCTTCGGCCACGGAGAGAGGGGAAAGAGTTAGACGCAGATGGAGAGGGAGGAGTGAAACTGACCGAGTCAGCAACTGATTGTATCGGCATTGGATTCGCTCAGTGACTCCAGCTCCGCCTTTCTCCCAGACTGCATATCCTTCCCTCCATCCGTACCTTTATAGTACACTGACAGAGGGAGAGAGAGAGAGAGAGAGGAGAGAGAGAGAGAGAGAGAGAGAGAGAGAGAGAGAGAGAGAGAGAGAGTGTGAGAGACAGAGAGAGATGGAGAGAGACAGGCAGAGACAGAGGAACAGAGAGAGGGAGAACGACAGACAGGGTGGGGAGAGAGATAGGGAGACACAGAGAGAGGGAGACAGAGAGAGAGGGAGAGATGGAGAGGGAAAGAGACCGAGAGACAGGCAGAGAGGAACAGAGAGAGGGAGAAAGACAGACAGAGGGTGGGGAGAGAGAGAGAGGGAGACAGAAAGAGACAGAGAAAGAGAGAGAGGAACAGAGAGTGAGAGAGAGACAAACAGAGGGAGAGATGGAGAGAGGGAAAGAGACAGAGAGACAGACAGAGAGAGAGAGGAACAGAGAGAGGGAGACAGACAGAGAGAAAGAGAGGGAGAGAGACAGAGAGGCAGACAGAGGGAGAGAGACAGACAGAAAGAGAGAGACAGAGAAAGAGAGAGGAACAGAGAGTGAGAGAGAGACAGACAGAGGGAGAGATGGAGGAGAGGGAAAGAGACAGAGAGACAGGCAGAGAGAGAGGAACAGAGAGAGAGTGGGAGACAGACAGAGAGAAAGAGAGGGAGACAGAGACAGAGAGAGAGGGTGGGGAGAGAGAGTGAGCGAGAGAGGGACAGAGAGAGAGGGAGAGGCAAAGAGAGAGAGTGAGAGAGACAGAGAGGGAGAGACGGGAGGGAGAGGGAGAGGAGAGATCGAGAGAGAGAGAGGGAGAGGGAGACAGACAGAGGGGAAGAGAGAGAGGGTGTAGAGTGAGTGAGGGGACAGACAGAAGAAAGAGAGAGAGTGTGAGAGTGAGGCAGAGAGAGTGATGGAGAGAGCGTGAGAGAGAGACAGAGAGGGGGGAGAGAGAGAGAGGGAGAGTGAGAGAGAGAGAGAGAGGGAGAGAGAGAAAGAGAGAGTGAGACAGAGAAAGAGAGAGGAGAGAGAGAGAGAGGAACAGAGAGTGAGAGAGAGACAGACAGAGGGAAGAATGGAGAGGGAAAGAGACAGAGAGACAGGGCAGAGAGAGAACAGAGAGAGAGAGGGAGACAGACAGAGAGAAAGAGAGGGAGAGAGTGAGACAGAGAAAGAGAGGAGAGAGAGAGAGGAACAGAGAGTGAGAGAGAGACAGACAGAGGGAGAGATGGAGAGAGGGAAAGAGACAGAGAGACAGGCAGAGAGAGAGGGAGACAGACAGAGAGAAAGAGAGGGAGAGAGACAGAGACAGAGAGAGAGGGTGGGGGAGAGAGAGAGTGAGCGAGAGAGGGACAGAGAGAGAAGGAGAGAGAGACAGGGAGAGACAAAGAGAGAGAGTGAGAGAGACAGAGAGAGGGAGAGACGGAGGGAGAGGGAGTGAGAGATCGAGAGAGAGAGGGAGAGGGAGACAGGCAGAGAGGGGAAGAGAGAAGGGTGTGGAGAGAGTGAGGGACAGACAGACAGAAGAGAGGGAGTGAGTGAGAGTGAGGCAGTGAGAGTGATAGAGAGAGCGTGAGAGAGAGAGACAGAGAGGGGGAGAGATAGAGATAGTGAGAGAGAGAGTGAGAGGGAGAGAGAGAAAGAGAGAGAGTGAGACAGAGAAAGAGAGAGGAGAGAGAGAGAAGAGGGTGTGAGAGAGGGGGACGGAGAGGGAGAGGGAGATGGAGAGGGTGAGAGTGAAATTTCTCTCCTGTCTGGTTCTATTTAGTCCTGTTTCTCCATCTTCCCAGTATCTCCTGCTTCTCAACTCCCCCGAGCTCTTTACCCGTTCTATCTCTCCTCCTTCTACACACTTACTTCTCCGACATCTCGTCATCCCTTAGTCTCCATTCTCCTGCAGCCCCTCCATTTCACCAACACAATAGAGCTGGTTACTGACAACAGGAAGTCAGCCCGGGGCGATGCAGACATTCCAGTTTACATCAACGGCAGAGGATAAGGGGGTTGAGAGCTCCCAATCTCCTGAGAGTGAACACACTAACAGCCTGTCCTTGTCCAGCCACAAGGACACTATCGCCAAGAAAGCTCAGCGGCATCTCTGCTTCTTCCAGAGGCTGAAGAAAATCGGCGCCTCCTGGACGACCATCATCTGTTTTTACAGAACACATCCTATGCGGAAACTAGTCGTGTTGTCACGGCAACAGCACTGGCCACCACCGGAAACACTGCAGAGAGCTGTGAACAAGTTCAGTACATCATGGAAACTGTGGACACTGTTTACACATCTCTCTGCCTCATAAACAGTCCTCATTATCAAGACCCCACACACGTCGAACATTCTAACTTCCAGAGATGGACCACTAACTTCACAATCTCCCTAATGCAGTTGTGATTAATTGGTCTGTATGATTCGTTAAGTTAATTAATTGTCCCCTCACATTTCGCGACACCGCACTCCCAGTCTCGAGATGATGAATTGATCTTTATGGACAAGGATGCGAATCAAAAGTTATCACTGTACCTTGATTCATTGAAAGCAAATGTCCCAATTTACGCTCATCTCTCCTCTCCTCTTCTCTCTCCACCCCGCCCCCCCGCCTGTCATTCTCTCTCTTTCTATCTGTATCTCTCTCTCTCCCTCTCTCTCTTCCCTTCTCTCTACCCCTCTCCATTCCCCTCTTCTTCCCCCCTATCTTACGTCCTCACTT